>NC_057386.1:107316786-107616786 GCF_019320065.1 Cervus canadensis
GACACACCTGGGGACCGGGAGACACACCTGGGGACGGAGAGCACATCTGGGGATGGGGGGGCACACCTGGGGATGGGGGGGCACACCTGGGGACGGGGGACACACCTGGGGACAGGGGGAACACCTGGGGATGGGGGACACACCTGGGGACCAGGAGACACACCTGGGGACAGGGGAGCACACTGGCCAGAGGAGTCAGGAGTGGGGGACCCATGAATGCAAGCGGTGGGGGAGTAGGTGCGGGAGAGGGATCCAGGGGCCTGGCAATCACTCTCCTCCAGCTGCTCCCTAGGGCTCTGGGCAGGGGGTGACCGAGCCCTGGGGTCGGCAGGTCCACTCCTTCTGTCCCCCACTGCACACTCTTGGCGGAAGGCAGTCAAGACCAGCCAGCCAGCCCATCTGGCCTGGAGCCAAGGCGCCAGGCACCCCGCCCACCACGTGGGGCGGAGCTTGGAGCTCCAGGCAGGAGCTGCTCATAAGTGACGGCGTGACTGCATGGCGGCTGCCAGCCCAGGACAGAAACACACGGGGACACAAGCCCTACCAGCCCAAACTAATCATTCAGAGCAGCCGGCTGCCCACCCCGCCACCGCCCACCGCACCCCCTCCCCGCCCAGGACTCCGCAACCCAGCTCTGTGGCTCTGGCTGATAAGCAGCATTTCACAATGACACATTTTCTACAGCGACAATGTTTCCTGAGATCTTAGAGCCGTTTGAGGGGCACTCATTCAGCCTCACAGTGAGTGTCATTGTCCCCTCAGGGTTCAAAAGAGCAACACCAACAAGGGACGCAGAGAGTCATGGCACACGCTGGACGCTCTGCACTTTGGTCCCCATCCCCCCCACAGGAACACGGTTTCCCCACAAGCCGGGGGCTAGCCCTGCAGCTCAAGGGGTTAAAGGGAGGAAGGGGGCACTCCCACCAGCCCCTAAAAGGAGTGTAGAAGCAAGTACTTCTATTGGGCATGGTCTTAAGGACCAGGGAGAGACACCAGGTGGTAGGGCCTGGGCCTCTTCACTGTGAAGCGTGTATCCAGCACTCCTGCAACCTAGAAAGAAAGTTGAGAAGGAGGAAACACAGCTGCACCGACACCCTGAAAAGGGAACTCAGTGGCCCAGAGGCGACCTTGTTCTCTCAGAGCCCATCACCAAACCCCAAGGTCCAGACCAACCAACTGTCCTCATACACTGGCTGACCGACCTACACTCACACACCCAGGGTGTCAGTGACGAGTGTGGCCCCACTTGCAGTGGCCTCCCTGCCCAGGGCCACGGACAGACACCCTCAGAAGCAGCACGCAGGGTGCCAAGTGGCCAGGAGGGGCCTTCTAGAGCCGCAGCCAGCACAGGATTAAGTCCCCAGGACACCGCACACGACTGTGCCAGGGTGAAACACGACCTAAGTGACAGCCCAGAAATGAACACACAAAGAGCCCACAAGGCAGTCCTAACAGCTCACGGACAGGGCAGCGGGGCAGAGTAGACGGCTGGAGGCCTGGTCCAAGGGGCCTGCATCCTGCTGACACACCAGTGACACAAAGCCACGGTACTGGGGTATGCATGCTTCTGCAGTCAGCGGTCAGGGGTCCCAGCAGGTGGGAGCGCCAGGACAGCACGCTCTCCCCACTGGGAACCCTGGGCCCCAGGGAGCAGGAGCGGAGGCTCTGCTGTATCCACCTGCCAACACGCCCACCCTCTCACCCCACCCCACACGATAGGTCACTAGAGGCAGGAAGGCTTCTGGGAGAGGGGCTCAGGAGGACAGGCCAGCCTAGCTCTGAGTGACCTTGGGGACACCACTGGCCCTCAACCTGAGTTTTCTTCACTGTGAATGCTGTCGTCTGGCCAACAGACACTTGCCCTGAAAGGCTGCCCAGAGGACAAGGCGCAAGCAGCAGAAAGCAGTTCCCAGGAGCTCCCGGCTGCAGGCACCCCTCACAGCTCTATCCCTTGTCCACCAAGACCAAAAGAGCAAGACACCGGTGGGCAGGCCCGCAGCAGGACAGCAGGGCAGGCCTGGATAACCACGTGACTGCCCCAGCAGAGGCCAGCTGGGCCTCAGGAGCTGTCCAAGGGCAGAAGGCCCACACCAGATCTGTGGCCCAGAGGCACGCGGGGCAGCTGCTGGGGCAGGAGTATCTTCAAAACCAGTGGCTACAGGGCCTTACCCTGGGTACAGCCCTGCCCAGCCCCTTGCCCTGAACTCCCGTGGGGAGGGCCTGACGACCAAGCCAGCCCAGGAAGGCCGTGTCCAGGAGCGCACATGACCTGGCCCCGGCTGCCTCCCCGGACAGGCATCAGCTATCCCCTGCAGCAGGGCGCAGGGAGGCAGCAACGTGACTCAGCTCTCCCCGGCCCACCGCCGCGTAGCCCACCTACCCTGGCAGGGACACCGGCCAGGCCTGCGGGGCCCGCGCCCCGTCCCGGCGGGGACACTGGAAACGCGGTTTCAGGAACGCGAAGGACGCTCCGTCGGCCGGGGTCGGCTCGGTCTCCGACCGGACCGGGCGCTGAACGGGCAATCACCGCCTCGAGGAGGGGAAATCGGGGCGGGCGCGGTGGCCGCTGCCGAGTCCGAGCCCCGCGCCCCGCGGGGAGCGCCGCCCGCCGCCCGCCGCCCGCCGCCCGCCGCCCGCCGCCGGCATCCCGGCGCGCACTCACCGCCTCCGCCACAGCCGCCGACTTCCGGGTGCCGCGCCCGCGCGCCGCAGCCACCACCTCCCAGGCCCCGCCCCCGCCGCCCGCGCGCTCGCCATTGGGCAGTCAGGCTAGGGGGCGGGGCGGCGCGGCGCGAGCCCGGACACCATTGGCTGCCCACGCCGTCGCTCCGGGCTTCACCTCCCGGCGCCCCGCCCCCGGGGCTGCGCCAAGCGCCCGGGGGCGCCTCGTGACCCCCGCGGGCAGGACGGCGCCGGCGCCCAGCCCTACTCTCGTGGACACGTTCCTGCCCGCCCAGCGGCCAACGCTGCACGGGGCCCTGCAGGAGGCTCCGCAGCGTGCGCACCTGGGGGCTGCCTCCCCGCCTCCCCAGTCCATGCCTGTAAATTGGCCATCTTTCCCCATTGCAGTTCTGACCGCGGACATCCTTGCTGCGCTCAGGACAGACGTCGGACCGGTCACCGCAGCCGTTCACCCGCCTCGAGGCTGTTGGCAGGGCCGACCCTAGGATGCAGGGCTGTCGGCCTGATCTCCACACCATCGCAACTGAGCAAAAGCCACTGACTAGATCCTTTACCGGAGGACAGAGGCGTTCGCTGCGGCTCCCTGCCCACAGTGTCCTCTGGGCTGTGTCTGGGGTCTGAGTGGAGATTCAGAGGCCCAGGGCTTGCTCCAAATGGGTCCTCAGCAAACTATGACGAGGATGACAATTATATTAAGGTTGCTAATAATGGTGCTTCCCAGGTGGCATAGTGGTAAAGAATCTGCCTGCCAATGCAGGAGATGCAACAGATGCTGGTTTGATCCCTGAGTCCGGAAGATCCCTTGGAGGAGGAAATGACAACTCACTCCGCTCCTGTATTCTTGCCTGGAAAATCCCATGAACAGAGGAGTCTGGCGGTCTGTATATAGTCTTTGGGGTCAGAAAGGGTCAGATAGGACTGAGCACACACACAACAGTGTGCTTTGTTGTTGTTCAGTAATTAAGTCGTGTCCAACTCTTTGCGACCTCAGGGACTGCAGCACACCAGGCTTCCCTGTCCCTCACTATCTTCTAGAGTTTGCTCAAATTCATGTCCTTTGAGTCGGTGATGCCATCCAACCATCTCATCCTCTGTTGCCCTCCTTCTCCTCCTGCCCTCAATCTCTCCCAGCATCAGGGTCTTTTCCAATGAGTTGGCTCTTCTCTTCAGTGTGCTAAGTGCTCTAACCCAGCATTCCAGGACACAGCTCTCATTTTTCCATTTTACAGATGCAAACATTGAGGCTTAGAGCAATTTTGTGTCACTTGCTTGAAGTCAGAATTAGGTGGCCAGTGGCAGTGGCTGGATTTATTTCACAACCCTGCAGTGAGGATGTAGGTGCCTGATCCTTTCTTGGAGATCTGATGCCCTGTGGAAACTGGGACTCAGAGAGGGCAAGGGCCAGACTGGTATTAACCCCAGGCAAGATTCCATCTCAAACCTGCATGACACCCCTAAAAGCCCATTCCACTCCACTGTTGTGCTGTCTCATCTGTGCTACTCCTCAAAGTCCACAGAAGCCCTTTGCAGGCAAGGAAAGCAAGGACTCCCTGTGTCCCGGGGCTCTGCCTGTCCTGGGGCTCCCCGTGTCCAAGGACTCTCCTGTCCAGGGACTCCCCAGGCCCCCCATGGCCAGGGCTCCGCCGTCCTTGGGCTCCCTGTGTCCCAGGACTCCTGGCCAGCAGGTGGCAGAGCTAGCGAGAGACACTCAGTCCTCCTCGCGCCACCTGGCAAGAGTCAAGCTGGGTGGTGCCAGTGATTCCCCTCTGGGCAGCTGGATTCTGCAGTCCAGCTGAGAGGTGGTAGTGTTGGATAAGCAGAATCCAGGGCTTGGAGACGAGTGGCCATGCCCGGGGGGACAACAGGCAGCAGCTGCAGAGTGATCTGCCCCAAACCACTGGGCCCAGAGGTGCGGGACCCCGAGTGGCCAAGCCCTCCTTGACCAGCACCTTCCCATTATCTGCAAAGGGGATGCAGCCATGCTTAGGTTGGGGAGGTGGAAATCCCACTCCGCCGTCAGCCAATGGGATGGGTTGGGGTGGGGGGTCTCAGGGCCACCACGGGTTCCCTGTCACCCTACCTCTGAATGCATACATCCTTAGATGGGAGCTCATGACCTCGTGTGGTCACCCTTTTGACCTCAAGCAGTTGCAGCTGTTGGGAACTTCTAACATCCAGCAGAAACCTGGTTCTCCCTGCAGCTTTTCACATATGCCCGAGGGATGGCCTTATAGAACTGGCCAGAAGCCAGGTAGAGGGTGGGTGAGAGGGAGAGACGGGGCTCCCGGGCCCTGTGGCGGTGGGCCAGGAGCAGAGGCCACCTTCCCTGAACTCTGACTCTTTCCAGCCCCCATCTGCAGCCTGGGTCAGAGAGGGAGGCCAATCCCCGGGCCCTGCAGGGTGGGCGGAGCCCACGGAGTCGTAAATTCACCCCTGGGAGGAGAAAAGTCACTGTTCCCCGAGAGGTCCCACCCATTCGGGCCTCCACAGTGGGAACCCTGGGGCGATGAGGGTGGGAGACTGCCCAGATGGACTGGGTTGGAGCCCCACCGCCTCCTCCCAGTGATCTAAAGCTGGCGAGAACCTCTCTACGCCTCGATGGGTCTTCCGTCTGTAAAAACGGGAGGACAGCAGAACGCTCCCTCGCGGACTGTGGGAATACAACTGGTGCCAATGGGCGGGCGCCGCGTGCAGCCAACAGCAGGCGCTGGAGGAGGATACCCGGGAAACTGGGGGTGACGATAGAGCCGACCGGCCCAAGTCCGGGGATGGGGCGCCAGGCCTGCCCCGCTCCCCGCGCGGGCCGCATGGCCCGGGCACGTCCTCGAAGGAGGCCGGGAGAGGGCGGCCGGCAGCCCGGGCCACAGCCGCATAGGTCCCGGCAGGTGCCCGGGCCTCCGCTGCTCCACGAGGGGCCGTGGTCGGCAGAGACGGACACCCCCAGCGCCCAATGGCAAGCCGGCGTCTCCCCGCGCTCGTCCAATCGGCGCCGGTTGCCGGGCCTCCCGACCAATGAGAACAGTGGCGGCGGCGGGGAGGGGCGAGGGTCGCGGCGCTGGCAGGCCGGCTTTGCGCACCGGCGGAGTAAGGGGCGGAGGGCTGGCCCCGGTTGCGCGGGGCGCTGAGGGTGCGCCCCGCACCGGCGCGATCGGAGGCCCCCGGACGGTCACCCGCGTCCGCCCGGGGACGCCGCGCGCCGAGGGACAGGCGGACGCCCGTCTGGGGCGGGGGCCGTGCTGCGGCGCCGCCCACAACCGCGCTCCAGGTAGGCTCCGGCCGGGAACCCGGGTCGGGGTCGGGGCCGGCATCCGGGCTGCGGGCCGGGCAGGGGCCGGAATCGAGGTCTGGGCAGGGGTCCGTGCCGGGGATCCAGGCCGGCCCCACTCCACCCGCACGGCGCCGCGGTGCGCGAGACCCTGGACCGGCGGGGGCGGGTCCCTTTGTGCGCGGCCTGGGGTCCTGCCCGGCCGGCCGTGCTCCTAGCTCCGCGCACCCCTCCGGTCGCGGCGCAACCTGAGCCGTGTCCGCCCTACTCGACCGGGCGCCTTGGGCAGGCGCTACGCAGCCACGGAAACTTTCCATCGGCAGAGCGAATCAGGGGCTGGGGAACTTTCCCGGGGCGGCTAGCCGCCGGGAAGCACCGGCACGGCGGGGACGGGGAATGCCCCGGCCGGCGCCGCGCCGCGCCGCGCCCGCCGCCCAGAGGACGAGGGAGGGAACGCTGCCCGGGGTCCCTGCCCTGAGCCCCAACCTGGCTCCCCCTCCTCGCCTCCCCAGCGCCCCGCTGGTGGGTCCCCAACCGCTGGTGTGAGGCGCGTTCCCCCCGACCCGAAGTGGGACTCGGCCCAGATTGGCTGTTAACCTGAACGCGCAGCCAGAGATCCCCAGCCTGCCTCTTTTGCTCTTAAATAATTAAATATTGGGTTATTACAACATGTCACCATTTCTAACCTCTGCACAACGTGTCACAGTGAAAACGGGAGTTTGAGACTCCCGTGCCCCTTTCCCTTTAACCCAAAGGTGTTTAGGAACAAGAACAGCTGCTCCGAGGGTCTCATTCCGTGTGTAACCCACCCCCCCCCACCCCTTTCACAGGTCACCCGAGTCGCCGTGCAGGGCACACGCCAGGTGAGGGTCTATGAGCCCAGGGGTGTCCTCCCAGTGAGGGCATGCCCAGCCCAGCACTGGGAGCCTCGGGGTCCAGGCTCCCGGAGGTCCGCCCGGCCCAAGCAGGTCCCACCTGCCCTGCCTCAGTGTATCTGGACCCGCAGCAGTCAGTTCCCGAGCAGGTGGTCTGGGTCTGGGGTTCAGCCACAGCGTGTGGAGCTGTGAATCTGGCATTTGTGCTTTCCCGCAGCCTCGCTTGTCCCTTCCACAGTGCCCTGTCTCTCCCCCGTTGCCCACACCCCCGAGTCTGAGGTCCACTGGCACCCAGCCCAGGGCCAGGCATAGAGCACGCACTGCGCTCAGGACTCTGGTCTGGCCATGGCCTGGGGAGGAGGTCCCGCAAGAACAGCCCGGCCAGCCCCTACCCCACTCTCAACATGGGCACGATGCCTGCTAAACACGTGCCTCCTGGAGGAGCGGGGCCCGCCCTCAGCCCTGCCAGGCTAGAGCTGCCCCCCCACCCAGCCTGGGCCGCATGCCTCCCCCCAGGGTGGCCCCTCAGGTCACTTCTCGGTCCCAGGAGTCCCTCTGCGTCTCCCGGTTTCCTCGGGGGCTGCACCACCAGCCCCATCTGTGCTGCACGGGATTGAGGTGGGTTCCTTCCCCTCCACCCTGGGGCGACCAGTGAGATCCTCCACCTCCAAGAGGAGCCAAGGGGTGGATGGAGACCCCAGCCCACCAGAGCCAGTGGGGGGGAGGGAGGGGACAGCCGGGGTGGGGGTCCTGGGGTAAGTGCTGTGAGGGTAGCCAGGATTCCCCGGGGCTTTCCCCAGCGGTGGCTCAGTTGGGCACCTGCTCCTCTGCTGCCTCATCCATCAAGACTCAAATGAGGTGTCAGCCACTCAGCAGGAACCCCAGAGTCAGAGTGTAAGTGAGAACTTGGGGTCAGAGAGTTACAGAGGGACTCAGGGCCAGAGAGGAACTGGGGGAATTCGGGGTCAGAGAGTAACCAGCGAGACTCGGGGTCCAAGAAGAATAAGCAGGGGGACTCGGGGTCAGGAGCCCCTTCCTGGGGCTTCGCCCAGGAGGCCTGCACAGCCGACCTGTCTGGAGCTGGGGGGCATCCGTATCACTTGCGGGGCCCCTCCCTGGGTGTGGGAGGGCGCGGTGGGTGTGAGGCACAGCCCTAACCGGGGCCCTGGAGGACCCTGAACGGCTGGCGCCCTCCAGCAGAGCAGGCACAAGCTGAGTGCGGCCAGCAGAGGGCGCCCGGGGCTGCCACAGCCAGCAAGAGCGGCTCCACCCAGCCCCCCAGTGCAGGGGAGGATGAGGTGACCCTTTCCCAGGCGCCCAGAGGCACTCACTGGAGCTTTGCTCTGTCTGGGCCCCCTGCCCAGGGTGGGGAGCTAGAGAGGGCAAGGCCCCTGGGTACTGGGCACAGCAGGGGGAGCAGGCTGGAGCCGGGCTCCCAGTGGCCATCCTGTCATGCATGGCCCCTGGGTCCAGGCCAGGCCTCAGCGCCAGCCGCTGGACACCAGGCCGTGCCTCTCTGTCTCAGTGTCCTGGGTGGCACAGAGGGCGCAACCAAAGGGGGTCCTTTCAAGATGCACAGAGTGACCAGCGGCCAGCAGGGGCTGGCCAGGATTTCTGTGGTGGAGCAGGACTCCAGGCTAAGTGCAGGGCAAGCTTGGGCTCCTCACCACCTTCCACGGCCCAGAGCTGCCTGCCTATTCCCCCCAGCCCGAGCCCCCAGCCCCCCTCCCCCCATCTCCCGCCCCAACCCTCCAGCCTCCCAGCCTGGGCCCCCTCCCCCCAACCTGGGCCCCATCCTCCCATCCCCCCAGCCCAGGCCCCATCCCCTCAGCCTGGGCACCGCCCCCCAGCCTGGGCCCCAACCCCCGAGCCCGGGCCCCATCCCTCCATCCCCCAGCCCCCCAGCCCAGGCCCCATCCCTCCATCCCTCCCCGCCCCCCAGCCCGAGCCCCACACCCCTCTGGACTGGGATTATGCCGTGGGGGCTCCCTTTCACTGCCAGGCATCTCCCGTCTGTGCTTGCTGTCGTGGCTCTTGGCCAGCCTGTGCAGACGGCTCCTGCCCAGATGGGGACACTGCAGGCCTTTCCGGGGCAGGGGCAGCCCCCTCAGCCCCCGGGCTCTTGGTGCAGGGTCCTTGTTCCACAGGGAACCCCGAGCCCGCCGACCGGCTCTGAGGGTTGCTGAGGAGGGCTCCCTGCGACAGGCACCCTCAGCCTTGCTGCACAAGCCCTACCGCTGCTTCTGCCTTCAGGTCTCAGGCCTGCCCGTCTGTCTGTCCATCTGTCCGGCTCTCCTGAGACTCTGCCCCCAGCACCCCAGCATACAATGCCGCGGAGGCGAGGCGCCCTGGGCACGCAGACCCCGCCCAGGTCCACGCCCACCGTGCACAATCCAGACCCTCCCGGTCCTCGGTCCTTCTCGTCCTGAAGACGCCCCCCACCCCCACACTGGCCTGTACCCTGGGTTGCCTCTGCTTTGGTGGCTTCTTGGCCTGCTGGAGCCCCTGAGGTGGGAGCCACGTTCTTCCTATGGTTGGGTGGTTATCAGGACTGATAATAAAGACACGTCGTTCTTGTGGGACGAGGTATTTGTCAACGCTTAAGCCAGAAGCAGGCGTGCCCCAGACATACCACATTCAGACCAAACATTGATTCCTGACCTCAGGGTGGGGGCCACAGGTCCTGCCACGGGCAGGCAGACACCCAACCATGCCTCCCTCCCAGGAACTCACACACACACACGTGTACACGCGTGCACACACACGCCTGGCGCGAGCACCCACCCCCCCGCCCCGCCTTCTTCCTTGGCTCTGGCCCTGGCCTCCTGCTCTCCTGTCACAATCCTGTCCCAACTGGAAGCCCTTCCCCTTGTTGAAGGGGGCTGCCAGGAGACATAAGGCCGCACCCTCAGGTCCCCAAATGAGCCATGTCCAGAAGGAAAGGCTGGATGGAGGCTTGGAACACTTGGGTGACACGCAGAGCCGGGGGGAGAACCCCTGTCACTGTGATCCCTGGAGGGGCCTCCCGCCTGTCTGTACCACCCTGTTTTTCATTTTTTCAGCAATATTGCCAGACCTAGATGCAAGCACAGGGGAGGTGTCCCCAGGCCTGGACACAGACAGAGGGGAGGTGTCCCCAGCCCCCTGGCTGAGACAGGCACCTCCAAGGTCCTTGGTCTGGGCCTGGGAGGCTCGCTGCCTGCCTATGAGGCACACGGATGGGGCCGGCCTCAGGGGACCTGGGGAGGTGGGGCGCGGACCCCTGCACTGGCCCTGGTGTGGGAGCTTATCATAGCAGAGCGCGCCCAGCCTTGGGAACCCGGAGAGGTTATCCGCTTACAACTCTGAACACTCTGGGTTTTGAAGGATAGCCAGAAGCGTTAGAAATGCCCAGGCGGCCAATGCTAAGTGTGGATGCGACAGACCCGGTGGGAGGGGGGACGAGAACGTGCTCACGGTCCTGTGGGGCGGGCCCCTGTCGGCGCGCCATGGGATGCCCCTGGGCTGGGATGACCAGGGATGACCAGCCGGGGTCTGACCCCATCCAGGAGGGACTCGGCCCCACAGATTGGCCTCAGCAGGTGTCCTCTGGCTCCCTGCTGGATGAAGAGCCCACCGATGGGTGTCTGGACGTGCTGACCTCCCCGGGGACATTCCATCCTCACATGGGTGGTGGGCAGGGTGGCTTGTGGTCAACAGAAGGATGGGCTGTGGCCTGAGTGTGTGTGTGCGCCTCTGGTCAGCCTCAGCCCAGGTGGGCACAGCCCCCGGGCTGGACAGTGAGGCCTCCTGCCAGCCCTGCTTGAATCCACCGACGGGCTGGGCGTGGACCACAGATGCTGGCTTGTGGGATGCCCCTGCATTGGGGACAACCCACCAGGACATCAGAAGGGCAGGTCTGCGCTGCCCTGACGTGGATGCCCAGCAGGTCAGTGCCCACATGTTGCACAGGCCGCCAGCTCCGCTCCTGCTCAGGGCAGCTTCTGCCGAACCAGAGAGGCTGGAGCCGCCAGCATTGATGGGCAACGGGCCCACGTGCCGCGGGAGGCTCTGTCCTTCGGGGCCGGGTGGCCTCCAGCACACACAGCCGCGCCGGGCCACGGTCGGGGGGAGGGGCTGTGCCCGGCGTGCGTCAGCCCTGCCTCATGGGCTCCTCTGCAGTGACAGCTCCAGGGGCACGGGGCGCAGCGCCCGGGGAGGGAGGCAGGGACAGAGGCAGAGGGGGCCCCGGGCCCGCGTGGCCGGGCGGTCTGTTTGCCACGCCGTTGGACTCATGGAGGGTGGCGGCCTCTGAGAACACCAACCCAGCGTCTCCGTGGCCAGGCCGCGGGGCCGCGCGGGGCCTGCTTGGTCAGGATGAGGAGGCTCGACCCCGTCCAGGCTGTGGGCCTCTTGGGGTCAGGGCCGCAGGCATCGGCCATGGCGGGCTTTTTACAGCCTTTCAGTGTTTGCCTGTGGCTGGTGACTTTCCGTTCGAGAAAGTTTCAAACAGCACGTTCTACGCGGAAGCTGTGGAAGTCTTCTTCTTCCGACGGTTCCACGTCCCACGCGTGTCCTCTGAGCATGGCTGGGCGAGCTCACGTTCGTCCAGCCCATTGGTGTTTGCAGGTCGGCATCCACACCCGAGATTTCACCCACCTGGAGTCTGTGTTGATGCAGATGGGAGGCGAGGGCCGATCTTGGTTGACACAGTTGTATGTGAACTGTTACCTGAGCAACGTGTCCTGTCAGCGGAACCCCCAAACAGTACCCCTGGGTCCTCCTTGGCAGCTCCGGCCAACCAGCCTCTGTGGGACAGTCCTGGGCAGCCTCAAACTGGCCCCGCAGGTCTGGGCTGGTCCACGTGGTCGGCGGGCCCCCACCATGCTGGCCGGCCTGCACGCAAGTCCCACTCTGGTCTCCCTGAGTCTCCAGCCCCTCTGAGCCCCCTTGGTGATGGAGAACAGGTCCCTGCTGTGGGGAAGCCTCTCGGAAGCCCCCGCAGTGATGCTGGCCCCCTTTGCGGCGTCCAGCCTCTGAGCATGCGGCTGCCTGTGGCTGGGCGGGCCTGGGCGGTCCCCCGAGGCTCTCCTGCTCCCTGGCGGCCTGCAGGGAGTGTGTGGGTCTCCTCTAGGTGTGGGCTTGGCACGCCTGTGACCTCCAGTGGATGCAGCGCCAGCTGCCCCTGCACCTGCCTGTTTGGGTCTCAGCTCGGGGTGGGGCCTCGCCCGCCAACCACAATCAGCTTCTGCCTGTCCCCCGGGTGCTCTGCTCTGCTCCCAGCCTGGACCCCTCTGTCAGCTGCCTTCCCCAGGCCCGGAGCCTGTGCCCGTCCCAGCCCGGTGTGACCCTCCGCAGGGCACCAGAGTCGTCCGCTCCACCCTGAGTTTGGTCTTGTGCTCGGATCTGGGGAGGGCCCCGGTTGACGTTTGCAATCGATGAGTTTGGTATTTCAAATATGCCTTTAGTTAAACTTTCTCTTTTCAAAATATTTTCACTCTCCGTGAAATCCTAATTAGGCCGTTCATTCGTCTGAATGTACTTGCTGCTCTCTACATTTTGCAGGATAACGAGACAGAGCCGGCTGGCAGCCCGTCCTCTGGGGCCCCCACTTGCTCATGCCCGGCAGGGAGAGCCTGGCGCCCTTGGGCCGTGGGTGGGGGTCAAGTGTGCAGGTGGGCACATGGGGCCTGGGTGGCATGCTGGCTCTGACAATGGGAACGCTGCCCGATGTTTCCTTAGAATGTCCAGAGCTGGGTTTACCCTCGAGATATTGAGACACAGGAGAAAGGAAGGCGCCTGTTTGCAGAGCTGTCAGCTGGTCCTCACCGTAGAGGAGCATCTGTCTGCAAATAGGGTGGGTGGGCCGCGGGGGGCTGAGCCAACATCACAGACCGCCTGGGGGCACCGTGGACCCCTTGGTGCTCCCTGGGGTGGCCCGGTGCTCGGTGGCCTGAGGAGGGGCAGCAGCCTGGCGGCCGGGGCGCAGAGCCCAGGGAGAGCACACCGTGTGGCCCCGTTGGTGTGAGCACAGCCTTCCCGGCTTCCTCCTGGGCGGGTAGCTCAGGCCCGCCGCGCCCCCGCAGCCCTGCTGGAGGCCGCTCTGTGGGGCGGCTCCCGGCCGGATCTGGGGTCTCTCGGGGACCCCCTGCGCCGGCGGCCGTGGCCCCGGCATCCCAGTCTCACCACCGCCATCCTCCATCCTGACGGCTCGGGGTTGTTCTCCGCGTTTGGCAGGTGTGCCTCTGGTCTGTGTCCCGTGGCCTCGGACAGCATCCCGGCCACCAAGCCTCCACTGTGTTTTTCTTTAAATCCCAGCGGGGTCCATGATCAGTCCTTCTTATAGTTTGTTCCCAGTTCATCAGATCAAGGTCGTCGTTCACCTCTCAAGGACGCATATCAGCAGCTCCCTCAGTCTTGCGTCAGTTACCTGCAGCTCTCTGGGGCCCTGGGGCGGCAGGGGCGGCCCCGGGTGCTGGGGTCTCTGCTGCCCCAGGGCTTCTGTCCAGGGTCCTGGCCCAGCCACACCCACCCTCCCGTCACAGGGACCTCCGGCGTGGACCGAGGCTGGGTGCTGCAGGCCAGGCCTCACGGGTCTGCCCGACTCTCCAGGAGCCAGACTCCTGCCTCCCCCAGCACACGGATGTCAGAGACCACCCACCACCCATTCCCCAGGGCAGGCAAGGCCGCTTAGGGCAGCTTGGTGGGCTCACAGCCACACAGCGTGGACGGGCGTGTGTGCGCGTGACCTTGTAGGTGGCTGCAGGCATGTGCCCGCAGGGGGGTCCGAGGAGGCCCCCAAACTGCCAGTCGGCCTGCCGCAGTGATCCACATCCTGCTGGTGAGGCCAGGGCACACGCCTCTTCGGTCTCATGGGATGGGGGGGGTCGGGGAGCCAGGCAGGGGCACTGAGGAGGGGCTGGGGGTGTGGGGGCAGAGTCTGCACTGGGTGGGGTGGGATGGAGCCCCCTGCCCCTGCTGGGGCGTTTGCATATAAAATATGAGACTGCACTGTTGGCTGGAGGCTGTTGGTGTCTGGACCTGTTGCCATGGGCACCCCTGGGCTTCGGGCACCGGTCTGGCTCCCAGGTCCTGGGGGAGGGGGAAGGGCGGTCTGGAGCAGAGGAACTGGCATCCAGATCAGCTTGTGGGGGGAGGTGGGGGTTCCAGGGCCCCCGGGAGGGGCCGGTGCTGGCTGGAGGCCACATGGGACCCTGGGCAAGGGCAGACCAGCGGGGCCCTTAGATGCTGTGGGCTGGGGGCGAGGCTGAAAGGGCCCGGGGCCCCCTTCCTGGGGCGAGGTCTGCTCAGTCACCCGCTCATTCATGCCCAGGTGACCCAGCCGCCCTGCCTCTGCCCACAGCCACTGGAGGGTCTTCTGACACCGTCACCCCCCAGGCTGTGGGAGCGGTGTTTGCAGGGCCCCCCGTTATTCCCCAATGAGGGGATGGGTGACCCTTTTCCCACTCTCTCACTTCCCGGGGAACCTCCCCGAAGCCAAGCCGCAGGACCGTGAGGCCCCGGGCTGGGCTTTGGGGGGCGGGGGCGTGCCGGGACTGCTGACAGTGGTCCGTGCGAGCCCGTCTGGGAGCCCAGAAGAGTCAGCAGCTCCCAGGAACGCTGGCAGGGCAGCCAGCCAGGCAGGCGAGGGGCCCCCGCCCCTGACCACGGGGGCCGCCCCTTGGCAGCCCACGCCCCTGCCCCATGTGGGTCTGCCCACAGAGAACCGACCTTCCCGGACCAGCGCAGCCCCAAGCTGCCCCCAGGGCTGTGGCCCCTGCTCCAGGCGCTGGGTTAGCAAAGCTGCAGGGGTCAGACTGAGGTCACCCGGGGAGGGCCGCCGGGCAGGGTGCCCAACACATGGGGCACTGCCAACTGCCTGGTCAGCAGTGGCCAGGGTGGCCGAGGCCCACAGGGATGGGGGCGGCGGGGACCAAGCAACACGCTAGGGGGGCTCCGTGCTGGGCCCACACCGCCCCGAGGGTCCCACCTCCCCTCCCCGGCAAGGCCCCCTCCTGCCCCAGTCTGTCCTGAGCTCCTGTGGCAAGCCTGCCCCGGGCCACTCGCTGGCCAGGCTGCGTATCCTCGGGGCAGGCAGGTGAAGGTGGGGTGGGATGGGGGACAGGGCCAGCCTGGCTCCAGACCTGCGCCCTGTGTCCCCCACCCCGTCCTGAATCCAACTTCCCATCCGGCAGGGGGCTTCCCTGCTGCTTCCGCCCCCTCCCCTTATCCAGGTAGAGCAGGTCTTCTGTCAAAGGCGGGGAGGCTGTGGGAAGTCCCCAGGCCCCCACAGGGAGCCCCGCTGGGCCCAGGGGCTCACCCCAGGAACCCTTCTGTAGGCAGGCAGTGCTGGGGGTGGTATCCTGAAACACCAGACTCTCCAGCTGGCTCTGCAGCCTCGGGGTGGGGGGCGGGCTGAGGGGCCGGACCGTGTCCCCCAGAGACTCACTGGCCACAGGCTCCCTGGGGCTGAAGCCCCGCCACCCCTCAAAGGGCCTTTGTGCCACCACAAAGAGGCTCTGTGCCTCTCAGGGAAGCTTGGGTGTTGCCATGGTGACATAGGGGCCTGGGAAGAAGGGGTCCTACGTCTTGGGGGGGAAGGGGTGTTCCCGGCAGAGGGCACTGGTGCACACGGGCCACAGCCCTCGGCCTGGACGGACAGCTGCCCAGCTGCGCCTCGCTGGGCTCCTTGAGGTCTCACTGACCTCCTGGCCGTGGGGCATGAGCTGGGCTCCCAGGCCTGGGGGCCAGCGGGACCCTCCAGGTTTGGCCCCTCCTCAGGAATGCCTTGGCCTGGTGCCCACCCCATAGCACGGTGCGGAGGGGTTCTCCCGGGGTGGAATGGTGGTGGGGGACCCTGGGGGAGGCGATGCAGACAACAGGCTGCTCCCCCATGGAGCCCACCATGGGCTCTGCTGTCGTGGCCGGGCTGGAGGGGGTGGTGTGCCTGCCAGCCCCGTGCCTCCGTGCCCTGCCCTGTCCTGCCCTTGGGGCAGCCCTGGACTGGCTGCTGCAGACACCGTGGGGAGGGGTCCTGGGCGCCCAGCACCCCCTGGGAGCCTGTCGGGCTTCGCCATTGGGCTGTGATGCACCCAGAGTCTGGGGCAGAGGCAGGGGGCGGCCGTCCATCAAGTCTCCCCAGAGTGGCAAGGCCCCCGTGACTCGGAGCACGCATCTGTAACCCACCCCAGCAGGAATCTTAGACCAAGACCCTTCTGGGGTCTAATAGGGGCTCCCTGTGGCCCAGGCCTCCCATCCCAGCAGCTGGCACGCTCACCCACCCTCTGGCCAGGGCCAGGCCTGTCCCTGCCATGTCCAGCCTGCGGCTACCTGGCCGCTTCCAGGTCCTGGCCCTGGACCCAGCCCTAGGCTCTTGGATGCTGGACCTCAGGTTCCACATGCCCCAGAAAACGTTCTGCCTTAGCCTGCCTCCAGGCCTCCTGCAACTGCCCCTCACATCCTCAGTTCCTCCCGGACTGCCCGTCCAGCAGCCCCTGCCCTGCAGCTGGCCAGTGCTGCCCAGGCCCTGGGCATCTCCTTCATGCAGGGCAGGAACCCCTCAGGAATTGCCCCTTCCCAGAGTGGCCATCCTCTGTGTGGTTAGTGGATGCTCCCGGGTGTTCATGGGGACGGCCTGGGGGCAGGAGGAGGGGCCATCTGTGTCCATCTCCCACCCCTGTGGTGTCTGGCCCAGGTGGAAGCGGGGCACCTCCTCTGCTGGGCAGAGCTGACATCCAGCCTGACGCCCAGTTCCCTGAAGACCTGGCTGCTTCCCTCGGGGCCCCGGGGCGAGCTTCTGGACCCTGCCCTCACCTGCCAGGCTGCTGCGGGGAGGGCACCCGCCTTCCCAGCTCTTACCTGCTTCCTGCAGTGGCTCGTGTACCCCTCCCCCAGAGCCCCACCACAGCCCATGTGTGTGCTGACGTGCACGCATGTGACCATTTCCACACACACCCTGCGCACAGCATCGCTGGGCCACACACCTGGTCTAGTAGGGTCTAGTGAAAGTCGCTCCGTCGTGTCCGACTCTTTGCGGCCCCATGGGCTATGCAGTCCATGGAATTCTCCAGGTCAGAATACTGGAGTGGGTAGCCTTTCCCTTCTCTGGGGGAATCTTCCCAACCCAGGGATCGAAACAGGGTTTCCTGTATTGCAGGCAGGTTCTTTACCAGCTGAGCCTCCAGGGAAGCCCAGCACGCCTGGCAGGCGCCCTGTTCACTCTTGGGCTTGGCTCGGCTTCTGCTGACTCCCAGGCACTGTGTAGATGGCGGGGATCACTTGTCTACTGGACGTTGTGAACCCTTGGTCCCCACATGGCGACGGTATCTCGGTTTTGTGTTTTTTTCCTACTGCCTATCGTGGAAAATTGGAAACAAGCATCAGTGGAGAGCGGTGGCGTGTGTCCCCACGTGCCTGCCCGGCTTCCACGGTGGTGGGCGTGTGGCCCACCGGCCTCCATCTGAGCGCTCACTCCTGTCGGTGGACCAAGCACAACCTCGGCCCGGGGCACTTTTTCTGGATGTTCAGAAACCCTTCTTTCCTGTGAAGGCAAGCCGGTCCCTTCTCCCCTGCAGTTTTTTCCATGGCCTTATGGTCGAGGACAGTCTCTTTCCGCCCAGGCCTGCCCCCAGCCCTGCACCAACGCCAGGTGACCCCGCGGGCCTCGCCGTGATGGGCGGATGCAGACCCCGCCTGGCCGTGGCCCCGTGCCGTCCTCGTGGCTTTGGCCGGCAGCTCTCCCCAGGGCTGAGGGCGCCCTCTGACCCCCGTGGGGCAGTGGGGTAAAGGCAGGCCCCTGCAAGGCCGGGGGCAACACGGCGCCCTCCCAGGCAGTGGGCTGTGGCCCACTCCCCTCCCGCCCAGGGGAAGGGGCCAGTGCGGAAGCAGAGCCCTGTCCTTCCCTCACGGAGGTCGGGGGCACTGGGCAGCGCGCCAGCAAAGGGCCTGTGAGGGGAGGGCCCCGGAGCCCTGGCCTCCCGCCTACCTCCCCGCCAGCCTGACCCATCGGAAATTCCTCTAATTCCTCAGCCCAGACTGGACTCCGTCCCCATAATTTGATTTCTGGATCCGGGTTTGGCCAGGCCTGTGAGGAGGAGGAGCAGCTGGCTCAGCACGAAGACGGATGCCCGAGTGCAGGCACGGTTTCGGGGGACGGTCAGCACCCCCCCAGTCCTTCTGGGCACCCGTGCCCTCCTTGGGGAGCGAGTGCTGGCCACGTTGCCACCCCGGCCAGCTGGGAGCCCCTGGGGGGTGTCTCCGCCTCACCCCTCCCCACCCACTCAGCCCCCGGCTGCCTGTCCCTGCCCTGCTGTGGCCAGCCTCCCTTCCTCCCCGAGCTGCCCCCTATAGATCCCCCCCGGCCTCCCCTGCAGCATCCACGTGTCTCCTCACAGCTCCTTGTGCTCCCCTCACCGCTCCCCTGCACTCCCTTCCACCTGCTTCCTGCCCTTCCATCCCTCCACCCACCCGGGGCTCCTCCTGGGGGGCTCAGCCTGGACACCTGCCCCGGGACAGGCGAGGTGGTCTCTGGACGGTGCATCTGTCCCTGTCTTCCTGCTAGATGTCCCCCCCCCTCCAAGAGCAGCCCGCACCCGGGACTCAGGACACTGGGGTCAATGTCTGGGTGGGGCTGTGAGGGGTCAGCCCGGCGGGCAGTGCGAGGCCTTCACTGGACGGGGGCAGGGAAGGTGCTAGCCAGGCAGGAGGACGAAGGTCACTGCAGTCCCACAGGGCACAATGCCCCAGCCTCCAGGCCTCCCGGGTCAGCAGAGAGGCGAGCCTGGCTCCCACCTCTCCCCAGAATCTGCCGTAGAAGGCATCATCACAGTTTCTCGGTCCAGCTTAAAAACACATGGCCTGCAGTGGCCCGCCGCCCGTGTTGACCGCTGTCCCGGCAACTCCGCTTGCTGCTGTGTCATTGGTGTGACAGACGCTAGGCAGGCGAAGGCCGGCTCTGGGGCCCCGCTGACCTCTCCCCTCGTGGGGCCGTGGTCTGCCCATCTGTCATGGGTGTGGGGGGTCTCTGAGGTGTGCCCACGCCCCCGGCCCAGCCACGCTGGTACAAGCCGAGCCCAGGGCTGACCCTCCTTCAGGGACACCCAGCGGCCGCGGGGCAGCTTCCCACTCCCTGTGCGCTGGTGCCCTGGGCCCGCCGGGCCATTCCTGTGGCCACAGAGGGGCCTCCCATGCTGTCCGGGCCCCAGCGTCCACCTCTGAGCTGGGCCTGCACGGGGGCCATGAGGCTGGGGTGAGCTGGTGGGTGCCGTGGTCAGCGGAGGGCCCGGGAGGTCTGTGAGCTGGTCACGCCTGTTCCTCTGTACTTTCCCTTCCCTCCCCGGTCCTCCCCCGAGGGCTCAGGGCCCGTGGTTCTGCCGGGCCTGGCAGGAAGCAAGGAGCCTGGGTCAAAGCCCCACATGCCCCGGGGAGGGAGCCGGCTGCTTCCGGCCAGCCTTGGATTAATGGTTTTTAATTTAGAATTTAATCAATGTGGCGTCTCTCCAGAGGGCTGCACGCTCTGGTTCGGTCGTGAGTCACTTGCTCTGAGAGTGGGGTGGGCAGGGGGCCCACAACGCCTCCCCGGGCCCCCACCCTGGCCTCACCCTGACTTGCTCTGCTCTGCCCACAGCTGGCGCCCCGGTCATGGAGGACTGCAGCGTGCGCTCGGCCGCCACCATCCTGGCCTCGGTGAGAGAGCAGGAGGCCCGCTTCGAGCGGCTGACGCGGGCGCTGGAGCAGGAGCGGCGTCATGTCGCCCTGCAGCTGGAGCGTGCCCAGCAGCCTGGCGCGGGAGGCGGGCAGTCCCTTCCCATGGCCTGGCAACAGCTGGTTCTGCAGGTACTAGCCCCGGGACTCGGCCCAGAGGGAAGACAATCACGGGACCCCGGTGGACCACAAGCCTGCAGACAGCGGCTTATTTTGAGGCCTCCTGGGGCCTCAGGAGGGAAAGGGAGTGATGTCCTGGGTGTGCAGGACATCATGTGACAAGGGGGCAGGACACAGCCAGACCCTCAAAATGGCGCTTTCCACCTGAGGGAGCCCCCGGGGCCCAGGCGGCTGGGTAGGGTCTGCCCTGGGTGGCTCAGAACTCAGCCTGGGCACGCGGAGGGTTCAGCTTTCACAGAGTCTCCCTGCCTTTGCTGCTGCTGCATCCATCAGCGGGCCAGCTGCCGGGGAGGCTCAGGCAAGGCTGGGCTCTGCCTGCTGCCCGGAGCATGATGGCCATCGCCCCTGCGCAGCCCCAGGAGGGGTGAGCCTGGTCTGGTCCTGGCCTGAAAACTCTGAATTGCGGGTGGACAATCCGGTGAGACCTCCTGGGCTCCTCCCTATGTGACCTGTGCCCCACTGCCAAACCCACAGGTGGGGGTTGGCTCTTGGGGTGTCGGCCGAGGAGGGAATGCTTTGCATGGAGGTCTCTGTGATGGGCTGAGGTGCAGGGCAGGGCTCTGGCAGGGTTCAGGGGAGCCAGACTCACGCTGGCAGAGTGGGGACCCCGGGCCTCTGTGGCTGGAGGGAGAGGGAGCAGGGTATGGGTCTGGCCCAAGACTGGCCCAGCAGGCTCGGCTGCCCAGCCTGGGCGTGTGGGACTCAGAAGCAGCGGCCTGTGGTCAGATGGGCAGCATGGCCAGTGACTTCCCCAAGCCTTGATGTCCTCATCTGATGGTGGGCAGTCCGCATGCACAGCCCAGCTAGGTCCATGGTCAGAGCCAAAGACACCTCTTCACAGACTGGACACGTTGGGCAGCTCTTTCCAAGCTGGCTGGCGCTGACATGGTCGCACAGTTGGTTCACAGAGGCTGGAGCTGAGGCCAAGTGGGTCTAGGTATGAGGGCCGCCCCGCGGCCCCCTGGACCCTGGGCACTCCAGACAGTGAGGCCTGCACCCACAAACTTGGGGAGCAACACAGCCGGCTGGGCCTCATGGGGACAGCAGCAGCCCATGACTCCAAGGTTACTCTTTGGGCGCCAAGCACTCTTTCCAGGCTCCAGCCCTCCCAGTCCGGAAAGGGCTCTGGCATCCAGCCCAGAGGGCGCGCTGAGAGTCGACGACCCTGCAGGAAGACGTTCCCAGAGCCCGGAGCTGCCCTGGCCTGAAAGGCCACCACCCTCCCTGGCCACTGCCCCTCCCCACCCTGGGCCCTCCAGGCCTGCCCCTGGGATTCTGTCTCTTGGCAGGAGATGGTTTCTCAGGCTAAGATCAGACTAGCAGGACTGATGGGGACACTGGGAAGGCCAGGCCACATGTAGCCAGCCGGGCCTGGCGGCCTCCACGCGTCACCTGCCTCCCAGCCCCGTCTCAGCAGGAGGTGCCTGGTGACCCACCTGTGACCCTCAGCTCCCTGGACCTGGTCCTCGGGGTCAGAGCCCAGGTCTATGAAGCTTGGAGGCTGGTGGCCAGGCAGGTGGCTGGGGCTGGGGAGCCAAGGGGTGGGGGCTGCCGTGACCCCGAGGCTATGCTGTAGCCCTGACTGAAGGCCAGGCTGAGATGGGGATGTGGCCGGGGCACTAGCAGACAGTGAAATTTGGGAGAAGGAACTACTCACACAGAAGCGTCCAGGTTCCCTCAGGGCAGTGGTCCTGTCTTCTGCTCCTGTCTCACGTGGCTATGAGTTAAAGGGGCCAGTGCTGAGGAGCAACTCAAGGGAAACTGAGGCTTAGAAGGACATGCAGTGGACACCCAGAGAGCTTGAGCATGCTGTCTGCGTGGCCCGTATGCTGGTGTGACTTGGAAGGGGCATGGGGTCTGGGGAGAAGTGGGTGGAAAACAGAGAGCCCAGGCCAGGTCCCCCTCTCGTGCCCAGCCCCCTGAACCTCCCCCAGGTCTGTATTCCCTTAGGGGGAGCCAGACTCCCGGGGTGTGGCCTGTTGGGGGGCGGAGAGTTCACCCCCAGACGGGTCAGAAGCCCTGATAACCGCCCCCCCTCCCACCCGCCCCCGCCCCCGCTTAGTACGTCAAAGGCGGGAGGAGAGGGTCTGAAGCCAGCTAGGCCCGCCAGCCTTCACCCAGACACCCAACAGTGGTGCTCTCTCCCCGCCCTGTGATATGACACCGCTCAGCGGCTGGGGGACTCAGAGCGGGGGACCTTAAGTCTCAGAGGCCTCTGGGCCACCTGCAGGGGTGGGGAGCGCTTTCACTGGGAGCAAACCGAGGCTCGGGAAGGGATCAGCGGGAAAATGCCAGCCCCGCGGCAGGGACGTGGGGACCGGGAGCCCTGACCCGCCACCGGGGCGGTGGGTGACCCCGGCCCGGCCCCTCCCCGCCCCCTCCGGGCGCCGCCCCTCCCGATTGGCTGCTCGCCGCCCCGCCCCAGTTTCGCTCCGCCCCACCCCAGCTTGGCCCCGCCCCATTGGCTGTTCGCCGCCCCGCCCCAGCTTGGCTCCGCCCGATTGGCCGCTCGCCTCGTCGCCCCGCCCCGCCCGTCGGCCGCTAGCCGCCGCTCAGCCAGGTCCGCCCGCGGGGAGCGAGTCCGCCAAGCCCCAGCTGAGCGGCCGAGGCACCGGAGCCGATCCCGGTCCAGCCACCGCCGCCGCCTCCCCGCGCTCCCCGCGCCCGGCCCGATGCCGGCCGAACTCAGACAGGTTGGAAGGAACTTGGTCCCGGGCGGGGGCTCCGTCTCGGGGGCCGGTGGCGGAGGGCGGGGCGCTGGCCCTCCGGGAGGACCCGCTTTTGTTTGTGGAGCCGCCGGCCGGAGGCAGCTATTGTCTGCGCCCCCAGGGCCGGGGCCGGGAGTGAGGGCTGAGTGGACGCGCCGCCGGGAGGTGCGGAGAGCGGGCCGGGGCCGGGGCCATGAAGGCGGGGGGCCGCGGGCGCACCCCGGCCAGCGCCCCGGACAGGTGCCTGGGACAGGGTGGTGGGCAGGGCCTCCTGGAGCGGCACCTCTGCTGCAGGAGGGAGGCCGCGTCTAGAGAGGGCGGCGCGGCTAGGCCTCCCCCACGTTCCTAGGGCCCCGGCTCGCGGGGCCGCGCAGGAGCTTCGGGATTCTAATGGAAGCAGGTCTGCCGCGGCAGCGCACGTGGAGCAAGGGCTGGGGGCCTGCCCTGCCCACGTGCGGAGGCGGAGGCGGTGTCCTCCGAGGACCAGCACCGGGGAAGGCTCTTGGGTAGCCTGCACGCTTGCTCAGTGTGTGTGGGGTGGTGCACTCACAGGCATGGAAACTGAGGCAGAGGGGAGGGGCAAGAGGTGAGTCTGGATACCTGCCCAGCTGGACAGCTAGGTGCCTGCTGGTTCCAGAGACCGAGGGACCAGTTCAGGGGCACCGAAGGCATCTGGGGCCACCATGTGGCTGATGGTTGTGGGCTGGGCTCGGGGAAGTTGGGTTAGGGGAAAGCCCACCCTGCTGTCGCCCACAGGCTGGCTCCCCTAGTCTGCAGGACACCCACCGCCCCGTGTCCTCTGGTTACTTGGCCTGGGGCTGTGCACTTGCAGGTGGAGTGCTGCTGTGGAGGGGTGAGCTCCTAGTCAGCCAGGCTAGGCCTGCCGTTCTGGGCACCAAGGGAGAGGGCGTCTGTCGTGGCCAAGAACTTGCTCCCTGGGGGCAGAGGCTTTGCGGGGCCTGGCCTAGACCCTACCAGGATCGCCACGCTGGGTGAGGGGCTGGAGGAACGTCATTCAGCAGCCATCTCGTGCTCCGGGGCCTGGACAGGGGGTTGTTACAGCTGGACACCGGCTGTAACCCATCCCCCTGTGTGTCGCAGTGGGGTTGTGGGCACCCCACATTCTGATCTTCATGACGGAGACTGAGTGCCCCTCTGGGGAAGGCAGGCAATGGGGGTGGATCCGCACATCCGGGACCCCTGTCCAGGCCCCCAGCTGTGACTGCACTTGTTTCCTGGGCCCTCCTGCCATCGCCGCACGTGCCCCTAGAGGCTGCTTTGGGCTTTTGCCTTGTCCTCCAGGTCACTTTTCTATGCCCCGCACACCCTAGATCTGGTCACAAAGGCAGGACTGGCGTTATCCCCCTGTCCCACAGCCTGGACACCTGGCTTCCTCCTGTTTCCATGTGAGGAAGCTGAGCCCAGATGTGTAGCCGGCCCAGGGCCCTCTAGCTCTGGGCCCTGGGGAACCTCTTGAGAGCAGTGGGGTGTTGGTCACTCTGGCTCCTGGCTTGGCATCCTGGGCCAGGCACTGTGCACAAGCTCCAGGAGCTCATGGGAAACCCCAGGCCTGGACACAGCCCCTTGCTGGGCCAGGCCCAGGGGCTGTGGACCCAGTCACTATGGACAGGAGGACAATGGAACTGATCTGGGCTCAGGGGAGAGGTGACGGGAGGCTGGACAGTTATCCCAGCATGAGAGGCAAGGGTGGGGCCCGGGCTAAGGACAGGGTGGAAAGGCGGTGGACGGGACTGGCGGGATGTGGGATGGGGGGAGGGAGGTTCTGTGTCTAGGGTATGAGGGAGGTCTGGGGCTGCAGTGCTGGGGGTCCCTGAGGCTCAGCTGGCTGGGTAGGTGGACACGGGACACGGGGCCCTGGAGCTGGGCCTGGAGCCAGACAGGGGTGCAGGCAGGCTGGTCCACAGCCTCTGGTGAGCGCCGACCATGTCCTGGAGGGCAGTCAGTGACCCCACGTCCTCACCCCAAAGCTGTTTCAGAGGCATCAGCCATGGGTCAACCTTGGGTCCCCACGGCCCCCAGGCCTTGGCTCCCTGACCTACCAGCTCCTATCGTCCCCGTGGTGGATGCCGGGGGTGCTGAGGGAGCCTGGAGGCACAGGTAGAAGGCGGGGGGGTGGTATCATGGGGGTGTGGGTGATAGGCGCTGTTGGGAGAGCCCCGGATCTGGGTTGGGTGCTTTTGCACGCATGTGTGAGTGTACACGTGTGTCCAGGTCCCTGTCTGCATGCGTGTGCCCAGGTGTGTGTACGGGGGCCGGGCCTCCCCATGCTCCCTGGCTGACTCAGGCTGCCGCCTCCATGCCCGCCTGCCCCGGTGAAGTCATCGCCGTTTTTAGCTCCCTGAGGTCACTTGCCAGCGGGAGCTCTCGGGGCCTCGGGATCCGGCTACCGGGTGTTGGTGGGAGCTGCCGCAGGGCCGCCAGGCCTCCCTGGGCTCCTGGCTGCCCTGGACCCCACCCCCTCGGCCCCCAGCGCACTGTCTGCAGGCTGGGCAGCCAGGCACCCAGCACAGGCTCAGCCCCTGTGCCCTCCCAGCAGCGCAAGCCTGGCGGGGCGGAGCCTCTTCTGGGAGAGAGTTAACACACGCAAATGTACACACACCTCCCCAAGGCCCTACCACACAGGGTCCTGGACTCCCTGCCCCTCCCTCCTCCCGGCGCCAGAGCCTGGGGCCTCGCTGCCCAGCCCAGCCCCTAGCCCCCGGCCTCCTGTGCCAGCAGAGCGCCCACTGCCGGCCACATTCATGCCCCTCCATTGTCCAGTGCAGATGCGGGGGTGGGGGGGTGCTGAGGGTCTGCAGGTCACCCCTGCACCGCCCTGGCTCCCCAGGGCCCTAAGACAAGAGCCAGGCCGTTCTGCTGGGCCAACGGCCCGTGTCCCCACCGCAGGCCTCTGTCTGCTTCTCTTCCTTGGGGGGCGGCCTCCATCCTCCGGGCTGGGACCCCGGCGGGCATGCTGCCTGCTCTCTAGGACTGTGGAGGTGCCGCCAGGCTGAGGCCCACGAGGGGTGACGCGTGGCCAGGAAGCCTTTCCCCGGGCGCTGGGGTCCTGCGAGCAGCGCACACATCCCGCTCATGCTCTGCCCTCCACCAAGCCTCAGCGTCACTTTATAAAACCACACCCATCCTCGGGGCCCTGCTTCTGGAGGAAGGGCACGTTCTGTGGCCCCTGGCATCAGAGCCTGCGGGCTGGTCCTCCAGGCTCCCCCTGGACCCCGAGGAGGCCCCAACCCCAGCATGGTGTGCAGCTGGGGGACATGCATACCTTTAGGACAGGACCCCACCCATTGGGCACGGGCCTGGCCGTGGAGCAGGGCCCGGTCTCCTGCTGACCCGGGAGTGTATGCCCCCACGCCACCCACTGAGGCTTGGATCTCAGCTGCTGCCCCTCCCGGCCAGAGGCTGGTCCTTGGGTGCTGGTGCAGGCAGGGGGGACCTCATGCTGCTCAGCACGGCAGGGGTCCAGCCCAGCCGTGCTGTGGGCTGGCCTGTCCTCTGTAAGCTTCAGTTTATCCTCAAGAAAGTCTGACCTGCAGGCCCATGGCCTTCAGAAGCGCCCCTGTGCAGCGCCGTCTTGTCTGTGGGGATGTTGGCAATGGGGGCTGAGAGCTGAGGGCCCAGCTGGGGAGACCGGGGCAGGGAGCAGGGAGGGGACACCAGGGCTCCCTTCCAGGGTCGGTTGGGCCCCGCTGGCCTGGATCCAGCCTCCCTGGGCCCTGATCTGGCACCAGGTCTCGGGGAGCAGGCACCGGCCCCTGGCCCGAGGGAGGCCCTGCCCCTGCAGCAGCCCCCAGCGTCCGGCCGGAAGGACCCAGGGTATTTTGTTGCTCTGGGTGCGCAGGGCTTTCTGGGAACTGGGTATTTCTGTCCTGCGAGGGCGTCCGCGGGTCCTGGGGGTGGCAGGAGCCTGGGTGTGGCCTCCGGGAGCTGGTGAACGGTGCCAAACCTGCAACCCTCTGCGCTCAGGGCTTCTGAGGTGGGCAGGGAGGTGGCCCCGCCAGGGATCATGAGTGTCCCGCTGGCGCCTGAGCCTCCCGGAGCAGCAGCAGCCCAGCCGCACAGCCCCAACGGGGACCCCGAGGCTGCACACCGCGCTGGGGGCTGGGTCTTACCCACTCGCTCAGCCCTCAGAGGCTCCCCCCGCCCCCCGCCCGCGTGGGTGGGGGGCAGAACCAGCCCCTCCGCTGTCAGAGGCGGGAACGTGCCGCCTGGGGCTGAGAAGGGCCCAGGGCGAGAGGCGGAGCGGGGAGGCGTCCGTGCCCAGGGCTGGTGAGCTCGGGGCTGTCCTGCCGACACCTGCCCCCTCGCCCAGGAGCAGAGCCCGGGGAGCCAGGTCTCGCTGGCCACGATGCCGGAGGCGCCCGAGGTGCTGGAAGAGACCGTGACGGTGGAGGAGGACCCGGGCACCCCCACCTCCCACGTGTCCATCGTCACATCCGAAGACGGCACCACGCGCCGCACGGAGACCAAGGTACGCGGCGCCCCGCCTCCCGCGCGGCCCGGCGTCGGGCGCAGGGCCGAGTCGCCCTGGTCTCCCGGGCTGCCCGCCCACCGGCCGCCCCCTTACCCACCAGGTCACCAAGACAGTCAAGACGGTGACCACGAGAACCCTGCGCCAGGTGCCCGTGGGCCCCGACGGCCTCCCCTTGCTGGACGGCGGGCCCCCCCTGGGCCCCTTCACCGACGGCCCCCTGGACCGGCACTTCCTGCTGCGTGGGGGCGGCCAGGCAGCCACGCTCTCCCGCACCTGCCTCGGCGGCGGGGGCGGCTTTCCCGAAGAGCCCCGCGACGTCCCCGGCTACGGAAGCCTGTCTCGAGGGCTGGGCATCCGGCCCCCACGCGGAGGCCCCTCGGGTCCGGGCCCCGGCGATGGCTGCTTCACCCTGCCCGGCCGCCGGGAGGCCTTCCCCACGGGGCCGGAGCCGGGGCTGCCGGCTGGCCGCTCACAGCCCGAGCGGTTCCAGGCAGAGCCATATGGCTTGGAAGACGACGCTCGCAGCCTGGCCGCCGACGAAGAGGGGGCCCCGGAGCTGGAGCCGGACTACGGCACCGCCGCGCGGAGGAGGCTGGACTGTGGGCGGGGCCTGCGCTCCAGGTGAGCCCTGTGCCTTGCCGCTGCCTCCAAGAAGTCTGCCCTGCACCCCCTGCCAGGGTACCACCCGGGCAGTCTCGCTGCGGGATCGGCCTTGGCTCTTCTCAGGGACAGTGGCAAGGGCGGGTTCGGGCCTGGGGGGCTGCACTGGGTCCCCTCGTGCGGGTCTGGAGCCAGAGAAGCTGGTGACGCAGCTGCACCTTCCGTCCCCGCTCCAGCTAGATGGCCCCGGAGATATGAGCTCAGGGCATCTGTCTGAGCTTGGGCCAGACCCCTGCCCGTGCACAGGGGTGCCCAGAACCCAAGCCCCAGCCCTTCCCTTCTCTCCGGCACCTCTGGTTCTGTCTCTCCCACTCTCAGCATCTCCATCTGCGAGTGGGAACATGCCCACAGGCGAAACACTTGCCTAGCCACAGCCCCTCACCGGGAAGGGGGTTGGACATCTGACCCTGGGCCTGGTGTCCCCTCACATGGTCCTACCAGGAAGGCTGTGTGCAGGGGGTGCACGTGGGCCTCACGGGAGGTGGGACCCCATCCTGGTGTTTCACAGAAACATTCAGCCGGGAGTTGGTGTTCTGCCTGGTGGCGGGAGTTAGCGAGCTCCCCGGGTCTAGGGACAACCTGCCCAACAGCCAGTGCGATTGCACGGGGGCAGGGCCGCAGCCACAAGGGGACAGTCACGTGCGTGCTCGCTCACCCAGGGCCTACGAGGACGTGGCGGACGACGGCGGCGAGCTGATGGAGGAGCGGCCGCCCTTCCCAGCCGCTGCGGCACCCCTGGCGCAGCCAGAACGTGGCAGCCTGGGCAGCCTGGAGCGGGCAGTGCGGCACTCGCCCTCGGTGGACAGTGCCCGCAAGGAGCCGCGCTGGCGGGACCCCGAGCTGCCCGAGGTGCTGGCCATGCTGCGGCACCCCGTGGACCCTGTGAAGGCCAACGCAGCCGCCTACCTGCAGCACCTGTGCTTCGAGAACGAGGCCGTCAAGCGTCGCGTGCGGCAGCTGCGGGGGCTGCCGCTGCTCGTGGCCCTGCTGGACCACCCGCGCGCGGAGGTGCGGCGCCGGGCCTGCGGGGCGCTGCGGAACCTCTCCTATGGCCGGGATGCCGACAACAAGGCCGCCATTCGGGACTGCGGCGGCGTGCCCGCCCTGGTGCGCCTGCTGCGGGCCGCGCGGGACAGCGAGGTCCGCGAGCTCGTCACAGGTGAGGCGCCCGCACCCCCAGCTCCCGTGTGCCCGCCAGGAGTCCTCCGGCCCTCCCTCCCTGGTCCTCCCCTAGGAAGGAAGTAGTGGACCCGTGGCCGGGTGGGGGTCACCTGACGACCACCTCTTGGCCCTGGAGCACAGTCCCAGCTGCCTGGGTGGCTGGGAGGGGGTGCACCTACCAGCCCCTCCCATGTCCCAGCCCCTGGGGGCTCCTTCCCCTCCCCCTGTGCCAGAGTGCCCGCAGCCTCTCGCCATGGCTGATGTGAGCTGGGCTACGCTGGGCAGGGAGGGGGTTCCTGAGCGGGCCCCCTGGGGAGGAAGGGCGGACAGAGCCTGCGGTCAGCCTGGACAGATTGATGGTGCCCACAGGTACGCTCTGGAATCTGTCATCCTACGAGCCCCTGAAGATGGTCATCATCGACCACGGCCTGCAGACGCTGACCCATGAGGTCATCGTGCCGAACTCAGGTTGGGAGCCAGAGCCCAACGAGGACTCCAAGCCACGGGACGCCGAGTGGACAACCGTCTTCAAGAACACGTCAGGCTGCCTGAGGTGTGGGCCCTCATAGCTGCCAGGGCTCTTCCCTGCCCAGGAGATGGGAGCTGGGCGCCCAGCTGGCCTGTGCCCCAGGGACATCCCCGTGTCCCAGATAACGTGCAGGGCGGCTCGCCACCCAGACCTCGGCCTCAGAGCTGGTCACGCCGGTCACGGCGCCTGCCCAGGTCCGAGAACGGGCCTGCTCTGCACGTCTGTGTCCATCCACAGAGCTCTGCCACAGCCAGGCAGAGTGCTGGGGCTCGCAGATCCAGGTCCCCTCGGTCCTGCCTGTCCTTCGGGGTAACCCCCTGTGGGGTGCCTGAGAGGTAGAGCCCTGAGTTGCACAGACTCAGGCGTCTGGGAGTCAGAGGAACCCCCACCCAACGTGGGTGCAGGCGGGCCCCTGGCCCAGGTCCTGCGGTCTGCCATTAACTTCCAGGCTCCCTCATCTGCTGGCAGCCCTGACTGTGTGGGGCATTTCTGCAGACAAGACCCCAGGGCTGGCGGGGGGAGTCCCCGAAGGAGCCAGGCCTCAGGCTCACTCTCGGCCTCCCAGGAACGTGAGCTCGGACGGCGCAGAGGCCCGGCGGCGGCTCCGCGAGTGTGACGGGCTGGTGGATGCCCTGCTGCATGCCCTGCAGTCGGCCGTGGGCAGGAAGGACACGGACAACAAGGTGGGCAGGGAGCCCTGGGAAGGGCCAGACTCGCAGCCCCCACAAAGGGCTGGGGTCTGAACAGGAGCCCTGGAGCACTCGGGCAGCAGGGGGAGGGCACATGGTCCACAAGTGGGAGGTGCTCCCCTCCCCCTCAGATGCGTCTTTGGGTCTCACCCCAAGGGTCCCCGGCCCCTCCCGCCTTCATGGGCCACGGCGTTCTCCCCGGAGGGTCAGCGCCCCTCGCCCCTTCTCCCCACAGTCGGTGGAGAACTGCGTGTGCATCGTCCGGAACCTCTCCTACCACGTGCACAAGGAGGTGCCGGGGGCCGAAAGGTACCAGGAGGCCGAGCCTGGGCCCTCAGGTAGTTCCGGGAGCGCCCAGCGCCGGAGCAGGGAAGACGCTGGCTGCTTCGGTGGCAAGAAGGCCAAAGGTGTGTGGGCGGCACCGGGGTTCGGCTCTCGGATCCCAGCCCCACTGAGCTGAATGCCCTCCACACCCACGGGGGTCACAGTCAGGGAGCCAAGCGGGGCACCCAGGGGCAGGCAGGAGGGAACCTGTGCAGTGGTCTTCTTTGGTGCCTGGACCCAGACCTTCAGCTCCAGGAAGGGTTCGGGGACTCACGTGTGGACATCACCGCCTTCTGGCGTTGGCAGGGTGCCTGAGGACCCCAGGGGGATAGCACCCACCCGCCTCACTCCATCCCCGCCTCTGGCACAGCTGCCAGGGGTCTGTGCCGCGCTTGCCCGCCCACTGCGTGGCCTTTTCTGACCCCGTCGCCCATGGGGTCACTCCCCCAGGAGTGATCGGGCTGAAACTCCCGCCTGACCCTGGGGGGGGCATGGGGTGCTGCCCGCTCAGGCTCCTCTCCTCTCTCCCGTGCTTCCTCGGCCGCCCAGAAGAGTGGTTCCATCAAGGTGAGTCCCTGCTCGGCCTGCATGCAGGCCTGGCGGGCGCAGTGGGCACCAGGGACCCCCCATTGCTCAGGCAGCCATCTCCATGACAACCGCAGGACCTGCGTCCGCAGAAAGGCCCCTCCCTTCCCTGGGCAGCCATCTCCGTGACAACAGCAGGAATGTCAGCCTGGAGCTGGCTGGGAGGCTGAGGGGCTGTCCCTCTGTAAAACCTCAGCTGCGGCCCTGGGTGGGGGGAGACCAGGGTGGACAGGGCCGGGCACGTCCATCCTCAGGGCCCTGGGGAGAGAGTCTGCCCTCTGACAGAGCATCTGAGGCATGGTGCAGACAACGGGAGCACGCAAAGGCCCCAGGAGGCTAGGCAGAGCCAGCCCCGGCTGTCTGATCTCAGCTCTGCCTTCCATGAAGGAGGGGTTCCTGTCTGGGTGGAGGGGCTGGGAGGTGGTTAACTGGCCCTTGGCTGGCAGGTTAGGGGGCTATCTCCTGGCTGCCAGAGCCCAGGGCTGGGCCTGGCCACCACAAGTGGCACTGTTGGCCCCAGGCCTGCTTCACCGCAGCCCGGCACGCCCTGACCCCGTCTGCGCCTGCCCAGCCTGGGCTGCTGGCCCCTCAGTTCATGCCCTGGGACCCCAAGGAGGCTGTGGGGTGATCTGAAGAGCAGCTCCCAGCACCCAGTAGGAGACGAGTCCTGGCCACCACTGCCCTCTGGGCCGACGTATCTGCCTGAACTCAGGACGGCGCCCTGCTCCCAGCCTCCTGGTGCCCGTCTCTGACCTGGGGGTGTCTTCTGGACCCTGCCTGACACACACCTGTGCCCTGCAGGCTTCATCTCACCCTCCACTGCCCTTCTGTTCCAGGGAAGCGGGATGGGGAGATGGACCGGAACTCGGACACCCTGGACCTGCCCAAGCGCACTGAGGCTGCCAAGGGTGAGTGCGGGGGTGCAGAGGCCAGGCTGGTCCAGGGGTGAAGGTCTGTGCTGCTGAGCTGGCCTGAAGGGCCTTGGGGCCTAGTGGGGAAACTGAGGCCCACAGGGGCGGGGCTCCCAGAGGACTGTGCCAGCCCCTGGCCGTCTGCTCAGGGCTGGGAATCAGGGCCTGTGCCAAGGTAACTTCGGGCAGGTATGGGGGTGGGGGCGTGGAGGAGCGGGTGGGGATGGCAGCGAGGGTCTTCAGTGAAGGGCAGGGCTAACCAGCAAGGCCTCCTGTGCCAGCTGAGGCGCCGGGGGGTGTGGTCAGGTCCGGTTTGGAGGCTGACTCAGAGCACCCTGGCGCGTTGGGGCAGAATTGGGGAGGGGTGATGACACGCAGGGTGAGGGACGGGGAACGGGTGATGCCTGGGGACACAGGCCGCAGTGTGAGGACAGACCTGGAAGGCTGCTCCCTGCTCTGCCCTGGAGCACCGCCGAGCGACTCTGCTGCTGGGCTGGGGCCTCCAGTGATGCGGGGCCAGGAGGGGTTGAGCAGCTGCAGCTTGGAGAATAGCCTCTAACATAGGATGCGCGGGTGGGGGGCTGTTGCTAGGCAGTCTGAGTCCTGTTGCTAGGGGAGCAGTCCTGGCTGCTGCCCACGCCAACCCCCCCCTCCCGGCCGGGTCCCGTGACCTCTCCCAGCCTCCATTGCTTCCCTGTGAAATGGGAAGGCTTTTCCTATCGGGTGGCTAGGGTGAACACGTCGGTGCGGAACGTCCCCCGGTGACGTCACAGCCGCCCTTGGCCCTGGCTCCGCTGCCCCGGGAGCGCCGAGGAGGGGGAGGGTGACAGGGCGGCATGCGTGACAGCGGCGGGGGCGCTCCGTGCCCAGGCTTCGAGCTGCTGTACCAGCCCGAGGTGGTGCGTCTCTACTTGTCCCTCCTGACGGAGAGCCGCAACTTCAATACCCTGGAGGCCGCGGCCGGCGCCCTGCAGAACCTCAGCGCCGGGAACTGGGTGGTGAGAGGCCCGGCGGGACCGGGAGGCTTAGGGTGGAGCTGCTGGGGGCGGGCTTTGTCCGCAGCAGGAGGGCAGGTCCGGCTCGAGGGGGCGGTCAGGGCGCCTCTGGGCGCGCGACGCGGCCCCAGCTGAGCACGCCGACCCCCGCTGCAGTGGGCCACGTACATCCGCGCTGCGGTGCGCAAGGAGCGCGGGCTGCCGGTGCTGGTGGAGCTGCTGCAGTCAGAGACCGACAAGGTGGTGCGCGCAGTCGCCATCGCTCTGCGCAACCTCTCGCTGGACCGGCGCAACAAGGACCTTATCGGTGAGTGCGGGCACGGGGGTCTGGGGCCCGGGCCCCCCACGCCGATGGCGCGGCCTCACCGCCCCCCCCCCCGCCCCCGCCCGCTGCCCGCAGGGAGCTACGCCATGGCTGAGCTCGTGCGAAACGTGCGCAGCGTGCAGGCACCCGCCCGGCCCGGTGCCCGCCTGGAGGAGGACACGGTGGTGGCCGTGCTCAACACCATCCACGAGATCGTGTCCGACAGTCTGGACAACGCGCGCTCGCTGCTGCAAGCACGAGGCGTGCCCGCGCTGGTGGCACTGGGCACCTCCAGGTGGGTGCAGGCGCGGCAGCGGGAGGGGCGGGGCGGGGGGCGGGGCCTAGGTGGGTGGAGCGGGAGGGGCCCCAGGTGGATGGGAGGGGGCCTGTGGGTGGGCGGAGTGCGGGCCGGTAGGTGGGCATGGCTTGTGGTGGGCGGGGCCGGCGGTCTGGGCAGATGCTGATCCCCGCCTGGGCCGCAGCCAATCGGTGCGCGAGGCGAAGGCCGCGTCGCACGTGCTGCAGACGGTGTGGAGCTACAAGGAGCTGCGCAGCGCCCTGCAGAAGGATGGCTGGAGCAAGGCGCGCTTCCAGGTTAGGCCCGCCCGCCCCTTCCTCTCACTTCGCCAGGCCGGTTACCCCGCGGCAGGGCCCCGACCCATGCCGTCTGGTATGTGTTCCCCCGCCGCAGTCAGCTGCTGCTAATGCCAGGGGCCCCAAGGCAGCCCCGAGTCCGGAAGGCTTGGACGACAGCACGCTGCCACTGGTGGAAAAGAGCCTGGGTGAGTATGGGGCCGGGGCCCATCCGGAGGTTCAGTTGTGCCCCTCCTGCCGGCGGAGGGCTGGAGGGAGGTGGGCCTTCATCCAGGAAGATGGCCCCCACTCTTCTTGCACCCTCTCCCCCTGGGGCGTTCACCTTGGCACCAAGCTGGGGGAGGCTGTGCCAGGGAACAGATGTTGGTGACAGGGTACCGAGTGGCTGAGGTCATGCCTGGGCCCCCGCCACCACCTGCAGCCAGCCACCCACCCACTCATGTCTTGCAGATGGTGAGAAGCCAGGCGGCAGGGACATGATCCCCATGGAGGCGCTTGGTCCAGGTGCGGGCAGGTGCAGGCTGCTTGCTCTTTGTGTGGGACGGGCCTTCCAAGGAGGTGTGGTTGGAAAAGTGATTTGGTTTAGGGGTGCTCAGGGAGCGAGGGACGGGGCAGCCAGGGAGGGGTCACTGTCCAGCCAGACTGTTTGGTCTGCCACTTGAGGGGCGGCTGGAGGGCTCTGAGCTGTGGGCGGGGGGCCAGCAGGGGGAGTGGGGACAGATGAGAAGACCCGGCTCAGCAGAGTCTGGGCGGATGCCCTCCCTGGTGCACCCTGGACGCTGAGGGACAGCCACACCTCGGTGCCTGCCTCAGGGTCTCCTCTGCCTCTGCCCCGCAGATGGCTACTCCACTGTGGACAGGAGGGAGCGCAGGGCTCGAGGCAGTGATCCTGCAGGGGAGATCTCTGAGAAGGAGCCGTTGAAAGTGAGTGGCCTTGGGCAGGTGTCCGGAGAGGTGGCATGTCCGGGGGGGGGGGGGGGCGGCGGGGAGTGGGCCTGGGGCGGGGCTGTGGCTCTCCTGCCTGGGGAACCCTTGCACACGCCGGGAGGGCGGGCCCTGTCCGAGGCTGCATCCACACCCTCCCTGCTCAGTCCTGCCCCCACGGCAGCCCCGCCACCTGCTCTGCGCCTGCTCCTGCATCCCCAAGCCCCGTTGGCGCTCAGCCCTCCCCTGGCACCCACCCCTGCCCTGCTGACCAGCCCAGCTCCCACCCGCCAGCTCATACTAACCTGCTGCGTTCTGCCTCTAACGCCCGCCTGCCCACTGCCCACCCGCTGCAGCCCGACCCCAGCAGGAAGGCTCCTCTGCCCGGGCCCAGCAGGCCTGCGGTCAGGCTGGTGGACGCCGTGGGGGACGCCAGGCCTCAGCCTGTCGACTCCTGGGTCTAGCTTGCATGCCCGGTATGTCCCCTCTGGGTTCTGCGTCGGGGTGGGGCCTCCTCCTCGTGCTGCTGCCTGCCTGCCCTGCTCTCCCTGCACGCTTCCTGCAGGGCCGCCAGAGCTCAGCGGAGGGAAGCCCAGGGCAGGGGGCAGGTGGGGGGGCCCTGGGCCATCGGAGCCTGGAGGTCACAGGGCGAGAGCAGGGCTGATCCCCCCACACCTTCCAACGCCCCAGCACAGGGACCCCTGAGACCCGCCTTCCCCCAGTGGCCATCCCCAGGGCTGCTCAGGCTTCCCCTTTCTGTCCGCAGGGCCTGGGCCCGGCCGTTTGCTCTTAGGGTCTGACCTCTGAAGAGACCACGGGAAGGGGCCTCTGGGTGCCCGTGCAGACCCTGCTGTGGAGCTGGAAGCCCTCTGGTGGCAGGGCGGGTGGCGCCTCCCCCTCTGGCCCTGGCTCCCCGCTCCTAACTCCCAGGCGAGTTAGCTTCCTGACATGGTGCTGTGTGCAGTGCACGCCCGGGAGGCCCAGGCCAGGGCACCCGGCATTGCTCTGGGGCCAGCGGGGCCCCCCAAGGAATGCGGACGGGCGAGGAGGGGGCTCAGGGCAGGGAGTCTGGCCCCAAGGCTGCAGGGGCTTCCCTGGGCCCTGAGTGGGGGCAGCGCTGGGGGACAGCCCGCACAGAGATCCTGGAGGCAGCGAGCAGGGGCTGGCTGCACGTGCCCCGCCCACCCGCCATGCCTGGAGCCCCTCCCTGGGCACTGCAGCCCTCGAGTAACAGCTCTGGGACTGGCCTTTGGCAGCAGTGGGGGACTGCTGTTGAGTGCCTGCTATTTGTGACTTAAAAACCAGAAAAACACTGATAAAAAACATTAATAAAACCAAACTAAGACTGTATTGGTAAACATCTAAATTTTGTAAGAAAAATTAAAAATTATAAAAAGCAACAAAGGAACTTCCCATGTCTGTCTCCGTCCGCAAGCCACTCCCCTGTTGTTTGCTGGCCGCCGTGGGGGTCCACTGCATCCAGGCCCCCGGGATGTGTCCCCCATGTGGCTCCTCTCTACACACAGTGTGTGGGCTCGATCCCGGGTAGTTAGCAGGGCCCCGACGTCTGTGGCTGGTCTTGGGCACAGGCGGACTTGGCCAGAAGGGGTGATCTCGGGGTGAGGGACCCGGGAGAGCCTCTGAGGCGGCCAGAGGTCCAGCCGGCCACTTGAGGGCCTTGGGGCTGGAGGGCCAGCGTCGGGGCCACGGGCGCCTGTGGACGTGAGTGGGCGCCGGCCGACCACGTCGTCACGGGCAGCCGGGCCGCCACGGAAGCACAGCAGCTGCTCCGACTGCGCCATCTCGTCCCCAGACCAGGCCGAGTGGGACGGGGACGCAGTTCGCCCAGAGCCACACCAGGCCCGAGAGGCCGGGTGCTGGGCATTCCGGACCTGGCCCAGCACTGGTTGCTCAGAGCGGCCTGCGGGTCACCTGGGTCCCCAGTGGGGCTCAGCCCGGCCCGCAGACATCCCCGTGGGGCTGTCTGCAGCGGCCGAGGAGAGCGGCAGGTGCCTGGTGCGAAGCTGGGACATGGGGGCAAACGGAGCAGCACTCGGGTTCTGTCTCACCTAAAGAATCAGGTCCTTAATTTCTACCTCACTGTCTTCTAAACAGGGTGTTAGTCTGTGAGATTGGTAGCGGCTGATTGTAGAAAAGTTGCATTTCATTCTTAAAAAGCAGGCGAAAGGAGGGTGTGTTTTGGGGGTGGTGCGGGGCGGGGGGCGGGGGCGCGGGTGATCACTGAGGCACTGCTGCCACCTGGTGATGGCAGAGCGCAGGTGCCCGCCCGCAGAGGGCGGACTGTGGGGGGGGACAGAGAGGGAAGGAGGGAGGGGGAGAGAGAGAGACAGAGTGGGGGGAGAGAGGAGAGAGAGGGGTGGGGGGAGAGAGGACAGAGAGGGGTGGGGGGAGAGAGACAGAGAGGGGGGAGAGAATGGGAGGAGGGCCAGGTCGGGGGAGAGAGTATGTGTGTGAGATGGTGAGGCTGAGACGCTGTGAGTGTGTGACACCGCACGTGTGTGTGTGTGTGTGTGTGTGTGCACGCGACACTGTCACGCGCACTGCTTGCCTAGCTGGTCTTCACAGGCAGGCACCTTCTAGATGTACTGCCACGATTCTGGAAGGGGAGCTGGGCATGCTCGGGGCAGGCCAGCGTGACAGCCTGGAGCTGACGAGAGGCGGCCACCGGGCTGCTGGCCTGAGGACAGGCCAGCGCTACAGGGCTGGGGCCGCCTCACCCTTCAGGGCCGGGAGTGGCGGGGGATCCTGCACAGGGCTGCCCGGGCCCTTGTAGACGACCTTCTCCAGGCCGTCTACCACCTTGGAGTACTCCAGGTACGAGCTGAAGTGTGAGCACGCAAAGCGGCTGCTCCCGCGCACATACTCCAGAAAGTCAGGCGCCCCAGGAAAGATGACGTTGTCAGCCAGCAACACTGTCCCCTTCCGCAGCAGGCCGCACTCCTGTGGGGACAGACAGATGGCTGGAGGGCGTGAGGGCGGCCTGAGCGGGCAGGGGGACCCTCAGGCCCTAGGACAGAGCGTGGCACACAGCAGGGGCTCACTGCACGCTGGGGGACGTGAGAGTGTAGATGGCGGGGCCCGGATTGCAGCCAGTGGGTGCCAGGAACACGGGCTCCTCTGGGTCAATGAGATGCCTGGTGACCTGTGCGGGGGCTGCTGGCATCGGTCACTGGAGGTTCAGTAGGGTCCCACCAGGGGGACCCTGCAGGGCTGGGGGGCAGACCTCCACACCCACAAGCCTGCCCCTCAGGTCCACCCTGAGGCACCCCAGTCTCCACCAACACCTGGGCAGTTGGCCAACATGTCAGGCCTGGCTCTACAGAGGGAGGGGCAGCTGCACTTCTGTGCCCACCAACCTCACCCCCAGTCTCTCTGAGCCGGAGGAGGAGCTGCTTGGTGTGTGTGAAACTTGCTCAGTCGTGTCCAACTCTCTGCGACCCCAAGGACTGTAGCCTGCCAGGCTCCTCTGTCCATGGGATTCTCCAGGCAAGAAACTGGAGTGGGTTGCCATGCCCTCCTCCAGGGCATCTTTCTGACCCTGGGATGGAATCCAGTTCTCCCACATTGCAGGCAGATTTTTTATCATTTGAACCACCAGGGAAGCCCTGCTTAGGTTACATCAAAAAGAAAGAGGAAATGTTTCTCTGAGGAAGGCGTGAAGGGACAGCCCAGCTGCTACGCTAGATCAGAGCTTTCTCTACATGATCATTAAAGTGGGAAAAAAAAAAACAATCCCCCAAAAGGAAGGTAAAGTCAAGCAAGAGGCCCCAGGCGTGTCTTAAGTTGCCAGTGGAACCCCAGGGATGGACGGGCAACCCCTGGTGACTTAGGAACACGGGGGCCACTGGAGTGGGTGCAGCCCTCAAATCTTCCTGGTGGTGGCTGCCTCCCTTCTGTCCCTGGGCCCTGAGACTGGAGTGGAAAACACAGCTGTAGAGGTCCGTGAGGTTGGGACAACCCATGAGCCAGAATGTGAAAAAAGTGGGCCTCTGAATCGTGGAGCATTTCTCCTAAAAAAGGAACTTCCCCGTGACACTGATGAGGAAGGGCCGCTGGGAGCAGCGGCCCGGCCTGCTCAACCCTGGGAGGAAACGCTCAACTTGAGCTGGGGCTCAGCACATAGGCACTGAACCCATGGGTCAGCCTCGGAGGAGAGGATGCAAAGGCCGGCCGTCCGCGCGGGGATGGAGCCCTGGAGTGTCTGACCCAGGCCGTGTGCCGGCACTCAGAGGACCAGAGCGGTGTCCCCTGTTCCTGACCCCCGCTCCTTCCGCCCCGGGTGCGGCTTCAGGTCACGAGGGTGCCAGACCTCCCCCTCCGTCTCCGGCCGCCCTGCTGTAAGGACACCAAGCAGCCTGTGGAGAGGCCTGAGCGATGGGGACGAAGGCCGCCTGCCCTGCCAGCCCCTCGCCTGAGCGAGGCGGTGTGGCCAGGCCAAGGCAGGGCCAGCTGCAGAACACATCTTCCTTCTCTTGAGATAATGAGTAGCCATGAACAAGCGGCACTGAGAAAGCTATTAGGCTCCTACTTGCCAAGGGCAGCAGGGCTTCCCTGGTGGTTCAGATGGCAAAGAACCAAGCCGCAGTGCAGGAAACCCGGGTTCAATCCCCAGGTCAGGAAGATCCCCTGGAGAATCCCATGGACAGAGGAGCCCGGCAGGTAAAGTCCATGGGGTCACAAAGAGTCGGACACGACTGAGCAGCTAACACCTCCACTTCCAAGGGTGGTATCTGCTGCTCTCTACTGATGCAGGCCATCCAGATGTGCTCCCTGAGGCCCGCCCGCCCTGGCCCAGGCCCCCACTTTCCTCTGTGTCCTGACTGCACACAGGCCAGCCCATGGCTCCCCGGCCACCCTCCACAGGGCCCGACCCAGCCAGCATGCACAGGGCTCACCTCGAGGAGAAGCGTGTCTGGCAGGTAGCGGTCCTTCCAGTGGTCGATAAAGACCATGTCCAGAGTGTCCACATCATATTTCTTCTTCAGCTGGGGGATGATGTCCTGGGACGCTCCAAGAACAACGGTCACCTGGAACAGACCCCCACCCAGTGAGCCTGGCAGTTCCGGGAGACGGGTCCCCCCTCTGCCCCACCTCCGGGAGTCTCCCGCTCTGCGGATGGGGCTGCTGGCCAGCTGGTAAGCATGGCCTGGAGCCGCTGGGATGTGACCCCAGCCTTCCGGCCCCCGGAGCCTGTGCCCACATCCGCCAACTCAGGGACAATGCCGCACCTTGTCCTGCAGGCCTGCAAACTCCACCATCTGCTGGGTGATGGCCGCATATTCGGGGTTAAGTTCGATGGTGAGCAGTCGGGCGCCAGGCAGCAGCAGGCGGGCCATTCGCACTGCCGAGTAGCCGCAGTAGGCGCCTAGCTCCAGCAGCACTGACGGCCGCTGCTCCCTCAGCACGCTGTCCACGATCTGGCCTGGGAGGGGAGGGAGGGATGGTGAGCAGGGGGTTTCCCACCCCCCCGCCCCGAGCTGGCCCAGCACCCTCCGGCCAGCCACAGGCCCCACCGCGCTCAGCCCCAGCTCCCACCCCCAGTCCCCTATGCTTCTGCACGCGCTGGTTCTCCCCTCCCAGCATTCCCGGCTGCCCTCAGCCTGGCACCACCCAGAGCCACCCTCCGTGGAAGCCCCACCCCACTCCCTCCCCGGGCTGCACAGAGAGCCTGCCCCGCTCCCTTCAGCTGGACACAGTCGGAAGGTTCAAGGCTGCTGGACCGCTGGCTGCCCTGACTCGGGGCGGGGCTGGGGGGGGGTGATCACGCATAGCCTGCCTGGGCCCCCAGCTGGAGTCCAAAGGTCGGGAGGCGGCCCCGGAGGCGGGACGAGGCCTGGCGCCCCCGCAGGACTCAGTCCAAGAGTCTCCATGGACCCTGGGACCAGCCGGGACACCGAGGGTACCCATGGCCCGCCCTGGGGGGCACCTGGCTCTACCCGGCGGCTGCGAGCGACGAAACCATGCAATGGCTCTGTTGTTCCCCGTCCCCTCCCCATCCAGCCCTGGCCGGGGCTCCCTGGCGGCACCTCCGGGAGTGGGGGGCGGGGCTTCCCCTAAGGCGGTCCTCCCGCCGGACCTGCGCCCGAGCCGCCCCGCCACCCACCTTTCTTATCGCCCACGTGCATGGCCCACTCCTTCTCCGAGCTGTAGCCGTCGATGGCGGCCACCACGCTCTGCGGGTCCCCGGCCACCGCGTGCTGCAGCACGTGCTGCAGGATGCGCTGCTCCTTGCTGCTGCCCATGAGGAGGTTGCGGACGGGGTTCACGATGAACTCGTTCCAGCCGATAAAGGCCAAGCCGAAGAGCCGCAGGTCCAGTGGGGCCAGCCACCGCAGTGCGAGCAGGGCCAGGCCTACGGCACCAGCGGCCAGCAGCAGGGGCGGGGCCTCCAGCATCTGCGGGGCGAGGGGCGGGGCTTCAGGGCGGGGCCTCCAGCATCTGTGGTGGCGCGAGGGGCGGGGCGGGCCTTGCGGGCTCTGCGAGGCCCCGCCGCCCGCAAGACCCGTGGGAGCACGCGGTCATCACGGTGTTAGTGACCGGCCCGCCTGGCTGACCCACCCGGGAGCTTCAGCCCCGTGAGAGGCCAGTCCCGTGCCCGGTGGCCAGACTCGGGGGAGACGGCCGGGGCCCCGCCCACCTGCAAACCACGTCCCCCAGGGACTCCGCCCTGGGTGGAGAGACGGGGTCTCGGGCAGCCCGGAGCACGGCTGGCCTGAGGCTGGACACTCCCCACAGGGGCGGCCAACCGCACGCAGAGCCCCCTGGGGCACACACTGGGGACAGCCCGGGAGCTCGTGTGGCCCGAGAGCTTCCGGGGACGGACACAGGCAGCCCCAAGCCGGCTGTTCCACAGGGGGGCAGTCTGTCCCGCGAGGAGGATGCCTACCCTGCTGCCTGCCTGCACCACAATGGAAGCGAGACTGGCCCTCCCTCCCCCTGGCAGGCGACCCTTTGGGCGGGTAGCGGGGTCCCTGAGACACAGCCAGGTTGAGCCCGCACAGGGCAGAGGCCTTAAAGTGGGAAAGCGTGGGAAGCTTCCAGCAGGGCTGTGGTCACTTGCGGATCACGCACAGGGAGGGGCCACACAGGACCGGCTCCCCCAGAAGTGCCTGCTGGGAAAGGCACCTGGGAGAACAGGCAGGCTGAGGGTCTTGGAGGGGTGACCGCCTCTTCCTGGACAGCTCAGAGCTCCAGCAGACTGGACCACGATGAGGGTCTTGGCAGGCAGGGCAGGGAGGGAAGAGGGCAGCGCAGACACCCAGACTTCCCAGTGGTCTCGCCTGTGTGGCCTATTTACACCAGGCACAGCGAGCATGTGGTCGGCAGGTCAGGGCCCCACCTGACCCGCCTCCCCTACGGCCACACCCCACGCCCCACGCCCCTCCTCTGAGCTCCCCAGAGCTTGTGCCGAGTTCTTCTGCCTGTAAGCAGTTAATCAGGAACCACAGCTTGACAGGGACCAGAGCCCTGGCACAGGGGCCTGCCGCAGGCCGGCCCTGCCCTCAGGGGAGAGCAGACAGGCAGCAAGACGCCGCTTGGAATATCCCTCCAGCCCGGGACACCACGGCAGTCTCCCTGGTCCCCGCGACACTGGCCAGGCCAGCAGGTGCGCCACAGGGCCGGAGGCAGGTGGGGGGAATCTGGAGGTGGGTGGGGTGGGGCCAACTGCACTTCCGGGATGGGTGACAAACACAACAGGGGCGCATGGCCTGCAGTGGCCAGCACTGCCCACTGGGCTCCATTCTGCCAGCTCAGGAGCCCCAACCACACACCTGTGTGACTTTATCATGACTGTGTTCAGCAGCAGTGCAGAGAGGCTGGGCCACTCTGATGTATTCTCTGGGTTGATGAAAAAAAACTAATCAATGTTACACATAAATATAAATATAAAAAAAATAAAAAGTAGTATTCCATTTAAATACCAAAGTCCTTGGTTGACCCTGGAGTTGTGAAGGATAGCTTGTAATTCCCACAACAACTGAACTATATAAAAATTGGGCGAGGAGTCAGCCGCCTAATGGCCCAGGTCTGCCGGGAGCTTCACGCGGTGCGGGGTACCAAGAACATACCCACCAACGGAACCAGGCAGACATGCTGGGAGGAAGCCCTCCAGTCAGGGCTGGGCAGACCCCTCCTCGGGGAGACAACCCGCGGGGCCCCTTGTGCTGCGGGTCCCAGTACTGGAGCGCCCATGGCTCTGCCCTTTGGAAGGGCCACAGTGAGGTCGCTCGGTTCCCCCGGCGGTGGCCTGAGGTTCCCGCCGCCCTGCGTGGCTCTGGGCCCCGGGAGGCTGAAGGGCCCCACTGCCCTGAGAGGAGGACGAAGGAGCCACTGGCCAGAGGTGAGGGCTGGTGGCGGAGCAGCACCTTCAGACCCCCTGCTTCGCGTATCCCACACGCATCCCCTGCTTCCGTGTGCTCCACACGCGTCCAGAACCTAATTTTAAGAAATAAAACCATAAAACTCGTAGAAGAAAACACGGGAGTAACTCTTCATGACCTTGAATTTGGCCATGCATTCTTAGACACGACACCAGAAGCACAGGCAACAGAAGAAAAATAGAATTTCACCAAAATGAAAGCTCTGTGCATCAAAGGACACCATGAAGAGAGCAAAGGACAACCCAGGGGGTGGAGAAAATATCTGCAAACCACCTATCTGATGAGGGTTTAAAATCCTAAATATATATAAGAATTCCTACAACTCAGAAACAACCCAGTTAGAAAGGGGACAGAGGACATTAACAGACATTTCCCTAAAGAAGACACACCAGTGACCAGGAAGCACATCACTTGGGAAGTCTGATCAAAGCTTCAAGGCACCACTTCACACCCCTGGGATGACCCGCCCCGTGCTAGCGGGGCCACGGAGAAATCGGAAACTCAAGCACGGCTGGTGGGAACCCAAGACAGAGCAGCTGCTGTGGAAAACAGTTGGCGGTTCCTCAGAAAGGTAAATACAGAGTTACCACATGACCCAGCAATTCCACCTCTGGGAGTGGACCCAAGACACCCGAGAGCAGCGGCTTGAACTCACATTTGTCCACCCACGTTCAGGACAGTGTGAGGCACAGTGGCCGCGAGGGGACACGGCCCACGGACAGAGGAGGTGTGGTCTCTCCGCACACTGGGGCATCCCTTAGTCACACTAAGATGACTGCACCCTGACCCTGTCCCACTGGGAGGGACGTGCGGACACCTGTGACTTCACGGAGGGACCAGGGGGACGTCACGCTCAGTGGGATGAGCTGGACGCGTGAGGATCAATTCTGAATGATCACACCCGGATGAAACGCGCACAAGAGCAAGCTCACAGAGACAGGACAGAGAACAGAGGCTGCCAGGGGCTGGGGGCCACGGGGTCACTGCTGAAGGGGGCAGAACTTCTGCCTGGGGCGGGGCGGGAGCTCTGAAGACAGCAGCAACAGCTACACAGCCACGTGGACGCTCGATGCTACCCAACTGTACGCGTGCACGTGCTTAGAGTGGTAAATTTCAACTTCTGCATGTTTCACTGCATCAAAAACGGTGGAAAACCAAGAAAACAAGCAACCCTGTTTCTAGTCCTCTCTGTTCCCAAAAGAAAAAGGAACGTGGCACCCCCACTGGGAAGCAGGATCCAGAAAAACCAGCCCAGCTCCCAATCTGCCTGCCTGCGGGCCTGCCCCCTGAGCCTGGGCACCTGCCCCACCCCACCGGGAGGCACACACTCACCCCCTCTGGGAGGAGGGGAAGGCTGTCCAGTTCCCCGCTTCCTCCCCAGGCCGGTGTGTGTTCCCCGTGCCCTAGAGATGGAGCACAAACCTCTCACAACAGCAGCCACAGCCCACCCCCAAAGCTTCCTTATTATAAGCCCATTCTTAATTGTTCTCCTTGCAACCCCAAGCCAGACCCTCCATCACCTGGGATCGCCCCCTACGCTCCTCCCGATAACCCCCAAGGGGCTGATGGAGATGCCGGCCACGGCCCGGCCCCCTCAGGCCCAGGCAGGGGCTGCAGACTACCCACAGACTCTTCAGTCCCTTGGTGCTGAATCTGCTAGGGCTCCGCGTGTCAGGGGTGGGGGGCTCCGCGCCAGGAGTCACACAGCCCAGCCCCGCCTCCCCGAGAAAGGCAGGCCTGAGTGCGCAGGGGGGCAGTGGGGGGCAAGAGGGGCAGGCAGCCCCGAATCCTCACGAAGGGGAAACCTGGCAGCTGCCCAAACTAGCGATGCGCCTGGGCCGGGGCCTCTGTGCTTGGGTGGCGTGGGGGACGGCGTAGGACACAGAGTCCCGGGGGGCTGTGTCCTCGTCTCCTGTCCCGTGTGATTCTGGCTCCGGACCCGCAGACCACAGACAGGACAGCTCTGCTCCTAGGGCTGGGGGGTCCCAGCAGCCTCGCGGACAGGAGCCACCCGGCTGGCTCCACCCAGCTGGCTCCATCCACTTCCTCCCGGTCAGCGCCGGAGCACGTGGGCCTCAGGGGCTGCCAGGCCGCCGGCCCACCACGCCCTCCTCCCCCAGCCCCTGACTCCTCCGCCCTCCTCCCCGGCCCCTCAATTCCCCCAGCCCCTGAAACCTTGGGCCCCCTGGCACCTCTCCAGGGACTCAGGGATCCCCCAGAAGCAACTACCTGATGCTGAAAAGGAAAAAGAACAGTGAATTGGAAGCATTTAGTCTGTGCCTCCCTGAGATGATACATCAGGGTCCAGAGGGGCTTTCAGGAGTCACACCGCACGGGTGTCAACCTGCCCCACTTGCTACAACACGATTCAGATTAAGATACCAAAAGAAGCAAAGACACAGTCCAACTCTTACATAAACTAGTGGGTTTTATGTAACTGTGTTTATGACTGATGCATAGCTAGGCATAAATTTTTATGTACAATTGTGTTTTTTTAATATACATACGCTCCTTCCCCACCTCCAGATGGTATGACCAGATCAAGTTCTGCAATGCCTTCCAGGGACTCTATCCTGACGGGCTTCCAGAGGAACAGGCACTTACGTAAAGTAAACCTTCCTAAGCTCCCAGAGATACAAGCACCAACTCAACTGTTTTTATAGTTCATGTACTTGGGTAAATCTTTGCTAAATAAAATCAGCTTAATAGTGTTCATCTCATAAAATAGGTGTCTCTTTAGAGTTGTCAACATTACATACATTGCAACACACTTAAATCTCCTTGGTTGACTAGTCAAATAAGCTAGTATTGTATTGATTAGACATTTAAGGTTATAAATTTGATTTTAATCAAATCCAGTCACTATTCTCTCTCTCTCTTTTAATATTCTTTTATGTATTTGGCTGCACCAGGTCTTAGTTGCAGCGTTTGGGATCCAGCTCCCCGACCAGGGATCAAACCCGGGCCCCCTGCATTGGGAGCGCAGAGTGTTAGCCACTGGACCACCACGGAAACTCTCCAGTCACTATTCGGACAAACTTTCTTTCCATAATGATTGTGTTTCAGTCTGCCTAAAAGCAGTTTCCAAAATCTTTTTGGTAACTTGAAACCTTAAGAGTTCTACCAAGTTAAGTTAAACAATAGACATCCCATTGTTTTACCAAAAGCTTTCCTTTCATTTTAGGTTTGAGGCATTCGTCAAGAAGAGAAAGCACTCGTTACACACAAACAAACAATTTCACTTTTTAACAGAAGATTATCCAAACTCAACCTCAATATCCAGGGACTTGCCTCTTGGCCCAGTGGTTACGAATCCGCCTGCAAATGCAGGGGACACAGGTTTGATGCCTCGTGCGGGAAGACTCCACGTGCCGGGGAGCAGCTGACCCTGCATGAGCGGCTACTGAAGCCCGCGTGTCCTCTGCAACAGGGAACCACCACAATGAGCAACCTGTGCTCCCCAGCTAGGGAGCAGCGCCCACTCGCTGTCCCTGGGGAAGGCACGGCCACAAGACCCAGCTCAGCCGAAAGTAAATAAGACAGTTTTTTAAACATCCCCAAATACAGTCATTAGGAAAAAAGAAGTAAGAGAGAAGTAATAGTGCATACACCACCAAACTGAGCCGACATCTACACCCAGACTTTAACAGTGTGGGGAAATCCCACGTCACAGCAGTCTGGAGTCCCAGAGGGGAAGGTCCTGGGTGGTGCATCCAACGCACGGGCGAGACTTCAAATTGCAGCTTTGGGGGCTCCCACTTAAAATCCCAGGCAGCAAACTGATAGTATCATCGGTTTGTGCACAAAAAAATTGCAGTTGTGGTTTAAGTTTCACAATGCTGTTTGTTTCGCCTTGTGAGTCCTAAGATTCCTTAGACCTCAGGGGGCTGGCTGGGTCCACAGGGGCTTAAGAAATTCCAAGACCCAGTCCCGTTCTTATCAGTGCTGCCTGCCTTGCCGGTAGGACCGATGTGCCTGCGGGCAGGTGGTCCAGGAAGGGTCAGAGATCAGTCAGAGGCCTGCTCCCCTACTCCTGAAGCCTGAACAAGACAACCTCCATTTAAATTTCCCTAACGTCACTGAATATCTGTATAACTTCTATATAAGATAAAGTGCTGAAACACTCATGATTAAGATGGCATGAGTTTAAGTTTCTATACTTTGGCTTCTGATGTTTATATAACAAAGAAGCTAAAGACATTTGAAGGTGAAAGTGTTGGTTGCTCTGTTGTGTCCGACTCTGTGCGACCCCGTGGATTGCAGCCCGCCAGGCTCCTCTGTCCATGGGACTCTCCAGACGCGCACTGGAGTGGGCTGCCATGTCCTCCTCCAACCTTACAGATTATGCAAGCCTATCTTCACAAAATTTGCTCATCTGCTACAAAATACTGGGATAAGACAGATAATTTGCAGTTGTCTACTTCCTTGTTCTCTCTATAAAATAAAGGCTGCTAATGGTTACAAACTTCAATCAACACATGAGGATAAAACTACTACTAGTCCGAACAAAGGAAAACAACTTTGTCCACAAGGCAGGAAAACGAAGATATGTTCTTATGCGAAAAGCACGCAGAGAATGTGGAATACGTTTTTGCTGAGGGAGGAGAGTCATTTTTGTCCTCAAGCAAAATAATAAAGGGAGACACGGTTCCCCTGGTGGCTCAAGGGTAGAGAATCTGCCTGCCAATGCAGAAGACACGGGTATGACCCCTGACCCGGGAAGATCCCACGTTGTGCGGAGCAACCAAGCCCGTGCGCCCTCGAGCCCGCGCTCTGCAATGAGAGGCCCACACACCAGACCCAAGAGCAGCCCCCGCTCGCCGCAACCAGCAAAAGCCCACGCAGCAATGAAGACCCATAAAAAGTAAAAAAAAAAAAAAAGAGGGAGACAAATCCTTGTCAACTACAAACTCACCGTCTGCCTCCACAAGGATTAAGTCACGTGCCCCTGCAGCTGCTGACCTCCAGCACCCCCGAAGGAGTTCAGGGTGGGGACCGGAGACGAGGCCCTCGGTGCTCAGGGAGAACCGGCAGGACAGGTCTTCAGAGAGTCAGTTATTCTCAGGAGCTGATTTTACGAGCCCAGTGCTGGCACCGTCTCACATCTAGAAAAGCACTGGATTGCTTCCTGGCAACAGCTGCTCCTTGTGACCAGAAACCTTCTGCAAACAGACGTGGCTGACTGCAAATACTCCCCTTCGTCAAAATCACATGTACACTGACCTCTCCCCTTCCTCTTTCGAGCACCTTCTCGAGCTGTCTGAAATGCTGTCTTCCAGGCTATGGTCCTCATTTTGTGCCAAATAAAACATAACTCACAACTCCTGTGTTGTGACAGAGGACGAGATGGTTGGATGGCATCACCGACTCAATGGACATGAGTTTGAGCAAACTCCAGGTGTTGGTGATGGACAGGGAGGCCTGGCACACTGCAGTCCACGGGGTCGCAAAGAGTCGGACATGACTTAGTGACCGAACAACAAAAAGGGAGAACAGAACTATTTTGTAAACATGAATACTCTTCAGTTTACCACTGATCAAAAATGGAAGTGACCACAGAGAGAAATTCTGTCTCAGTAGAGAAAACAATACACCTTGTGGGTCATCAGAGTCCAGTCCTGCCCAGTCGATGCGTTCGAGGTTTTATCACCACCTGCACGTCGGGCTGCACGGCCCGCTTGCATGTTTCGTCATCGCCGGATCCTCAGTCCTTCCCGTTTACTCAATATCTGGTATAATGCTCCAAACGTCAGTTTTTCCCATTTTCCTCTGTCCCTCCTGGCCTGGGGCTCAGTCCTGTCACTGCCCGTGTCCTCCCTGTCTGACAGAGCCCTGCACGTCGAAGGGAGACACGGCGGCGGGAACTTCGGATGCGGGCCACTGCACGAGCCACATGGTGCCTGCATCTCCTGAGCTCTGCTCCAGACCTAAGTGGCCTTGCCACGCAAACCTGATGTCTCCACAAACGTTCAATCACACGGAAACTGGAGAAATCCAGCAGAAGGCCATCACGGCCTCACGTCACCATCAAGAGACCTGAGAACTCGACCTCTAAAATCTTCTCAACTGATCTCCCTCAAGGCTCAAAACCCCGGGTTACTGTGGCCTCCGATCATCCACCAAGGAGACTCGGTCCCTGCCAGACCCAGCCACGAGGCCTCATGCAAAGACTGGAACAAAGAGCTGACTATGTGTCACGGCTCGAGGCCACGTCCCTACAACACCCCAGCCCCCCAAGGTGTCCTCCCAACAAGCTCACAGCTTCCGGAAGAAGCGACATGTCCAGCAACACTGCCCAGCTCTGCAGGAGGGCAAGAGGCCAGGTCCAGCGGGCAAGCTCAACTGGGGGTCCCAGGGACCCGTGCCTCTCTGACTCCCTTGGGCCCCGACACCCCACCCGCATTTTCCCTTTCAAAGGCCCAGCGGCCCCTGAGCCAGTCCGGTACCGTGTCGTGTCTATCTGACCCAACAAGCCCAAAGGAAGCTGCTGGTCAAACTTCAAAGATGGCAGCGGGCTGAGGGGCCCAGGCTTCTTCCTGGGGAGGCCGCCACTTTCACAAAACGGGAAGGCCCAGGAGGCTCCAACCTGCCGGCAGGACGGGGAGACGGCTGAGCCCTCGCCTGGGCCCCGGAGTGCTCCCTCCCCAGGGACTCGAGGTGCTCAGACCCTACTCTGCAGCCTGGTCCCATGTTCACACTCTCCCAGAAACCACGACCTGGGAGTCAGGGTCCCAGAGCCCTGCAGTGTGCACCCCCCACCCTCGCCCCGCAGTGCCAAAGGGAACCTTCTGCAGCACCGCTCCCTTCCCTCCACCAGCCTGGTGTCTCCGCTGCCACCTCAACAGAGCCCCCAGCCCGGGTCAGAGGCTCCTGACCAGGTCAGAGCCCCCAGCCCGGGTTTGGGGCAACCACCGCCCCCCCCCGCGGCACCTGCCCCCCAATTAAGGTCTGGGGAAGCCACCTCATGTCCGGAGACCCACTCCAGTTCTGAAAGCCTCTCCACCATAGGTCTGGGGATCCCCAGCCCAGGTTAAACACCCCCTCCTCTGGAGACTGCACCCCCAGGTCCTGAGACCCTCACCGCAAGTCGCAGCCCCACCCCAGGTCACAGCCCCCCAATCCAGGTCCAGGGCCCCCCACCCCAGGTCAGAGCCCCCATCCAGGTCGGAGCCCCCACCCCAGGTCGGAGCCCCCACCCCAGGTTGGAGCCCGCGTCCCGGGAGGATCCTTCCCCCGGGTCCTACACGCCCCCTCATCCATGGCTCCGGCTCCAGGTGGGACTCCGGCCCCGCGCGAATCCCGCGGGCGGCCCGGCTCCGGGCTCGGCCGCGCGCGCACCCACCTCGGGTCCGCGGTCGCCGGCGCAGGCAGCGCGGCGGGCAGCCCGGCCCGAGGCCCCCGGGGCGGCGATGGCGGCGCTGCGCGGAGCGGCCGCGCGTTTCCGGGGCCGCGCGCCGGGCGGGGCGCGGGGCGCCGCAGGTCAGCGGGCGCGGGCCGGGACCGCGTGGGACCGGGGCTGCGCGGGGGTCGCGCGGGGGCGGGCCGCGGCCGGGCGTGGAGCGGCGATCCCCCCGGCTGCGTTAACCGCGGTGCCGATCGTGGTGGGGGTGGGTCACCTCCCGGCTCAGCAGGTGCGGGGACCGCCGGCCAGGTCTCCCCGCTCCTCCCCAAGGCCAGGCAGCCCACAGAGCATGTGCTCAGCACCTGCACGTGCGGGACTCAGGAGGGGCCCTGCCGCCTCTGCTGGTGGGCGCTCTGCGCTGTGCTGGGGCGCCCTGGGGGAGGGAGCCGACACTGCGGACCCCCTGGATGGCCAGGGGTCCTGGGCCCACCCGGACAGTGTCCCCAAGGCCACAAGCAGGGGCAGGGGCCGCCTCCAGGGTCCTGAGCAGGGGTCGGGCAGGGGACCCCCAGAGGTGGCCTCGCAGGCACCACGCACCCCGACCTCTCCCAGCACATCCCTGCCCTGGGGGGATCCCGCGGGCAGGGCTGGGCGGGCCCCTTCAGGAGAAGGCACCGTGGGCGGAGCACCGCCCCTAGCCGCGGTCTGTCGCCTGGCCTTGGGCGTGGGGCTAGGGAGGCGGCCAGGCGGTCACGGCTTGTTAGGCAGGGCAGGGGGCTGCTCCTGGGGGCTCTGCTGGCCCCGTGCAGGTCCCGAGTGCAGGGATGAGCAGAATACCAGGCGAGGGAGGGCTCAGGACACAGGGTGACAGACCTTGCAGGGTGAGAAGAGGGGCCAGGCTGTGAGGTGCCCTGGGGAGCCCTGGAGCACACGGGTGCATGCCCAGTGGGCACTTTGAGGGCAGTGCCCTCCTTCCTTGCAGACAGGCCACCCAGGCCCCGCAGGTATTACAGGCGGTTTCCCACAGTGGGGCCTACGAAGGCCTGGCGGCCTGCCGCCTCCCCGCTTATCAGACGGAGGGGGCTGCTGGGTGTGCCCCGTGGGGAGAGCGGACCATCAGAGATAAGCCCACTGTCCTTGCGCCATCTGTTCGCGTGGGCAGGGAGAGTCGGCTGGCGGAGGGGCTCTGTGGGCCAGGAAGTCGCCGCAGGCAGCCTGCGGTGCAGCGGGAGGGGCTGGCCCCGGCCATGGACGGTAGGGACCTCTTCCCGGTCTGTGTCTCCCTGAGCAGGGGAGAGGAGAGAGCAACTGGGCTCGTGCCGATCTTGTTTCTGTCCACAGGCGGTGGGCCAAGGCCTGGTGCCGGGGGTTCCCGGCTCGGAGCTGGCCACCCCTGAGGACACCCCTGTCCTCCGCCCTCCCTTGTGGACCCCAGTTCCGCTGTCTCTGGGCTGCTTTCTGTGGCAGCATCTGCAGAGACGGGGCCTTATGCGGGAGAAGACGGGGCGGCCGGTCCGCCAGGGGCAGGGGTGGGGGCTGCAAGCGGCCTCCAGAGCCGCTGCCCCCCCCAGGCCCTATGGGCACTCGGAGCGGCCAAGCCGCGCTGCCGGACGGGTTTACTCGAGAGAAACTTTCCCACCCACTTCTGCCAGGATGTCGGGTGACATTGAGCTCAGGGTGGCTCACTTGCTTTCTTGATGTGGGTGGCGGGGGTCAGTGCGTGGTGGGGGACACGTGGTCAGCCCAGACCATCACAGGGCCGAGTGTGACTGCGGGACTGCTCTGGAACACGGGCCGCCTCCCGGGTGGCGCCCCCCCACGGCTGGTCCTGGTCCTTCCTTCTGACGCCCGCCTCACCCCCGCAGGGCGGCAATGCTACGACCTCCTGGTGATCGGCGGTGGATCCGGCGGCTTGGCCTGTGCCAAGGAAGGTGCGTGTCCCGCGTCCCGCATGCGGCTGGCACAGCGGGGCCTCCGGGGGCTGGGGCTGCATCCCGCATGCGTGCTCTCTGCCACGGGCCTGGCCCCCCTCCCCAGGCAGCCGGTGACCCGCTTTGTCTCGCTGTAGATCACGTTGCATTTTCTGAAATTTCGTCTCAATGGACTCGTGCTTCGAGTATCCTTACTTCCGGGCCTCTCCCACGGGCCCCGTTTCGTGGAGGTCATCCGCGTTGTGGCGTGTGTATCCGGAGTCTCGCCTCCTCACGCGGCTGCGTGGACTGTGTGTCCGTCTCACCTGTGGTTTCCCGTTTTGGGGCTGTTGGAAACATTTGTGTGTGTGCGTGTCTCTGTGTGGATGCATGCTGTGAGTCTGCTGGAGGATTGCCTAAAAGTGGAACAGCTGGGTCATGTGGTGTCCCTCCCGTTTAGGTATTTTTCATTTCTTTCAGCGGTGTTTTGCCGGTTTGATAAACAGGTCTTTCACGTCTTATGTCAGTTTTACCCCTGAGGGTCTCGTGTTTTTCAGACCGCTCTGTTGAGATGTAAGTCACACATTGTGTATATCACTCGTTTAAACCGCCTGATGTGGTGGATTTTGCATTCGCAGAGTTGTGCAACCGTCACCACCAAGTTTATTTTCTGTTGTTTTTCGTTTGTGCCGGTCTCTGTTGCTGGGCTTTCCCTGGTTGCAGCGAGCAGGCCTGCTCTTTGCTGAGGGGCTTCTCACTGCGGCCGCTTCTTCGCTTGTGCTGCGTGGGTTCTAGGGCATGCGTAGATTCTTCTCCACTGGGAGAGGGTCACCAGAAGGGGGACCGTGGCTTGGAGAGGTGGGTTCCCCAACCCAGAGGTGACGAGGACTTCACCCCATGCCCACATGTTGACTCACAAAGGGCCATAGGACTGCGCTGTCTGCGCGCCGGCATCGACTCTGATGAGAAATCTGCCATTTTATCTTTCTTTGTTCCTCTGTTGTGTGTCTCTCTCCTCTGCTCGCTTTTAGGGTTTTCTCTTTCCGTTACTTTTGAGCAGTTTAACGATTGCATGCCTTGGTGCCTGCCAAATTCTCTTCCTGCCGGTGTTCATCGAGCTCCGTGGGTCTGTGGATCAGGGGTCTCCGTCCTCTGGGCCCTAATGCCTGAGGTGGAGCTGATGTCATGGCAATAGAAATAAAGTACCCATAAATGTGATGGGCTCGGATCGTCCCGAAACCATCCCCCCCACACCATCCATGGAAAAATTGTCTTCCACAGAACCAGCCCCTGGTGCCAAAAAGGGTGGGGAAACCCCTGGGTCATAGTTTTCATTGATCCATGATACTGTTCAACCATCGGTCACTCCTTCACGTGGGCGACATTAGTTCCACATGCGTCAGCTGCTCAGGCTTGTCTCAGAACTTGCCCAGCTCTCTCCGTTGTGGATAGGTTCTATTCCTGTTTGCAGGTTCCCTGATAAAAGAGTCTGTGATGTCTACTCCCCCATGAACCCCACTCGGTGCAGGTTTTTTTAAAGTATTTTTATTGGAGCACAGTTGCTTTACAATGTTGTGTTTGTTCCCGCTGCCCAGCAAACTGCGTTAGCCGCATGTGCACACAGATCCCCCCGTTTTGGACTTCCTGCCGCTTGGTGCAGGTTCATCTCTACAGTTTGACGTGGGCACTTTTTTTGTCTTTCACATGGCTTCTTAGCTCTTCACACATGTGGAGCACGGTTGTAACGCCTGCTTTGCTTTCTTTTCTGCTGATCCTGGCATCACTGTTGGTTCTTGGTCTGCTTCATGGACTGGTTGCTCCTTTGTGTGCCGGGTAATTTTTGTTAGAGCGCCAGACACTTTGGACTGTACCTCACTGGCTTCACCTGGTAAAGAGTCTGCCTGCAGTGCAGGAGACCTGGGTTTGATCCCTGGGCCGGGAAGATCCCCTGGAGGAGGGCATGGCAACCCACTCCAGTATTCTTGCCTGGAGAATCCCATGGACAGAGGAGCCTGGTGAGCTACAGTCCATGGGGTCACAAAGGGTCGGACACGATGGAGTGACTTACACTCTTTAACTTTCGTTTGCTGGGTCCTGGGTCCTTTTGTACTCCTAGAAATGTGTCAGAGCGTGTTCTGGGATGTAGGTAGGGACAGCCTGGTCTTTTCGAATCTTCTGCGTGAGGTCTGTTAGGCGGGCCTGGTGCTGGGCCCAGTCTCAGCCTGACTACTTGAAGACATGACCTTCCTGAGCCCACCCACCACTCCAGGAGGCTGGGCAGCACTTCCACCCCGCCTCCTCTCGGGAATGCCCGGCCCCTCCCGGGCTGGGTCCTAGGGACCCCCCATTCCTGGGGTTCACATCTGCCCGCTCCTGCCTCCCAGAGATCACTGGTCTTTGTTTTCTTCTGTTCAGTTTCTCGAAACCACTATTTTGCACATTTTGTCAGTATTTTTGGTTGTTTTGAGCAGGAGAGTGACTCGTCCCCATTGCCCCATCCTGGTCAGACCCAGGAGCTGGCTGTGGTTGTGTCTGAGGAGTTTGGCTGCAGCCTTTAAATCCAGCACCAGGGTCCCATCTGTCATCGTTGAATGAAGTGGTTTTGTTGATGAAGACTTGTACACTTGCTTCTGATCGTGGTAGCCATGAGTGAAACGGGTTGCAGGTCCGGGGCCTGGGGCTGGCCGGCGGGAAGCCTGCAGTTGTCCCTGGGCTTAGAACATGGGGCTCGCAACTGGGGGGACCCTGCAGACGGGGGTGGGGGTTGGGGGTAGGGCGTGGGGCAGGGTGGGCTCCAGTCGGGGGTGCAGAGTGAGGTCCGGTCCTGCTCCCCGGCTCAAGGCCCAGCTGACCTGCCATCTGACCCCCGAGCTTCGCTTTCCTGAGAAGAGGCAACAATGCCCAGCTGGGGGCCCTGAGCAGGTGGACGGGGACCCCCTGTGGTGTCCGGGGAAGCGGGGAGCGAGGGGGGCCTGGGGGCCGGGGGCCTGTCTGCGGTGTCCCGGGCCTCAGCTGGCCCTGGAGCAGGGTGGCAGGCTGGGCTGGGCCGCGCTGCCCTGGTGGGCAGTCAGGGAGAGTCCGGGTGCCTGTCCACGAGCAGCGTGGCTGAGGGCAGAGGCTCCTGGGCCCCCGAGTCCCCAGCGTGCTCACTTGCCCGGTCCTTGTCCTTAGCTGCCCAGCTGGGGAAGAAGGTGGCCGTGCTGGACTACGTGGAGCCTTCCCCCCGAGGTAGGCCAGCCCTGGCGGCGCCGCGTGCCCCAGGGGCTGTGGACGGGCATCAGTCCCGAGGGGCTGAGCCCAGCCCGCTGCCCGGCGGAGTTGGGGTCAGCAGGGCGACGGCTCACCCGAGCTCCCCCCGCCCCCCAGGCACCAGGTGGGGCCTCGGCGGTACTTGCGTAAACGTTGGCTGCATCCCCAAGAAGCTGATGCACCAGGCCGCGCTGCTGGGGGGCATGATCCGCGACGCCCCCTACTATGGCTGGGCCGTGCCCCAGGCCCCACATGACTGGTGAGGGGCGACGGGGGGACCAGGGTCCCTGCAGCCCCCAGGCAGCCCCTCCACCCCCACGTCTGGGCCAGGTTTCTGGTTGTCTCCTGGGGTGGGTGGGGGAGGCTGCCCACCCCCTGGGTGGGGCCTGGGCCCTGCTGCACCCCACGGTGCCCAGGAACCCCCTCGGGGTGCCAGGCCCGGCAGGTGGCAGGTGGTCCACCCAGGGCCCCCCAGTTGGGAGACCCTCGCCTGGCCCGGGGACGGCCTCCACCCCTGCCACCTTGAGAAGCGCCTGGCCCCCGAGTGTGCCTGCGAAGGGCCCTTCGCAGCCCCGTCCTGGCGGGACCCACCCCTGAACCGTGCGGCCGTTCAGCCGCGCACTGCATGTGTCACCAGGGCGACAATGGCGGACGCCGTTCAGAACCACGTGAAGTCCCTGAACTGGGGCCACCGCGTCCAGCTGCAGGACAGGTACCGCTGCCGCGCCGGGCCCTGGGCGGTCGTGGGTGTTGACTCCCCAGGCGAGGGAGGAGGGGAGAGCCACAGAGAAAGCCTGGTCGTCAGGACTTCGCTCTGGTCGAGCGGCGGACTCCACGCTTCCAACGCGGGAGCCCGGGTTCCATCCCTGGTCGGGGAACTAGACCCTGCACGCTGCAGCTGAGACCCAGCACAGCCGAATAAATAAGTAAATATTTGAAAAGTAAAGACACAGCACCATGTGAAGTAATTAGCCTCCAACTAATAAAAATAAATAAATAAATAAAATAAAAAATTTAAAAAAAAAAAGACACAGCACCATTTGGAAGTATTTTTTTAAAAAAAGCCAGCTTCTGGGCACCAGGCACCTCTCACCCCTCCCGGGGCCTGGCCACACGGCCCCTGCCTGCTGGCCCCCTTCCTTGGCAGCGGGACGTCAGTGGGTGTTGGGGGGACAGGACTGGGTGCACGTGGGGGCCTCCTCTTCCTGGGGAACGTTTCCAGGTGGCAGGACTGAGCTCAGCAGAAGCCTGGCCGCCTCTGTCCCCACATGCCAGGGCTGCGCTGGGCCTCAGGGCATCCCCGCGTGGCGGCTGTGGTCCCTGTGTCTGGGGAGACCTGGTGAGACCTGGGGACATGGCAGCCGCGCCCTCCCCATTCCTGAGCCATGGGTGGCCCAAGGTCACATTTGAGTATCCTGGTTTTATTTTGCAGGAAAGTCAAGTATTTTAACGTCAAGGCCAGCTTTGTCAATGCGCGCACAGTTTGCGGTGTCTCCAAAGGTGGGGAGGAGGTGAGCATCCACCTCCTGGGCTCCCAGGGGCCAGTCTGTGGTCTGGGTGGGCAGCGCCCGGGTTCGCGCAGCCTCTGCATTGTCCCTTGCAATCGGTGCCACTGGGATTGACAGGACATCCCTCTGGGGCCGAGGCCAGTCCAGTCCTCTGTGACAGAGGAAGCGGCCACGCCAGGCTGCCCGCGTCTCCGGCGGCCAGCCTGGCATGGCCTTGTGGGATTCTGGAGACCTTCCCACCGGGGAGGCTGTATAAACTGGGAGGCTGTCCTGCCGGTGCTCAGACCCCTCTCAGGGCCGCCGCAGGGCAGCAGCGTGACCGGGACACAGTGGAGCCCTCGCGAGGTGCCCGTGGGGTGCCTGGGTGACCGCAGCTTTCTTGGTTTCTTCCCAGACTCTGCTTTCGGCCGAGCACATCGTCATCGCCACCGGAGGGCGGCCGCGGTACCCTACGCACGTGAGTGTCCCCTGAGCCCTTGCCCCAACCCCTGTGGTCCACCCAGCGAGAGCCGCCTCCAGGGCGGGGGACCTGGCGGCTGTGACTGGTGGCTCGGGATAGGCCTCTGAAGGGGGGCGGGCCCTTGTCCAAGTGACCACACAGGCAGGGCCCAAGCAGTGACCGTCAGTGACCCTTCCCCACAGCCGGGCCCGCGAAGGCTGCTTTCAAAGTCCCTGATGGCCATGGTCGACTCCCGGGACCCAGCGATCAGCTCGGCTGCCCAGCTGCCCACGTGGGGACTGGCCTGCTCCCACCCTGCTGCCCCCTGAAGGGCTTTGGGGGTCAACGTGGGAGCCACAGGTCCTGGGGAGGCCACTCGCTGGCCGCCCACCCTGCTGCTGGCCAAGTCTGCCTGTGTTCTGGCCCCTGTATTACCCAGACCTTTCGGTCTCCCTTGAGCAAACTTAACAAAACTTTATTTTTTTTTGCCAATTGGAACCGTAAACTGTTTGGAATCCATTTCCTCTCTCCAGCGCTTCTGACTCCCGAGGGCCACGGGGAGGGCACGCGTCCCATGTCCCCCACCTGCTGGGGCGTGGCGTGACCTGCACGGCCCCCGGGCGCGGGGCCCACCACACTGTCCCTCGGGGACCGCCCAGTCTTCAGCCCGGCACCCTGGGAACCGGCCCGCCTGGCCATGCCCCTCCTGCCCCCAGCCCTGGGATCTGATCTGGGGATCCTGGAGAGCTGGAAGAAGAGGCTGCGGCCCCCCGGCCCCCGTCCCAGAGCCGCTCCTGGGGAGGGGCAGCCCCACGCGGCCGGTGGTTCTGGCCGAGTCGTGTCTGTGAGCCAGCGTCCTCTGTGGGCACCCTAGCAGCCAGAGACGCCGCCTCACGTCGACCCTTCTCCCAGACAGATTGAAGGTGCCTTGGAATACGGGATCACAAGCGATGACCTCTTCTGGCTGAAGGAAGCCCCTGGAAAAACGTAAGGCCTGAGGGGTGTCCGGGGCCTGCTCCTCTGTGCACAGGGCGGGCGGGTAGCCTGTGTTCCTTCTCACCGAGAGAAGGCAGAAAGCCGGGCCTGCGGCCGGTGTTCCAGGCTGTTGTCCGCAGCCCTGATGTTCACCAGGGTTCCTGTGGCCTTCGGGCCCACCGGGGGGAGCCTGGCCCCTCTCCAGCCCCGATCAGATGTCCCGCTTTCAACTGCCCCCTGAGTGTCTTGGGCGCCCCTGAGATCGGCAGGGCCCAGGGGCCCGGCTCACTCCCAGCCTGGGGTCCAGCTCTGGGCACTGCTTCCGGGTATCTTGGGGACCTGTGTTCGCAGGGACCAGACAGGCCACCAGAGGGCGGCAGAGGCTCAGCCATCACAGCGCCAGGCTGGGGAGGCCTGCTGCCCGAGGCCTGCCGGGTGCAGGGGTCTGTTTCTGGGGGTGTGCCTGTGTGCAAGCATGTGTGTGCCTGTGTACAAGCATAGGTGTGAGCACGTGTGTGTTTGTGCATGTGTGTGAGCATGTATTTGTGCCTGTGTGCGAGCATGTGTTTGTGGACATATGAGCGTGTGTGTCTGTGTGTGAGCATGTGTGAATACATGTGTTCGCCTGTGTCTGAACATGTCTGTGTGCCTGTGTGCGAGCATGTGTGTGTGTAAGCATGTGTGTAAACATGTGAGTGTTTGTGCCTGTGTGCGAGCATGTGTTTGTGAAGATGTGAGCATGTGTGCCTGTGTGCAAGCATGTTTGGGAACATGTGAGCATGTGTGCCTGTGTGTGAGCATGTGTGTGAACATGTTTGTGTGCACCGGTGTGTGAGTACGTGAGGGTGTGAGCATGTGTGTGAGCATGTGAGCTTGTGTGCCTGTGTGTGAGCATGTGTGTAAACACCTGTGTATGTGTAAGAGCACATGTGTGAGCACGTGTGTGTGCCTGTATGCAAGCATGTGTGTGAGCATGTGTGTGTGTTCCTGTGTGTGAGCACGTGTATGTGTGCCTGGTGTGAACATGTGTGTGAACACGTGTGTGCCTGTGTGTGATCATGTTTGTGAACATGTGTGTGCGCACCTGTGTGTGAGCACATGAGCGTGTGTGTGTGCCGGGCCGTGCGCTCTGCATGTCCTCGCTGTCCTGGCCTCACGAGGCGTCCTTACAGGCCCAGGTGCAGCCCCTCGCGAGGGGCTCCTGAGACCCCCCAGCCCCCTTTCTCTTCCCTGGTTGGACTGGCTGCAGGGAAGCCCGACCTGTGGGTCCCGACCGTCCCTGGCTTCTCCCGTGCCGTGTGCATGGCCGGGGCTGTGTCCAGTCAAGACCCGCGGTCCCGGGTGGGCGTTGTCTCGTGGGCCGAAGGGACCAGGCCTCCCCCACCAGGCGGGGCCACTCGGCTGCTCCCATCTGCAGCCCGGGTCACTCGGCAGCCACCTCCACAGGCTCCAGCTGTGCCGGGCGCATCCACCTGGAGGTAGGATTTAATTTTATGTCACATTTACCACATTATCTGTTTACTCCATAGTATCTGGGCTAATTCTCTTATCTCTGACTAGTAGGTTAAATGTGGTCTGATTTCTTTCACATTTGCTATTATGTCATCCTTGGTATTTACTAGCTGTTTAAAATGAATGTGTGGCTGTGAGTGTGAATGTGTGTGGCTTTGTATGTGTGTGTCAGTGAGACTGTGGATCTGTGTCAGTGAATGTGTGTGTCTGTGAGCCTGTGTGTCTATGAGCATGAGTGTGTGTGTGCCTATGAGAGTATATCTGAGCATGCTGTGTGAGTGTGAGTATGTGTGTCTGAAGTGTGCGAGTGTGTGTGTGTGAGCGTGTGTCTGTGAATGTATCTCTGTAAGTATGTGTGTCTGTGCAAGTGTGTCAGTGAGCATCTATGTAAGTTTGTATATCTGTGTGTGTGTGTCTGAGAGCATGTGTATCTGTGTAAATGTGTGTAAGCATGTGTGTCAGTGTGTGACTGTGAGCATGTGTGTCTGTGAGCATGTGTCTGTGAGTGTGTGTGTCTGTGAGCGTGTGTATCTGAGCGTGTGTGTCTGTAAGCATGTGTGGCTGTGAGAATGTGTGTCTGTAAGCATGTGTGGCTGTGAGTGTGTGTGGCTGTGAGCATGTGTGTCTGTGAGCCTGTGTGGCTGCGAGCATGTGTGGCTGTGAGCGTGTCTGTGAGCATGTGTGGCTGTGAGCGTGTGTGGCTGTGAACGTGTGTGGCTCTGAGCGTGTCTATGAGCATGTGTGTGGCTGTGAGTATGTGTGGCTGTGAGTATATGTGTGGCTGTGAGTGTGTGTATGTCTCTGAGCGTGTGTGGCTGTGAGTGTGTGTGTCTGAGTATGCGTGTGTCTGAGCGTGTGTGTCTGTATGTGTGTGTCTGTGAGCATGTGGCTGTGAGCGTGTGTGGCTATGAGTACATGTGTGGTTGTGAGCGTGTATAGCTGTGAGTATGTGTCTGTGAGTGGCTGTGAGCATGTGTGGCTGTGAGTGTGTGTCTGTGTGTGTCTGTGAGTATGTGTGTGTCTGAGCATGTGTGCCTGTGAGCATGTGTGCCTGTGAGTGTGTGTGTCTGGCTATGAGCGTGTGGCTGTGAGCGTGTGTGGCTGTGAGCATGTGTGGCTGTGAGCGTGTGTGTCTGAGTATATGTGTCTGAGCGTGTGTGTCTGTATGTGTGTGTGAGTGTGTGGCTGTGAGCATGTGTGTCTGTGAGCGTGTGTGGCTGTGAGTATGTGTGTGGCTGTGAGTATGTGTGTCTGTGAGTGGCTGTGAGTGTGTGGGGCTGTGAGCGTGTGTGTCTGAGTATGTGTGTGGCTGTGAGCATGTCTGTGAGCATGTGTGGCTGTGAGCATGTGTGTCTGAGTGGCTGTGAGTGTGTGTGTGAGCGTGTGTGTCTGAGTGGCTGTGAGCATGTGTGTCTGTGTGTGGCTGTGAGCGTGTCTGTGTGTGTCTTTGAGCGTGTGGCTGTGAGCATGTGTGTCCGAGTGGCTGTGAGCACGTGTGTCTGAGTGACTGTGAGCATGTGTGGCTGTGAGCGTGTGTGGCTGTGAGCATGTGTGTCTGAGTGGCTATGAGTGTGTGTGTCCGAGTGACTGTGAGCATGTGTGTCTGAGTGGCTGTGAGCATGTGTGTCTGTGTGTGTCTGTGAGCATATGTGTCTGAGTGGCTGTGAGCGTGTTTGAGTGTCTGTGAGCGTGTGTGTCTGTGTGTGGCTGTGAGCGTGTGTGAGCATGTGTGGCTATGAGTGTGTATCTGTGAGCATGTGTGTCTGAGTGGCTGTGAGTTTGTGTCTGAGTGGCTGTGAGCGTGTGTGTCTGTGAGCGTGTGTGTCTGAGTGACTGTGAGCATGTGGCTGTGAGCGTGTGTGTCTGTGTGTGTCTGTGAGCGTGTGTGTCTGTGTGTGGCTATGAGCGTGTGGCTGTGAGCATGTCTGTCTGAGTGTGAGCGTGTGTGTCTGAGTGGCTGTGAGTGTGTGTCTGAGTGGCTGTGAGCGTGTGTGTCTGTGAGCATGTGGCTGTGAGCATGTGGTTGTGAGCGTGTGTGTCTGAGTGACTGTGAGCATGTGTCTGTGAGCGTGTGTGTCTGTGTGTGGCTGTGAGCGTGTGGCTGTGAGCATGTGTGTCTGAGTGTCTGTGAGTGTGTATCTGTGAGCATGTCTGTGAGCGTGTGTCTGTGAGTCTGTGTGTCTGTGAGCGTGTGTGAGAGCGTGTGTCAGTGTGAGCGTGTGTCTGTGAGTGTGTGTGTCTGTGAGCGTGTGTGTGTGTGTCTGTGAGCATGTGTGTCTGAGTGTCTGTGAGCGTGTGGCTGTGAGCATGTGTGTCTGAGTGACTGAGCGTGTGGCTGTGAGCGTGTGTAAGCATGTGTGACAGCGTGTGTCTGAGTGACTGAGCATGTGTGTGTGTGTGAGCATGTCTGTGTGTGTCTGTGAGCATGTGTGTCTGTGTGTGTCTGTGAGCGTGTGTCTGTGAGCGTGTGTGTCTGTGTGTGTCTGTGAGCATGTGGCTGTGAGCATGTGTGTCTGAGTTACTGTGAGCGTGTGTGTCTGTGTGTGTCTGTGAGCATGTGTGTGTCTGTGTCTGTGAGCGTGTGTGTCTGTGTGTGTCTGTGAGCATGTGTGTGTGTGGCTGTAAGCGTGTGTGTCTGTGAGCGTGTGTGTCTGAGTGGCTGTGAGCGTGTGGCTATGAGCATGTGTCTGAGTGACTGAGCATGTGGCTGTGAGCGTGTGTGAGTGTGTGTGTCTGTGTCTGTGAGTGTGAGTGTCTGTGTGTAGCTATGAGCGTGTGACTGTGAGCATGTGTGTCTGTGAGCGTGTGTGTCTGTGAGCGTGTGGCTGTGAGCGTGTGTGTCTGAATGGCTGTGAGCATGTGTCTGTGAGCGTGTGTCTGTGAGCGTGTGTGTTTGTGTGTCTGTAAGCGTGTGGCTGTGAGCAGGGCTGCGCTGCCCTGGGACTGCCCTCTGCCTCTCCTCTCTCTTATCTGCCCACAGCTTTGCTGTCAGAGCTAAAATCTCGTGTTGTTTACAATGGCAGATTTTGTCGGCTTGTCATGTCTTTTAACTCCAGTAAGGAACCAGTGTTTTGGGTTTTTTAAGTGTGGCTTAGGCTCTTTTACGCTTAATTGCTGTTAGATTTATTGCATGTTCAGGAGAGCCTCCCCCCACCCAGCAAGATGGTTTTTGACAAAAGCCCTGGATTTCCTGTGGGTCCCAGGGCCTTGGTGGGCGTCTGCAGCTCGTCTGCGTGAAGATGGGGCCCCAGGCACCCACCACGAGCGCCTGCCGTCGGCCTGGAAACTCCTCCGAATGGGGCCCTGTCCCACTCTGGCCCTGATTCACTGTCCCATCCGCCAGGCTTTGGACCCGCATCATTTTCTTGGGCGTTGGTTTCTGGGGGTGACGCAGGCGCTTCCCCAGCGTCTCTGCGGGGGGCCGTGGAGACCGTGGTGCTGGCGGCCTTCACGGCACAGCCGCCTGGACGCTGGCTCGCAGCTCAGGGCCTGTGTCCTGGCCGAGGCCGCTGCTGCGGCTCGGTCGTGTCTGCCCACTGCCAGCGCCAGTGCTTTCTGAATCTCGGGCTTTCATTGACTTCGTTCCTGTGTGTCCTGTCTTCTTTCATTTGTTATTTCGGCATTGCCTTTTGAATGCCGAGTCCAGCCGCCAAGAGGGGCTGCTGTCTGCTGGTCCTCACTGCCCACGGCCCGCAGCGGCTGCGGTACAGCAAGGTCCGGGCACACGGCCCCGCGCGGCCGCCCTGCTGACCATGTGCCGGGGCCACAGCATGCGCGGCCGGGGAAGACAGCCCCAGATATTGGGGTCAGGAAAGTGTTTATTTTCTTCAGGAAAAAAAAAAAAAAAAACATTTAGAAGACTTTTTTTTTCTTAGCTCTTTCGTTTAGAAGGAATCTAGGTATGTTATTGTTTAAGGAAAAAAAGTGTTTGCAACGTATCAGTCACCCATTCCGTTCTGAGCATGATTTATGTGAGGAAATGGTTTTTTTAAAAAAATTAAGCTGGAGATACATCCCCGAACGATGCTTCTGTGAAACGCAGCTTTTGTGCCGAGCTGTGAATGCAAGTTGTAACAGTGTGATACGGGAGGCAGTGTTTACTCGTTACATTCCTGTGCGCAGTCAAAATAAGCCCGAGGGCCGACAGTAGCATTTCTGTATTTTATCAGCTCTGGCCGGGCTGGGGGCCTCGGCTCACACTCTGAGGGGCTGTTTCTACCAGATTTATTTGCCTTATAAATATTCCTGGTGTTTATTTTAACTTGCCTTTAAAACAGAGCTGAAATGAATATGGGCCCGAGGGCTGCCCCCGCCCTGGAGGCCTTTCGAAGCTGGGCAGGCTGTGCCCCAGGGCCTATCCAGGAGGCCAGCCTGCCCGCAGGGTGCCCAGCGTGCCCAGGCTTGCCTCGGCCTGCAGCTGCGGGGCCTCCACTGGCCAGCTCCCCACGGCCTGTGGGCTCCGGGGCTGTCCGCCCTCCTCCCTGTGTGCACCATCTTCAGGGTCACCTGCGTGAGACAGGGCGGCCAACAGCCTCCGCGGGTGACCCACCTGCTTTGCCCCAGGGGTCTGGGCGCCCTCTGGACAGCCCACGTCCAGCTGCTCCCGGGGCGCCTGCCTGCAGGGCCCCAGCATTGCCTGCGCCGGCGGGGTGGCCACAGGCCCCTCGTGCGGTGTGGATGCTCCCTGCCCCGCCGGGAGCGGACTGGGGCCTTCAGACCCGAGAGGCAGGTGGAGAGCTCCCTAAGCCGGGGCTTCACACCTGGGGAGGGCTTTGTTGCCACTTCCTCTGCCTCCAGACGCGAGGCGGCGGCCAGCCCGAGATGGGTAATCCTGTGGCAGCTACACCTCGGCGTGCTGTGTTGGCGGCACTGGGGGGCGCGGGGGGGGGGGGCTTCCCGAACACACACGCAGCCGCGGGGCCCCGCCCCCAGGGCCTGCCCCCCACCCAGGCCAGGGTCTGCTCAGGGGCCGGCAAAGCCCACACGCAGCTCAGACCCACCAACAGGAGCGCGGCGCCCGCCGGCCCCCAACGCTGGGGTCCAGCCCTGGTTTGAGTGTTTTCTCATCGAGTCTGTCTGAAGGGAGTTCTCTGGCTAAGACCTTGGATCCTGCCTTTTTCAGATAATTGTTGTTTGATAATGAATTGCTTATTTGATGAACTGGGGCCGGGGTGAAGTGAAAAGCAACTCTGTTGAGGAGACCAAGGTGACCGTGGGCGCCAGCACACTCCCGCCCCCTGGGAGGTTTCGCCCACTTGTGCTTGGTCAAGGACGTGCCCTCCTGGTGCGCCCACTGTTGGCGGCTTGGAGCCAGCAGCCTGAGGGTGGGGCCCCGTGACCTTGAGGGGGGAGTGGGACACCCAGGGCTTGGGGGCATGCTCAGGGGCTGCGGAAGCAAAAACGCCTTTGCCAAAATCAGGAGACCACGCTGCTGCTCTGCCTGGAGCTGGGCTGGGGCTTCAGGCTGCAGACCCCCCACCAGAGTCTGCTCTGCGGAAGCAGGAAGACTCGGACAGCGGGACTGTGCGGCGGGTGGTCAGCGGGCTCCCCAAGCCTGCACAGCTCAGTCGCCCAAGCTGTGGGCACCCTGGCAGGGGCACAGGCCACCACCATGAGGTCCGCACGCATGCCCTTCATTGGTTCTCGTGTTGGGGCAGCATGTTCAAGGCAGCCCAAGCCTCACAGTTTCTGTCTTGAAGGAAGGCTTGTCCCTTCCCTGTTCACATCCAGACGGAGGGAGTGCAGGCCATCTTGTGTTGTGTGTACCCACACGCGGACGTGTGCGCATGCCTGCGTGTGTGCCCCGTGTGCGTGTGCCTGCGTGTGCGCCCCGTGTGCGCGTGCCTGCGTGTGCACATGCCGAGCTCTCCCCACTCACCCACATGGACGCCCCCAGCCCCGACCCATCCCGAGGAAGCTGGGTGCCAACAGCTCCCCGCAGGGCGCCAGCGGCAGTCCTCCCAGGACGAGCGTCTGTTTGAAATGGAATTATATCATTAGTACCTGCCGGGATCAAGCTGACATCTGCTGATCCACCCCCACGTCACCTCTTCTCCTTCAAAGGCTGAGGGTGATCTGACAAGCCCACCCACACGCTACCTGGGCGGGGAGTCTGTGCTCAGGTTCAGCTCTGTGCACATGTGCAAGCGTGTGTGTGCACGTATGTTCAGGTGTGTGTGCATGTGTTTACATATGTTCAGCTGTGTGTGCACGCAGGGTGTGTAACAGGAGAGGTCTGCTGGGTCCCGTGGCCCCTCCCTGCTGCCCGTGCTGACTCTCCCAGCCTCTGTGTGCGGGGACGCGGGGCAGGCAGGCGTGGGTCCTCTACCTGGCCTCCGTGGCCCCGGAGCGTTCTGCCCATGTCCGGCACCTCCCTGGTTGTCTGCAGCCTGGCATCAGGGGTCCAGTGGGACCCTCGGCAGAAGGCACTCAGGAGTCAAGGAGAAGCTTGCAACGCCTGGGTTTGGTCCATGGCAGTCCTGCCTGTGGGCCCGTCCCCGGACCCACTGGTCCCTTCCTCGCCACCAGGCAGTTTCCCAATCTGGTGGCTGGTTTTCACTGTGGCAGGAGCCCTGGGGAGGGCGTGTCGTCCCTCGGGACAGCCTGTTGGACAGTTCGCGGCAGTGACCCGGCGGTAGTGCTGCATCAGCTGCCGGGCGCCCGCACGAGGCCTGGCCCTTGGAGCCCCAGGGGCTGCTCGCGGCTGGCGGCCCCTGTGACCCACGTGTCTCTCTGTCTGTCCCTCCAACAGGTTGGTGGTCGGAGCCAGCTGTATCCTTTGCTGCATGCGGGTGATGGACAGACGGACGGCTCTGCTCGCCATCCTGAGAGCGGATGCTCGGGCCCGGCCCCTGCCCTTGCCCCTCCCATGGGGGTTGCCCCCTGTGACCTGTAAAGGCCTGCTCTGTCCTCTGTGCTCAGGGGACACTCTGAGGTTGACCTCTGAGTCTGGGGCTTCCTGGAGGCTCTTCCCAAGCCGCTCACTGGCCGGGCAGCTGGACACAGCCGTGAGGCAGGTGGTCCTCCCTGGAGACCAGCCCTGCTCTGGCTAGTTCCTTCAGACGGAGCAGTAAGATGGGGGGCCAGGGAGGGGCCAGGAGGGGCGACTCCAGGGGAGACGGAGACATGAGGTCCGGGCGCCGCCTCCCGACCGTCCCCACGTGGCCCGGGGTGAGCCTCCAGGGGGCATGGAAGGTGCCCGTGCGCGGAGCCCCCGCCTGGCCCTCGACGTGCATCTGAGATGGGTGCCGGGTCAGAGCCTCCTCTGGGCTGGTGGGGATGGGTGGGGTGTGGGCTTCTGGCAGGGCGCGGGGGTCTTGCTGCCTGGCCCCGACGTTGCCATCGTTAGCGTTCCTTAGCCGCCTGGCAGACGTAGCCCTGGAGTGTGCAGGCTTCCTCACTGGGCTTGGCTTGGATACCACCGTCATGATACGCAGCGTGCCCCTCCGGGCCTTCGACCAGGTAACGCCGGGTCGGCCCCCCCACCCGGGCCCCTGCTGTCGCGAGAGGGCTCGCCCACCCCACTGCCCAGGCAGGGGCAGGTGTGGGCTGGGAGCGAGGTCTCAGTCTTTAGTAACCGGCCCTCTAGTTGAGTGAGGAGACTGTTGGCCTCATAAACGCCTGCTGGCGGGAGGCAGCAAGGGTTAGCATGTGGCGGCCACAGCAGGTACCGGGGTGCAGGGCGGGCACAGCGGCCCGTCCCCAGCTGGGAGGGCAGCAGCCGGTGAGCATGGGCAGCCGTGCCGTCTCAGCTGCCTTGCTGAGCCCCTGGGGCCTGAGGGGCGTGTCTCTCCAGGGCCAGCGTGGCGGGGAGCAAGGCCCTGGGTGACCGTCGTGGGTGACAGCAGCCTGGCCACCATAGATGGGACGGACAGGACGCTGAGCTGGCCCCTACGTCCCCACCGCCTCCCCATCCGCCACGCAGGCGGCCTCATGGCCTCCCAGCCCCGGAGCATGGGCACCCTTGCTGACGATGGACGTGCCCACGTGATGAGCACGTGTAGTTTCTTTTTAAGCCACAGTCCCTCCGAGGAGATGTCGCTTTAAAGCCCAGGTCTGTGTTGTCACTGTCAGAACACCAGGTGTCTGCACAGCGGTGGGCTCCGGGGCGATGCACCCCCCGAGGTCCTGTCACCCCTTGGACAGACGTGCCCGAGCGCCCACCTCTGGCACACACGTCCAGGGACGGCCTCGAGCCTCGGGCTGGACACAGGCAGAGAGGGCCTGAGAGACACAGGCCCGGAGGGATGAGAAGAGGGGCAGAGAGGTGCCCATGTCTGCTCCCAGCTACCCGGCCGCCGCACCTGGCAGGACCTGGCAGACAGAGCCAGGGGTGGGGGGGCGGGGGCGGGTCTCAGCCCCTTTAGAGAAGACTTGGTTCATTAACATCTAAGAAGTGTCCAGAGGTCACACACCCCAGCCAAGGGCCTGGGCCCACAGACTTGTGGGGGCGGAGGGTGCCAGAAGCTCTGCTGACTTAGTTGTCAGCTCTGCAGAGAGCAGGGTCCCCAGAGTGGGGCGTGAGGCCCACCCCCGCCCCCGGACAGCCCACTCGGGCAGGTCCTTCCTGCGGCCCCGGCGCTGACCCTTCCCCCAGCACCGGGCCCTCACCCCGCACCCTCTCCACCCTCTGCAGCAAATGGCTTCACTGGTCACCGAGCACATGGCCGGCCACGGCACCCGGGTCCTGCGGGGCTGTGCCCCCGAGAGGGTGGAAAAGCTCCCAGACCGGCAGCTCCGCGTCACCTGGGTGGACCTCGCCTCGGACAGGAAGGACGTGGGCACCTTTGACACAGTGCTCTGGGCCATAGGTGAGGATGTGCATGCCACGGGGCCCAGGCGCCCCTTCCTGGCCATGGGGCGTCTGGGCCCCTCCCAGTCCCTCGCACCCCCCCGGGTGGCGACGCAGAGAGCTCACGGGTGACCGTGTGGGACACACTCCCAGGTTTGGCGCCTTCTGCAGCTGGCTGCCCCTGCGGAGGGCGTGGGGGCCCCTGCAGGGCCGAGGATGGCCAGCCTGGAGGGGCGAGGGTCCTGGGGGCACAGCCCGGAGCCCAGAACCGTGGGAGGTGGGCCTGCCCCAACAGAGGGCGCTGGGCCCACCTCCCTGGACGCTGTCCTGCCCTGGGGCCTGTGGCCTGCGCGTTTGGAACTTGTTTTCCCAACCCATCCATGTGCACGTTAGACCTAGAGACAGTCAGGGTCTTCCCTCTGTGTTTCCAGCCCACGGGCCTCTCATGCCCCTACCCGCCGGGCCTGTCTTCTGAGTCTCTGTGCCCATCAGACCCCACATCCGGCTCCTCAGCTCTCGACGTTTCCACCGAGCCCTCAGAGGGCCTGTCCCCCGCGCTTGTCCACCCAGGCTGCCCGGGTCCCCACGTGCCCCGAGGTGGGGCTGGGGTGGGGGTGCACTTCTGAGAAGCCTGCTGTTTCTGAAATGCTGAGAATGGGTGGAAATCAGAAAATGAAATAAACCCCGGAGCAGTCGGCGCCAGGCCGTGGAAGCTTGACGTGAGCAGGTTTTAGGAATGAGGCAAAGATCTGAGACGCCCCAGAGCGAACTCTTGGCCAAGATTCGCTAAATTACCAGAGGAAATGTTCTTGATCAAATCGTGAGAGTAGACCTAAAGGGGGTTTGTTCTGATGAACACTGTGAAGGATCGTCGAAGTGTTCAGACCCGGAGAGGCAAACTGACGGCCGTCGTTTTAAGCTCGGTTCTAAAGGCCGAGGTGGCCACCCCCCTCCTGCCTGGCCCCTCGCCTCTGGCCCCTTGCCTGCACCCCCGGGCCCTCGGGGTCCTCCCCGCATCCAGATGGCCCTGGTGGGCTGCACGCGAGGCCCTGGGAGCCCTCCCCCACCAGGAGTCCGTTTTGTTTTCTGTATTTTCAAAACGAGCGTCCTCCAGACAGTCTGCTGGTGTGATTGATGCTGGGGGTGGGGGCTTTTCACAGTCCTTGGCCTCTGACCTTGCTTCCCAAAGCGCTGCGGCGGTTCCCGGCACGCCTCCCGGCCGCGGGCAAGTGCTGGCGGGGCGCAGCTCATGGCGGGTTTTGTAAACATCCAGGAGCCTCGTCCCGTTTCAGCAACCGGAACATTCTCTGCCCTTTACCTGGAGAGCCTGGAACCGGGCATTACTTCTGCGTGTGATAAAGGGTGGTCCCGGGGGTTCAAACACCATGCCCACCAGGAGCTGGCAGACCCTGGTCCGCCCGGGCGCCCACTGGACCCGACGTGTCGCGGATGAGACGGGCGGGCTGCGGCTCGTGCCCGTGGACACCCGCGGATGCCCAGCGTGGGCCTGGCCTGCAGCCTGCCAGCCTCTTCCGCGGTGTGGCCTTGATCCCCACGCGGAGGATTAAGCACATTAGCAGCTAAAGCAGTTAATTGCTGTGCAGGGGGCCGGCTCATTGTTTGTCTGTGAATCACCCGCTCACACCAGGTGTCTTAGATAACAGGCCGGGAGCTGGGGAGGAGGATTTCCTGTCTGCAGATGCGCCGATTACTGTGCTGAGTGAAGACAGTCAGCCCGCCCCACAGGCTCGGGCACCGCAGTTAACCACTTGTGGCCTGGATCCCGGCTGGGGAGGGGACAGTGCGCGGAGCAGGACTGGTGAGCCCTGTGGACACCTCTGAGCAGGGACCCTTGGCTTCGCTGTGACTTCCTCTTGTTTTTAAGAATGGTCTGAGTGCCTTGGCCTCGGAAAAACCTGGAGCCAAAACAGTCCCCAGCATCCCCCCCCGCCCCCCGCCCCAGAATCGACCGCCTCCAGGCAGGGCTCCACGTCCAGGGTAGACGAAGGCTCGGGCCACAGGAGCCTCACCCATGGGCAGAAGCAGCGGGGTGCCGTGGGCAGTCAGCCCCTGAAGCTGGCGCTTTTTCTTCAGGCGTTTCCTTTGCAGCAGGCTGTTGCCATTCACCTGTGTCACATGGGCGCCTCTAGTGTGGGGGGAAGCAAGCCCGTGGGTCCCAGCCTCCCCACTCTGGCCGACCCCCATCCTGAAGGCCTGAAGCTACTCTGAGCGCCGTCCCCACGCTGGTGCACACATGGACCACAGCCTGGGATGAAGGCGGGCCCGAGGAGACTGTGCCGGGCCCGGGGGTCTGAGGTTGTGGCTGCGGCCAGGGCCCCTCCATCTAAGGCCGCCACCTGGAGGCCGCGGAGGTGCTGGTGGTCTGAGCCACCCGGCCTGCCCCTGGAACTGCGTCCTGCTGCAGCTGCAGGACACCTGAGTGTGGCTCGTTCTTCCAGGCAGGGGCCCCACCGCAGCCTGACCAGGCCCCCAGCCTGGGCCCCTGCCCAGCCTCCCAGCGCCGCACCCGGGCCTGCCCGTGCGGCCTCCCGGGTCTGTCCGACTGCAGCCCGCGCTCACCTGTCAGGCTCCTGCCGGCCCTGAATCTGCCCTCGTTACGCGATCCCCTGCACATCAGCACGTGTGCTCCAGGGAGGCATGAAATTGCAGGGAGGCCCGTCTTCCTGTGACGGGGCGTGTCTGCTCCTCTGTGTCCCCGGGTGCACGAAGCAGGTGGCAACGGCCAGCAGGTGGTTCCCCCAGCACCACCAGGGGAGGCTGGCCTGGCCAAGCCCACCAAGAGCTCTGTCCTGGGTGGTCAGCGCTGGATGGGGGCCATCCTAGCTGTGAGGGTCATACGGTCCCCTGAGGAACTCTGGCCAGCAGGGGAGGGGCAGCCCCAAGGCAGGGTGTGTGACTGGAGTCTCAGCGCCCTCGTCTATTGTAACCGCGGCAGCAAGTCACAAATGTCCTAAGAAAGACGCTCTCAGGATCATACAAACGGATGAAAAGGGCCGGATCGGTGATCCTCAGGAGGAAGCCCAGCTCACTAACACGTGGCCAAAGGACACTGCGTTTTATGAATCATTGAAGAAGCGCACGTTGAACATTGCCAGCCCCCCACCCTGACAAGGAGCAGAGCGCAGAGGGAGGGGGCCACCCGCCTGGAAAGGCCTCCCCCAGGGACCGGCTGCCAACCCCACGGGGGGCGAGGAGTGGGTGGCCCGCAGGCTAGACAGGGCGCCGTGTGAGCCGTCACTGGGGAGGACTGCTTGCCCTTGGAGAGGCTGTGGAGGACAGCGTGACCGCTGCCATTCAAGCCCAGCCCAGTCTGAGTGGGCCTTTGAGCAGCCCCACCGTTTTCCACCTCTGCCTGCCTCTGGGGCTCCGGGCCAGTTGGACGGGGAGTGTGACTCCCGGCTTAGAGCACACGGCAGTGTGGTGGAGGCCGGGGCCTGTCCACCCTGCCTGACCCCTGTCTAGGGCCTCCCTTCCTCTGCTGTTGGCCCTGGAAGCCTGCCGCGTGGGCCCGTGCGTCTTACACTGCTGCCCAGCGGTGTCCAGCCGCTTATTCTCTGAACCCGAGGCCTGGCTCACACGTTCCACGTGCTTTCCCAGCTCACATAGGCAGTGCGGCCTATAAAATCCTGGCTTTGGGATGGACTGTGGGGGCCAGCATGGCCACCGTCTCCTGCTTCTGCCTTCAACCTTATCTCTGTATCCTCGGGGACCTGAGATGTGGTTTGCTAGCCTCTGCAAGGTGTGCAGTTACCATGGTTACCACAGGCCCAGGAAGAAGCGCTGTTGACCTCCTGCGACCAGCCGGGCCGGGGTGCAGGGTGAGCTGGGGGCGGCATGGCTGCATCAGAGCGCCTGGCCTGGGCGCTGCCCGCCTTGCCTGCAGCTCGTCGGCCTGGCCCAATGTCGCCGGGAGGCTCAGGGCCCAGGACCTGGGAAGAAACCCGGGGCTGACCTAGGAGCCCCTGCCTGCAGTACTGGCGCCCCCCCCGCCAGCACACGGCCCCCCACCCGCCCAGGGGGCCCACTTCTTCCTTGCTGGAGCACGGTCCAACCCCCTCCCAGGTGCCCGCTGGGCCCCCAGGCCCAGGGCAGGATGTTTGCAGGTGACACATCGCACTCTGCAGGCTCATGGGCTTCCATCAGGGCTGGAGCGCCAGCATCCGTGTGGTCAGAGGCGGGGCCCTCCCGGCCTCGTGGGGCCCATGTCTGGTCTAGTGTGAAGGGCGCCAGCCCTCAGCCCCTGATCCCTGGGGCCGAGCCGGAGCCATCGCTGAGAAGGAGGTTTAGCTGAGCCTGTGTTTTGACTTCCCGCGGGGAGAGCAGCTGGAGACTTAAGGCTCCCCTCCCCGGCTCCACCAGCCCCTGCCGACCCCGGGGGCCTGAGCCGTGGGAGCCGTGGGATCTGTGCCTTTGAAGCCGAGCCTCCCGCCGCCAGATCCCCCGTCTGGCCCCGGGAAGACGGGGCGCCCACCACCACCCCCACTCGAAGAGGCCTTGTCGTCTGAACGAGGCCCCGGGCTGTGAGCACATGGGCTGGCAGTGGTGGGGTGTCCACCCAGCAGCGCCCCCTCCCAGCCTCTATCCAAGGGCGGAGTCCACAAGCTGACGGCCCACCAGGATGGGGGCCGGCCCTGGAGCCTGGGCAGGACATGGTTGTGCGCACCGTCTGCCTTCTCTGGGTTGGCTCACCCTCCTCGGGCATCGGGGCGACGTCCCTGCCAGGGGCTGGGGACATGAGGCACCGCCTGTCCTGCACACATAGCCTTGTGGCAGGTGGGGTGACCTGGCAGGTAGAGGGCAGGGGCCCCAGGAGGAGTGTCGGGGGGGTGCCCTGGTCCAGGGAGACCACCTGAGGGCCCCTGAAACGCCCCCACGGAGGGGTGCATGCAGGGACGGGCTGGAGTTTCCGACTTGCCGGAACTTCTGACTTTCCGACTCGGCCGATTCCTCGGAAGCTGTGTGGCCCCGTTGGGCCATGTGTGTAGCCGAGCTGATCCTTCGCCTGCATGGCTCCACCACATGACCTGGGGTCCCTGGCCCTTGGAACGCAGCCCCGCCAGTGGGGAGGGGCTTAGGGGTCCGGTCTGGGGCTGGGGGCATGTGGCATGCACTTGGCTGCTGCTTCTATACCATTTCTGTTGTCAGAGCCAGGCACTTTCGAAAGAAATCATGGCTCTCTAGCACAAAGTCAGCATTATGGGGCTTGAACGTCCTCTTGGAGTGACACGTAGGACCTGTTAGCGTCTCATTTGCTGAGACGTGACCCGCGGAGGTGCAGTTCCAGGGTGGGCCCCCAGGGTCTCCTGAGCAAGTTATCTGTTACCACAGGCCACTTTGTGGACTTCGCTGGTAGTCCAGTGGTTGAGCATCCACCTGCCAATGCAGGGGAGACAGGTTCAATCCCTGGTCAAGGAACTAAATCCCACGTGCCACAACCGAGATGTTGCGTGCCATAACTAAATACCCCACGTACCACAAAGAAGGCCTGGTGTAGCCAAATAAGTAAATATTTTTGAAAATAAAAAGTAACTTAGACAAAAAAACCAATAAGTCCCTTTGTTTCTGGTTGTTCACCAGTTACAGGGATTTTTTTCCCACGCTTGATTTTTTAATATGTATGACTATTAACTCTGTATAATTTAAAAAACCAAAATTGTATCATACGCTGTGTTTAGGGTTTCTCATTCCTGACTTTGCATATCTGCCCCACTTCCTCCTGTTCTTGCACTGTCCTTTCATTTTCTGTGCAGATGTGTGTGCGTGTGTGCACAGACGTGTATGTGTGCATGTACTACTCATGCGTGTGTACATAAACAGCGTGTGTACACACTGCATATATGCATGTGCATACTGTGTGCACATTGCATGTATGTACACAAGTGCGTGCATATGCACAGTGCGCTTGTGCAACACGTATGCATTTGCATATGTGCACATGTACATGTGTGTGCAGGTGTGCACGCACATGCATGCGTGTGCACATGTTTGAGGCCCTTGGCACTGTCAGTGCTTGATGTCTTACCAATTCTAAGTGGACGTTCTGAGAAGGGTTTTAAATAAACCCGGAATCTAATGGAAACCTTCCACCTTGCTCTGTGTCCTTCAGGCAGAGTTCCAGAAACCTCAAGTCTGAATTTGGAGAAGGCTGGTGTCCGTACGAACCCCGTCACTGGGAAGATCCTTGTTGATGCCCAGGAAGCCACCTCTGTCCCCCACATCTACGCCATCGGCGACGTGGCAGAGGTATGGCCAGCACCCACTGCTCCTTGTCCCTCTGACCCTGGCCCCTTGTCAGCCCACGCTGTGGACGAGGCTCACGCATGCTCGCTGCCCTGGGACCTGGCTGCTTAGGCAGTGCTGTGTGTTAATTAAAACGTGCGTGTGTGCCCAGTTGCTAAGCCGTGTCCAACTCTTTGCGACCCCATGGGCCCGCCAGGTTCCTCTGTCCATTGGATTCCCCAGGCAAGAATACTGGAGTGGGTTGCCACTTTCTCCTCCAGATCTTCCTGACCTGGGGACTAAACCTGTATCTCCTACATCTCCTGCATTGGCAGGCAGGTTCTTTACCGCTGAGCCACCTGGGAAGACCATTAATTAAAACAGTCACGACTAAAGTCACTCTGAGCAGTCAGAAGTGTTCACCCCCAGGGTTCGGCTGTGGTCCGGGGAGACATGTGTGCTGTGTGGGCCACGTGTGCATTGGTCAGGCAGGTGGGGTGCTCTCCCATTGCCAATCCCTGTCATTTCCAGAATGTCGGACATCGGCGTTTCCTGCTGCTGTGGGGGATTAGCCCCTAGTCTCAAGCTGACACGCGTGGGGACACGGGGCTGTGCCAGCTCTGCTCCCTGGCAGGACACCTGGGGCAGGGGCCTCCAAGGAACGCGGTCCAATCCAGGCTCTGTCTTGGGTTTGGCGTGCCAGACCAGCTGCATGTCGGGGCCCTCGGGTGCTCCTTGGGCCTGTCTTAGCCCAAACCCCAGTCAATGGGAACTAGTGAATGGCAGCGGGTCTCGCTTGGGCTTTGCTGTGGGAACGCTCTCCAAGAGCACTGGCATGAAGCAGGGCCCTGAGAGAAACCCCTGGTGCATGTGGGAGGTGCCGCTGGTGTGGCCTGCGTGGCTGGCATGGCTGGGCTCGATAGCAGCCCACCCCCTCTTCCAGGGAGACTGGCAGCTCTCTAGGGTGCAACGGAGGGGAGCACGCGAGAGCAGGAGGCAGCCCGCATCTGGGGGTCTCTGGAAGGCAGAGGCCCCACTGGGATGGCGGCGCCCCCACCATGGGCCAAGCTGGAGTAACCCATGCTCCCTGCTTCCAGGGGCGGCCGGAGCTGACGCCCACGGCCATCATGGCCGGGAGGCTCCTGGCCCAGCGGCTGAGCGGCCGGACCTCAGACCTGATGGACTACGACAACGTGAGTGCCTCTGCTCTCCAGAGCCATGTCTAGCCTGTGTAAGGCTGCAGCTCATTCTGGGGGCTTGTGTGTGTGTGTGTGTGTGAGTGTGTGTGTGTGTGCAAGCATGCACATGTGACCGGACACTCCTGGTGTCCCTGGGGGATCTTTGCCCTGGGCCCCTGGGGGCCTGTCTCATGGGGGCCTGCCCTCCAGGTCCCCACGACCGTCTTCACCCCCCTGGAGTACGGCTGCGTGGGGCTGTCAGAGGAGGCGGCCGTGGCTCGCCATGGAGAGGAGCACGTGGAGGTGAGTCTGGGCCCCAGGGGGCAGCATGCAGGCCTGTGTGGCCCCCACCCCAATGATGACTGCCCTCACAGAGGCCGGAGGGCCAGCAGGAATATTGGAGCCTTGCTTCCCAGCGCCTGAGGCACAGCAGGGCGGCATGGGGCCCTGCGTGATGGCTGCGACTGGCTGGGGGTGTCGGCAGGCATGGCAGGGACCAGGGGGCCTTGGAGCAGCGGCCCCCTCAGTGGCGAGCGTGTCTACCACTGTCTGGAAAGTCTCCTCCTGCCCTCTGCCCGCCTCCCCCACCGCCCTCCTGCCCACTTTTGGTCCTCACAGGCCTCTGCCAGCCCAGTGTGGGCATCACCCCGGAGGGAGGGCTTGGTCACCAGACGGGTGCCTCTGGGGTCTGCTTTGGCCACAGCGCATGCCCTGAGCAGCTTGCAGGCGGGCCGGGAGGCACCAGACCCCACGAGGCCACCAGCGCGGCCGGCTTCCCTCTGGGAGGGAGCCCTAGGCTCCAGGGCCTGCCCCGTCCTCCATCAACTGTGCTTTATTTGCTATTTTTGTTTAATTCATCACAAGGGCCCTGGGACATGTGTCCGTGGCATTCCGTGATGTTGTTTTATGTTTCACAATGTTGAATGGCCAAATGCCCTTTGTTTGTTTTCTTTTCAACTCTGTCTTCGTTAGAACAATATTCTCTGAAGCTGCATTAATTAATAATGGCTGTGCAGCACATGTGAGCACCTTGCTCATTTTTTACGCGGCCGCAGCCCCGACCACGCTGTCGGCCCTTCTCGGGCGCTGAAAGCCTTTGTCCCGCAGTTGGTGGGGGCCGTGGCTGCCCCCCCGCTGGCTGGAGTGAGGGCCTGGAGAGCACTGGGGGCTGGGGAAACGGGACAGGCAGCTGGGCTCCCTCCAGCGCCCAGTATGGGCAGTGTCTGCCTGGGTGGTGCCCGGGCCTGCTCTGAGCCCCGGGCTCTGGGGCAGGTCAGAGGGCAGCCTGCCTCACTGCCGCAGTTCACCAGGGTCTCGGGCCTGCTGGGAGACGGTCTGTCCACAGGCTGCTGTGCCCAGGGGCGCGGGCGCCTGCAGGCCAGCGGGGCCTTGTCCTCAGCCCGGATCACAGCCTGCAGGCCCAGTGGGTGGTTGTGGCTCCCCCACCGCGCCCACAGCCTGACCAGCTCGAGGAGGCCCCGGGGTTTGCTGTGCTGCAGTCAGTGACCCGGGAATCCGTGTCTTGCCACCCAGGTTTACCACGCGTTCTATAAGCCACTGGAGTTCACGGTCCCCCAGCGGGACGCATCTCAGTGCTACATAAAGGTGAGCGTCCCCCCGGGGGCCTGGGCGCACAGGCCCCGCCGCCCCCGCTGACCATGTGCCTTTCAGATGGTGTGTCTGCGGGAGCCGCCTCAGCTGGTGCTGGGCCTGCACTTCCTTGGCCCCAACGCAGGCGAAGTTATTCAGGGATTTGCCCTGGGGATCAAGTGAGTCCGTAGGAATGTCGGCCGATAGGCCACTCGCAGGCTGCTCGGCTGTTGAGTCTGCTGCTTCAGGCCGCTCGTCCGTGGGGTGGTGTTTTCAGAGAGTGTCCACCAGACGGGGCAGGTCCAGTCACCCGAAGCGTGGCCATGTTCATCTCTAGGACAGGCTTGTGGTCCTCGACCAGCCAAGGGGTCCCTATGGGTCTTCTCTGCTCAGAATGAGTGCCCAGGCGGTCGGGAACAGCTTGGTATCGCATGTACTGGGAGGGCCGCCCGGCGGGCACATGTCCTCTAGAGCCAGCCCCGGCTGCAGGCTGTGCACGGCGGGATCCCAGGGCCCGTGCTGTGGCCGCTCCGTCGGGGCTGGGTTTCTGGGAGTGAAGGGATTGGGCAGCTGGCAAGGGCTTTCAGATGCAGGAGGGCAGAGGGGAGTGGGCTGGATTCACTGAGGGCCGTGTGCGCCTGGGGGCAGCAGGGGGCCAGGCCAGGCGGGTGGGAGGTGGAGTTGGCAGGTGTTCCTGGCTGCCGGCTGGAGAAGAGGGTGGGGGCCAGGGCTGGAGGGCAGTGAGGAGACTGACTTCCGGGCCCTCCCCCAAGTCCTGCCATCAGAGACTTCTCGGCAGCAGGGGGGGGGGGAGGGTGGCAAACATGCCTCCCTGGACTAACTCATCCCCCACCCCCATCCCGCCGTGCAGGTGTGGGGCCTCCTACCCGCAGGTGATGCGGACAGTAGGCATCCACCCCACCTGTGCGGAGGAGGTGGCCAAGCTCCGCATCACCAAGCGCTCCGGCCTGGACCCCACGGTGACCGGCTGCTGAGGCTAGGCGGCCATCCACAGCCGGGTGCTCGGCCCACTGCTGCCCCCGTGACCAGGTGTGCGTGCGGGGCCGGTCCTGTGTTTGAGGGGGACTGGGTGCACCGCCCACTGCTCTCCAGCTGCAGGTGACCCCGGAGAAACGGCTGAGAAGGGAGGGAGGCCACTCCAGACCCCGGCCGGGCTGCTGAGGAGCAGGGGTGTCTGGAGGCCAGGTGCACCCACAGCACCTATCCTGGGGGGTGGGGCAGGGACACAGGGTGGGGAAACTCAGTGATCTCCCTCCGGCCTGCCCGGCCCGGAGCCACCAGGTCCTCTCCCTTTGCTCAGAAAGTGGACACACAGTCACGTTCTGTTAGGCTTGGCAAAGCCAGCCAGGTAGGTGGCCGGAAGCCCTGGTGTGCCATTGGTCCTGAGCCTCTTCTTGAGGAAACCCCTCCTTGCCCCTGGCCAACAGGGTGCCTGTGGTCCGGGCCTTTCCACCTGTCAGCCGGAGGGGCTTCCCCCGGCCTTCACCTCCTCCTGGGTTGGGGTCCCCAGGGCCCCGGGGGGCTGTGGACAGAGCAGTGAGTGCCCATAAGATGCTCGCAGGCCAAAGGTTAGCGGGCCAGGCCCCAGCTTCTCCTGGGCATTCAGACACTGGTGCCTTCACAAAGCCCTGTGACAGCCTCTGAGGAGCCTCATCGACTCAGGGCATTTCTAACAACGATGCCCCACCTGATCGGGCAGGGCCGCCCTCGCCTGCTCTCTCATCCGACCCCCCAGGGGCCCTCCGTGTGGGTGGGTGTGGGGATGTGGGCCGCCCCACACTGACCCCCACCTTGGGCAGGACACTGGACTGACGCCGAGCGCCCGGCAAGGATGGCCCAGGCCGGCACCGCACACCCCAGACCCTGCCAGATGATGAGGACCTGTGCGGAAACCCCCTGCGGGCTGCCCATGTCTGAGCCCCTGGCATTACCTGGCGTAAATAAAGAGGCTGTTTTCCGGAAGCGTGCCCGGTCTGTGATGTCTCCTACAGGCCCACCTCCCCGCCGTGGGCGCAGGGGTGGCGGCGTGTGGATGGGGGCAGTGGGCTGCTGGGATGGGGGACAGCGGGGTCGGGGGTCCCCAGCCGGTGGGGTGGGGGAGGGCGGGGTCGGGGGCCCCCAGCAGCCCCGCCACGGGGGACCTCGCCCCCCTCCCGGGAACACGGGCTCTGTGCAGAGCCACCCACCAGCGGCGTGGCCGGTGACAGGCAGTGGCCGGCGCTGAAGCCCCGTCCCCCGAGCGGCTCGCTCCCCCAGGGCCCCAGCCAGCTTGTCGGCTGGGCTCAGGCTTAATCCCGCGCACGGAGGCCGACGGGGAGCGAGGCCCCCGGCACCTGTCAATCAGGCGGAGAGACGGCGCTGACAGGCCAGGCAGGGCCCTGCATTGTGCTGGGGCTTTAGCAGCGGTTAATCTCGTGTCTTCCCTAAGAAAACATCATTCAGTCTGCCGCCCGGGAGCCCTGGGTGGGACCCTGCTTGTCAGCGAACAAAGGAATGTCTTTGCGCCTGGATGGACTCGCGTGAAGCGCGCGCGACCGCCTTAGACGCCCGAGCGAGACGCCGAGGGCCGGGTCTCGGGCTAGAGCAGCCGACCATTTAACGCCCGGTGGGCGGTGCCGTGGGAGGGGCCCCGACGGTGGGCGTGGCCTCCGCCGGCTCGAGGTCTCCGAGTCCGCCGACTGGGTGGGCGTGGCCTCCGCCGCCTCGGGGTTGGCTGGGCCCTGGGCGCCGGGCTGACCGCGTGGGGCCGGCGAGGCACGCACGCGGCCTCACCGCTTCCAGTGACTCCGGGTGACGCAGCCGGGCGGCCGCCTCACCTCGGTGCCCCGCAGCCCCTTTCCCCAGCTGGGCGGCCTTGCTCCAGCTGTGCCTGCGGCACCCTCTTTCCGGGCCGGTTGGCGTGGTTGGTGTGGCCATGGAGGACAGAGCGGTGCTCGGGCCAACCCTGGGGCGCCGCCTGTTGGAGGCCCCTCCCCAGCGCGGGGCTGAGCTGCGCCCCCGCCCCCCAGCACGGTCACGGGCGGGGGCCTAGCCCCTTCGCAAGCCGCAGGGCCGCAGTGGGCCTGGCCCCATCCCAGTGCACCCTGCCCTGGGGACTCCAGCGGGGCGGGCCTCGTGGACCCAGGCCCCCCTGCCCGCGCCCCGCGTTCGCGGAGGCTCCCACGTGCTCTCGGGTCTCACACCTGAGCTGGGCCGCAGGGGTTCCTGTCCTGGGCGTCCATCAGGCCTGCCTGGCTCCAAAGTTACTCCCCGGCCCGGCCCAGCCCCACCCCTCCCCACGGAGGGCGCAGGGAGGGGCCAGAACCCCACAAGCCAGGTGCTCTCCACCTGGGCCCAGGGCCGCCTCCTGCGCCTTGGCATGTTTTTATGGTGCAATGAAAATATGACTTTAATTCCTCGGTTGTTTCATGTAACCTACAATTACCCCCAGGACGTCCTGCGCTCCTCCCCTTATGGCTGCAGGTTGTGCAGGGATGTGAGACGAGTTGCCAATGCTGGGGCCAGCCCACCCCTCCCCCGCCTCACCCTCTAGCCACCGCCCATACTCCTCCAGCCCTCAGGGGTGCTGTCCCCAAGGTCCTGGGTCCCCCGGGGAGGTGGATAATAAGACATGAGAGTGACCTGTCCCCCAGGACTGTGCTGCGGACTCACAACCTCTGCATCCTACAGCCGTGCTGGGACCCCCAGCATCCCTGGGTGGGTAGCAGGGAGCACCCACCCCACACGTGCTTCAGCCATGCTTTCCTGTGGCCAGAGGCCTGGCTGAACAGGTACCCGCCAGGCACATCCAGCGTCTCTCCAGACGGAGACATCCTGTGACAACAGCTGGCATCAGGCAGCACCTGCAGGTCAGGGTGTGTGGCCACACACCAGGCGGCAGCTCAGAGACATGGGTGATGCTCTGGCCTGAAGCAGGCACCCGCACTGGGCCCGAGACCCTCACCCACTGCTCGTCACCTGACGCAGAGCTGCCAGGCGGCCCCAGGCCCTGGAAGAGGGACTCGTGAGCTGGCTGAGCAGTGTGCTCATCCAGAGGCCAGGGCTGCCAGGCCATGTGACTGAGCCTTGCAGACCCTGCTCAGGCTCCGGGTGCCCCACTCCAGTCAGGGCCCGACCCGCTCACGTCACTCTCAGAAGCATCTGATCCTTAACGAGTCCTCCATGAGACGCTCCTGCCAGGTCAGGGGCTGTCCCCACCTGTCCCTGAGCCCCCTGGAAGCCACTTCCCTCCCCTGTCTGGCCCAGAGTCCCTGGGTGCCCTCACCTGGGCCTGTGCCCACTGGTCCCACTCAGTGCACCCTTGGGTCCAGGTCATTGCCAGAAACATGTTGGGAGGTGCCTCCACCCTGGCAAGCAGGCCAGCAGGATGTCTGGGCCTGAGGTGACCGAACCCAGACAGCCCCATGAGTGTCCCTGTTCTGTCCCTGCCATAGCGCCGAGGTCCCACGGCACGCCATACCACTGGCCTTGCCCCGTCAGGAGGCATCTCTGCTGGAACCAATGCCCCATCCCCATGGCCACGGACTGCACCCCTTGGACCTGATCTCCTGCAGTGCCTGGGGACCAAGAGGACAGTAGTGCCCTGCCCCCAAGGGTCCAGGGTCCCCTTCCTGCTGACCCGTCAGGTCTCTGGAGCAACCTCTATGGTTGCTCTGGTAGGGAGCAGACAGCGAGGTGCCCGGCCTCAGGACAGGTGGGCATAGCCTTCAGACCTGGGTCTGACGTCTGTCAGGGAGCGCAGCGGGCCCACCCCCTGCAGACCCCCCGTCTCCCCATCTTCCCTCCCCCGGCCCACTCCTCCGTCGCCAGCCCCTGGAGGGCTCTCAGGTTTCCCAGCCTGCCCCAAGGGCTCTGGAAGCTCTGCATGCCCTGGGCCCCAGCCAAGCACCTGTGCCTCCCTGGGGCCAGCAGAGCCTCTTAGAGCTGAGCCTGCCTAATCCCTTACGGTGCTCGGATGTCCCTGATCCCAAAGACCAAGCTGGGATCCCAGCGCCATCGAACGGGCAGCAGGAGGACCCCCACCTCCCTCCATGTGCCTGTTGTCTGGAGCCAACCCCCGGTGGGATCAGGGCACCTGCAGGGTGAAGACCCAACCCTAACGAACTCAGGTGAACTCAGGAACCGTGGAGCCCTCGCTGCCTGGCGCGTCCTGCCCCATCCATTCCTCAGGCTGCCCAGCGGCGACAGCAGAAGCAAACAGGAGAGGGAAGCCTGTCTCAGGCTTCCCAGATGGCGCAGTGGTAAAGAACTCACCTGCCAGTGCAGGAGACTCAGGAGGTGCGGGTTCAATCCCCAGGTCGGGAAGATCTCCTGGAGGAGGGAATGACAACCCCCTCCAGTATTCTTGCCTGGAGAATCCCATGGACAGAGGAGCCTGGTGGGCTAGAGTCCCTGGGGTCACAGAGTCGGACACGACTGAGCATGCACAGGCTTGTTTCAAGCCTCGAGGCTCTGGCTCTAGGGTTTCATGGGAAGGTAATCCTGCCTTGCAATTCCACAAGATTATGTTTGTTGGGTTTTTTTTCCCCCTAATAAAATCAGGATCTTTATGGCATAAAACTGATGATCAAGTAACACCAAAAGCTTGGGAATAAAGTGGGACCAAGAACAAGAGGCTCTATGGCCTCGCTATGTAGCAGCTGGTGGTCAGGAGCCCACGGGCCCCACTCTCTGCCCCAGCTGCCAGTCACTGACCCAGCAAGGGCTCCAGGCACTGGGCATGGCCTCCATGGGCCCTGTTTCATAGTGATGTTAGCGAGGCAGGCAGCCCATGACGGTGAGCATGGCGAAGAGGCCCTGGTGCTCTTCGTGTCTTTGAAGACTTTTTCACACCCGAAAGTTTCCCCCAAGCAGACCTAAGTTGCTTCTGAGATCCCAGCATGGTGGAGATGTGGGACAGAACAGGAAGCAGTCAAGCAAGACCTGGACGCATTTCCTTTGGGCTCCACCAGACAAGAGAGACTGATGAGCAGACCTCCCCTGGGCAAGAGCACCGAGGGGTGCATAGGTACAGCCAGGCCCCTGCCTGTGGGAGAGGGTGGACAGGAGGCGAGTTCTCCACACGGGCTCAAAGGCGCATTGTCCTGCCCCGGTGGCTGGAATTGGGCCGGGTGATTGTAATAATAACGTCCTGACGCTCAGCCAGCGGTTGGGTTTCCATAGCTCAGGGAGTATCTGGTTTTCAAACGGGAGACGTCATACAAGTGCAGTGTTGTTCCCGTCAGCCGTTCTCTGCAGGTCAGAGGCCCTCCCGGCGCCTGCCTCCTCCCAGAGGCGCGTGCCCATCAGCGCCCGGGCCTGGACACGCCAGGGGAGGAGCTGCACCGGGAGGCCCTCCCACCCACCCTCCAGGGCCGCCAGTACCAGGTCCTGCTGAGGAGAGGCCCACACCGGGGCCTGGAGCCTCTGCCCGGCCGTGCGTGTCCCTGCTTCCCGGCTGCCCTGGCTCTGGGGAGCCACAGACCTGACACCAACTGAACACGTGAGGCTGACCACTGCCTCTGGGCCTCCCAGTCCAAACACACACCCAGCTCCAATGAGCACAGGAAAAGATGCTCAAAATTGCTGGTCACTAGGGAAATGTAAATCAAAACCACAAGGTCCCATTAGGCCAACTATAATTTAAAAAAAAAATAGGTGTGAAGATGCAGAGAAATTGGAACCCTTGCGAACTGTTGGTGGGAATGAAAAATCATGCAACCACTGTAGCAAAGTTTAGCGGTTCCTCAAAAAGTTAGACATAGCATTACCACGTGACCCAGCAATTCGACTCCTTGGCATACACCCTAAAGAATGAAAACAGGTAATAAAAATAAATGAAAAAAAAAAAGGAACCAATACAAAAAAAAACTGAAAACAGGGACTCAAACAAATATTTGTATACCCACATTCACAACAGCATCAGCCACAACAGCCAAAAGATGGGAGGAACACGAGTGTCTACCAACAGATGAATGGATAAACAAAATGTTGTATACACGTACAAAGGAATACCATCCAGCCCTAAAAAGGAACAAAAATTCTGATAGGTGCCACACCATGGATGAACTTTTAGAACATTCTTCTAAGTGACATGACAAATACATGACACCACTTACATGAGATACCTAGAAGAGGTAAACTAACACAAAGTAGAATTGAGATTCCCAGGGGCTTGGGGAGTGTTTAACGGGGACAGAGTGCCCATTTGGGGTGATGAAAAAGTCCTGGAGGTGATGGTGGTAAAGTTTGCCTAACAATATGAATGTACTTAATGCTACTGAATGTATACTTAGAAATAGTTATGATAAATTTTAATTATTATATTTCACCACAATTAAAAATACATATACATAGATGACCTGAACAACAACAAAAAAGCGTTCTGGACCCAAGAATGTGTTTTCTGACCGCATGGCCCAGCTGGATGAGTGCCTTGTACAAAGCCAGCTGCCCACTCTCTCCACTGACCTCCCTGAGCTGCCAAACTGTCAGGAACTCCCCCTCTCCTCTGAAGCAGGAAGTTTAAATTATCAGGTCAATTAGGAAAGACACAACCGAAAAATACAAGTTTCATTCACACTTCCAGGAGGCGTTTCCTGGCTGGGTGCCACCTCTATTATTTTTGGCGAGGCTGTTGAAAGGCCCACGGACCCTGAGAAGGTACAATGTAACCTTTGATTCCGTTTCAAGGATCAAAGCAAGTAAGCTTGGGTGCAAATGCAGATAACATTTCAGGGACGGTCTCATGAAAGGAGTCGCTAGACCAGGGCAGAGAGGGGGCTCGTGTGACACCACTCCCGGTGACCTCGACCCTGGTAACCCGCCCGCGCGGGGCGGCCCCGGGGAGTCCACTCGGAGGGCGCCAGCGGCCCCCGCAGCTGCGCTCTCGGGGTCCGTGCCGGCTGCCCCTGGCTCGCCCACGGCGGACAGTCCTCGGACAACCCCGCCCCGTCGCTCCGGGGCGCAGGTCCACGCTCGGCCCTAGCCGGGCCTCCACGACGGGCTCTCTGCGGACACGCCGTCCAGCGGGGGGGCGACGCAGCCCTTCTGTGCCGACCCTCCCAGTACCCCTCCTGGCGCTCGGCAGGAACTGAGGGTAAGGGTCGCGCCCTCAGCCCGCGGAGGCCGGGGGCGCCACGACTCCTCAGCAGCTAGCCAGCCCTCAGCCCGGCGCCTCCTACAACGCCAGACTCAGCCCCGGCCGCGCCTGCGCACGCGGCTCCAGCGCGCGGCGCTCCGCGGGGCTCACGACAGGGCGCGCTCCCATCAACCCCCGCGCCGCATCGCCCGTGGGCGGGGCCGGAAGCGCCTGCGCGTTCGCAGCCCCCGGGCGCAAGGCGCAGGCGCGGGCGCCTCCGGGAGACCGGCGCGGGGCCGTAAGGGGCGGCCGCGCGCACGCAGGGGGCGGGGTCCACGTCGCGGCGGGGCCGGCCGCCTGGCCGCTTGGGTCTGCGGTCTTCAGAGGTTCGGCAGGCGGGGTCCGCGTCCTTCCTTCTCTCCCGACCTCGGCCCGCGCCGTGCCGGGCCTGGCCTCGCGCGGCCGGTCTCGCCCGCTCCGTGCGGGCCGTCGAGGGAGCGGCACCGTCGTGGCGCCGCGCGGCCGCAGGTAGGTGGGCTTGGTGCGGCGGCGCGCGATCCGGGGGAGGGCCGGGCGGGCTGGGCACCCGGCTCCCTCAGGTGGCGCGGGCGGGCGGAGAGGGCCGGGGCGCGGCCGCTGCCTCCCCTCGCCTCGCGGGGTCGGGGCCTGAGTGCTCCGTGGGCAGCGCGTTGTCAGCGGCCGGTGGGACTCTGGGCTGCTCGGCAGGGCCGTGCGCGGCGTTCACCTGTCGCCTGCGGCCTCTGTCACCCCAGCGTGTCAGTGTCAGGGTGGGACGGGCTTTTGGGTGGAAGACCTCCTATCCCAACACGCACACACAGAGGAGTGGGTGCGGAGGGAGGTATCGGGGGCCACCCTGGGGTGCCGGGCGGAAGGACCTACAGGCCGTGCCCCGTGGAGGAGCTCAGGCAGATGGGGGACAGGTGGTCCCGCGGGGAGCCATCCCGAAGGTGAGTGCAGGCCGGCGTCTGTGGGCGACAGGTGGAGGGAGCGGGTGTGGAGCCTTGTGGGCGAAACCGCCCCCGGAGGGGTGAAGCGAGGCACGGTGTGCCAAAAACCGGTGGGCGTCCTTTTGCACGAGACTGGGGAGGGGTTAGCCGTCAGGCAGGCTTGCTGCATCTGATGGGAACCGCCCCTTTTTCTCTGCTCTGTGCTTCTTTGGCCCGCTCTAGCAGGTGGCCCTTTGCGTGGTGACCTTGGGGTGGTGAGAGTAGACACAGCCAGTGGAATTAAAGCTGTTGGCCAGGAGGGGCTGGATGCCAGGCTGTTGACAGGGAGGGGGGTGCAGGGAGGAGGCCCTTGGGGTGGGGGTGGCTGCCTTGTGAGTAGGGACAGGGGTCTGCATGGGGGTGGGGGTGGGCTGGAGGGCACGTGGGTAACAGCTGCAATGCTCTTGGGGTCTCGTGACACTGAGCACTTGAGTGCAGGGCGGGGGTGGGGGGCATCGGTCCGCGGGACTGTGACGCATCATGGGTGACTGGGGGGTGATGAGTGCTGGAGCAGGCCAGGGTGGTCTCAGGCCAGGGTCAGCTGTATCTTCACTTAGTGGTTGGCATTTGGCCACAGACAAGTGACTTCACTCACCCCCGCGCCTCAGGCACGGCGAGAGGACCGGCCTCGGCGGGTCAGTGTTCGCTGTGAATAGATCCCCCCCGTGACCCTCCTCCTGAAATGCCCTGACAGCCATTCAGGCTGTCCGAGGAAGCCCGGGGGGACCTGACCTGGGCCCTCCTTCTCCTGGGTGGACATGTCCGCCATCACACCCTGTCCTTGAAGGGGCCAGGCGGTGTTTGCTTTCTTGGTCTCCCCAGTGGGCCTCCAGGCCCCTCACATGGAGAGGTCCGGTGGGGCCCGGGGTCGGCCACCCAGTGGTGATGGTTGGGCCTCCTTCCCACTCTTCCTGCCTTGTTTTTGGACAGATCGCCTCGGATGGTGGCCTGCAGCTTTCGGTCCCATCGGCTCTCCTGGGCTCTCCTGTGGCGGTCGCAGTCAGCTGCCCGCTCAGCATTTGCCTGGAGCGCCCCTCTTCAGCCGCCTCTGCCTGTGCGTCCGTTGCTCCGGCCTGCTCTCCGGGCCCCTCTCCTCGTGCCCTCCCTGGCTGGCACGGCAGTTCCCGTCCACTCCCAGCAGGCCTCGTCACCGATGGCAGGGCCCTCGCTGTCCTGTCCGGGTGGCGGCCAGCTGCGCCACACACACCCCTGGCAGCAGATGCATGGGGCCTCTCCTGGGGTCGTGGACGCCCCCCCAGTGGATCCCTGGATTGAGCGCTCCTACTATGGGGACCCCGTGTGTGTACACGACTGTGAAGCAGACGAGCTCGGTGAGCTCGGTGCTGTGTGGCAGTCAGGGCCGCCTCTGCGTGCCGGGCTCGGTCCCAGGCGCGTTCGACAGCGCCTTGGCTGCTGGACCGATTCCTGGCGCAGCTGGACAGTTACCTGACCTCCCGCTTCGAGCACCACCGGGACAACCTCAGGTGCCTAACAGGCTGAGCCTGAGTGTGGGCAGCCCCCTGCCTCCATGGGGACTGGGTACAACCATGGGCTTTATCCCCAGGATCTTGAGAAGGTTATTCAAGCCCCAGATGGCCCTGCCAAGTGCCATGCAGCAGTGCCCTGGGCTCTGCCTCCAGCCTTGAGCCGGCCACCGGTGGCCCCACGGCTGCCCGTGGCGAGAGTGCTCACCTAGGTTCTCAGAGGCCCGGCACGCAACACAGGCACTCCACCCAGGCCTGGCCCCACTGCTCTGGGCTTTCTGCTGTTCCTAGTTCAACTCCACGTCCAGAAATGCTCTGAGCAGCCGCTGGCGACGGAGGGCACCCCAGGCCCATGGGGCCCCCAGCCTTGTCCAGCTCTGCACACAGTCCTGGTCTTACAGGGCCAGCCGCCCCCCAGCCAGGGCAGGTGCCCCTAAAGCTGCCCCTCCACATACAGGACTGGCCGAGCCCCTGCCCAGAGAATAGGTCCCTCTCGCCCAGGGTGTCCAGGAGTCACCCTTAGGTTCCCCCCCGGGGGCAGTGGACACCGCCGAGGCCCCAGAAGAGACACCGTTCCAACCCTGCCCCCGTCTGCGGCCCTGTCGGAGCACGGGCTGTGCAGGTATGGCGGTGACCCAGGTGAAGCGGCCTGCATGCCCCTGTCACGGCGGGGTGGCCCCACTGGACACTAGGTGTGGCTCCGGGTGGTGCCTGGGCCCGGCCCCGCTGCTGGGCGGAAGGTGCGTGTGTTCGGGGTGGCTGGGCACAGGCAACTCCCTGTGAGCCCCGCACCCACCCCAGGGGGAGCTGCAGCGGCGTGGTGGTCTCTACCTTGTGCCCCTCGTCCTCCAAGCCCCTAGTGGCCCCCAGACCTGTGGGGGGCACTGCCGGCAAGTGGACCGAGGTCCTGGGATCATCCCCGTCCGACGTCCGTGTGGGCTTGTCCCCGTCCCTTCCGTGCTGGGATGCCCAGGCCTGCGTCCCCGCCCTCTGGACTCCTGCGTGGTGTCTGCTCTTGCCGCTGCCCCAGGCTTTGCCCCTTGCTCCCGTCCTCGGGGCAGGAAGTTAAGGCCGCCTGGAGGAAGCGGCTGTTTTCAGTCTTGGGTCGGAGTGGGAGGGCTTTGGTGAGGAAGGGTGCCCCCGGGGCTCACAGCCGCCAGCCCGCCAGTTGGGCCCCTCCCAGGTCCGGTCTCATCAGGGCCGCGCTGCCCTCCCTGGCCGTCCCGCCCACTGCACGCCTGCCTCAGCCCGCACACCTCGTGCTGTGACAGCCACGTTCCCAGCAGACGGCGAGCCCTGCGGCGGGGCCTCCAGCAGTCGGCCTGGTGTCCCCGGCACATGGGCAGGGCCATTAAACGTGCACAGGGTCCGTGGTCAAGCGTGAGTCTTGTCTGTGGTGGGAGGGGCCGGGGCCAGCCGCGAGCACCTGGCTGGAGTCGCAGGTGAGGCTCCTGCCTGGGCCACGGGCGTTGCGGGGTCTGGCTGAAGGAGTTGGGGCTGAAGCAGGGGGCGGGGGGGCTCGGGGGAGCAGTGTGGCCCCAAGGACCGGCTTCCAGGCTGGCGGCGAGGGGAGGAGTGGGCCCCAGACCAGGGCTGTGAGGTTCGGGGCCGGGCCACAGTGACCAATCCTGCTCTGCTCGGGGCCGGGGCAGGGGTCTGAGGCGCCTTGGGCCAGTCAGCAGAGAGGGGCGGGCACACCAGCTCCCATGGGTGGCTCGGCCTGTGCTTCAGGACCCTGTGGGTCTTAGAGTTCTGGAGGAGACGGAAGAAGATCAGTCGAAACCTAAGTGCAGCTGATAAGTCATTCTAGAAAAAACGAATAACCAGCTGGTAAAACGTTATAAGTAAAATAGGTGTTGTTGGCATTATTTCACTCTACCATGCTGACAGAGCCTCTCGGTCCACGCGCGTCATTTCATGGCACAGACACCTTGTGAGTAGAACAGCTTCGAGTCTGGAAGCAGGGGAGGCTGCGGTTCAGTCCCTCAGTCGTGTCCTGACTCTTGTGACCCCCTGGACCACGCCCCCCAGGCTCCTCTGTCCGTGGGATTTCCCAGGCAGCAGTACTGGGGTGGGTTGCCACTTCCAGCATTTCCTGCTCCGGGGAACCTTCCTGACGTGGGGGTTGAACCCAAATCCCCCTGCATTGTAAGTGGATTCTTTACCACCGAGCCCCCTGGGCAGGCTGGCGGGAGGAAGCGGATACAGCAGAGCAAGCATGCAGGCGGGAAGTGAGTGCCGTCTCACCTCTGATCTGATGGAGGAGTCTGAATGTTCCCACCCCTCCTGGTGGCACTGCGGCCCCAGTGGGACTGCATCCGTCCAGCCCGGTCAGCCGTGGCCTGGCCTGCTGTGGGTTGGGAGGGCAGGAGGGCACTGACCTGGCCTTTCCGATAGGCGTGGACTTGGGGGCGCGGCTGACCTGTTGACACCAACGTGGATTGCTTGGTCTTGCATCCTAGAAGTCTCGGGTTGCCGGCATGAGCGTCCCTCCAACATCACCCCGCGTACCGAGCTCCTCAGCCCCAGGCAGCGGTGTGAGGACGTGACCCTGTACCCCCAGTTTGGACGCTCTTCCTCCATGTGACTCAGGTCGCCTGGCCTGGGCAGCCCCTTCCCGCCCTCCCGGTCCTGTCGCCCCGTCACGGGCCCGCCCCTCCCTGCCCACCTGCGCATCTGAGCGGCGCCAGACTGGCCAGTGGCGGGGGTGAGCCCACACCTGCCCGCACAGGAGCAGCCTGCTGGGGCCGCCTGCTGGCTGCCAAGGAGCCCTGAGTGGGCGCGCCCTTTACCCCCACGGGTGTGGACCCCTCCAAGTTCCCTGGAGCTTCCTGCTGCCAGCCCGCGGGCGTCGGCTGCATCCCAGGCCTTGCAGAGCACCACCAGGCACCGTGGTCAGCCCTGGGCTGCTGGGCCCCGGGGAGCAGACCTCCTGGCAGGAGTGGGGCCCCGAGGCCTGCAGCCGGGAACAGGCCCACGTCCTGGGCAACAGGGGGCTTTTCCATGCCCGCACTGGGGACAGGCAGGCCAGCGGCCTGCAGCTGGCTGGGCTCCCACCCTGCCCATAAGTGCCCGCAGCCGGCTGAGCACACCCACATGGCCTGCCTTCCTGCCACGTCCGACTCCTGGGCTAGTGACCCCTCACCCTGGCGTTGCCTCCTGGCCCATCCCGCCGTCCCAAGGGGTCTGATAGATGGCTGCGTGCCCATGGCTGTAGGTCAGCCCTTGCGGCTTGTGTGGGTGAGGCCAGGCCACGGAGGTACTCGGGGAGCAGGCCATGCTGAGGCGGGTTGTTGGGCAGGGCCGTCAGGCTGCCCCTGACCGCCCTCCCCACGCATGGCCATACCAGGCCCGGAGGCGGGGGTGACGGGTCAGGGACAGGGTGCAGGTTGGGGTCCCTGGGTACCTGGTTCCTGCCCCCACCCTGGGCTCCGAAGCCGCCTGGGGCACTGGCCTGGCCCCCACCCCCTTGCGGCCCCGAGCTGCCTGCCCGAGCCCCTCCCGGGCCTGCATCTTTGAAGCTACAGATACTGACAGAGGATCCAGTGAATCCAAGGTCGCCCGGCAGGCGTTGACAGACAGCCGGCCACGATACTATTTCTGATTTAATAACCAAATGGGGGCCGGCCCTCTGTAATAATTAGGGCTAATTACTGAGGAGGTGTTGACAGACCGGCTGAGAGGAAACAAACCACCTTTATCCCGGGCTTAGAGTCGGGTTTCGCGGTGCTATCTGCCCTCCGAAAGGAGACGCTTCAATCACTCACCGAGGCTTCAAAGGGGCAGGGGCCTGGCAGGGCGGGCGCGGGAGGGCTGTGACGCGCGCCTTTGACTCCGTGGCCAGCCGCTGTCCCAGAGACGCTCCTTTGTGCAGTTGGGGTCCTGGGCAGACCCGCTGTTGCACCGCCTGGGCCAGGGCTCCATGGGCGCGGCGGGCCTCCCGGGCGGGCAGGGAGGCTGGCGCGTGTCCTAGGCCCAGGGAGCAAGCTGCAGGGAACGGGCTGGGCTCTGTCCTGGACCCTGGACCAAGGCTTCCCTGCAGTGTCGTAGGCAGGCCCGGCCTCCTGGCGGCGCGGGGCTGGCCCCCCCCCCTTCCCCCCCAGCGAGCCAGCACTGTGGACAGGACGCTGACCCATGGGCCTCGGCGACAGGACCACCGTGCCGTGTCACAGGCTCCCCCAGACCTCCCCGTGGCTCTGAGCTGGGAGAGTGGCGGGCAGACCCCCTGTCCAGCCAGGAGGCTGTCCAGTGATGGCCCAGGCCTCCACGGGTGTGATGCAACTTCTGGGGGCCAGTCCTGGGTTCAGGCCTTGCTATGGTCAGGGCTGACCAGGGCGGTGGAGGACGATGGCCTGTCCAGGTGCGGCCCAGGAGGCTCAGAGGGAAGGGTCTCAGTTTTTCCCGCCTGCAGGACCACAGGGCATTCCTTAGGGCATGCCCACTGGCGGGGCCATGCCGCGTGAGGGAGGCCTCTCACTCCCCAACTCCCCTCTGCTCCAGGAGGAGCTGAGAGCGTGCTGACGAAGGTTCCCAGGCAGCTGCTTAGCTGAGTGCAGACCACCTTCTGTGAGGGCCGCTACTGACAGGTCTAAGTCTCAGTTCAGTTAAGTCGCTCAGTCGTGTCTGCCTCTTTGTGACCTCGAGGACTGCAGCACACCAGGCCTCCCTGTCCATCACTAACTCCTGGAGTCCACCCAAACCCACGTCCGTTGAGTCGGTGATGCCATTCAACCACCTCATCCTCTCTCGTCCCCTTCTCCTCCCACCTTCAATGTTTTCCAGCATCAGGGTCTTTTCAAATGAGTCAGCTCTTTGCATCAGGTGGCTGAAGTGTTGGAGTTTGAGCTTCAGCATCACTCCTTCCAGTGAATATTCAGGACTGATTTCCTTTAGGATGGACTGGTTGGATCTCCTTGCATCCAAGGGGCTCTCAAGAGTCTTCGCCAACACCACAGTTCAAAAGCATCAATTCTTCAGCCCTCAGCTTTCTTTATGGTCCAACTCTCATATCTGTACATGACCACTGGAAAAACCATAGCTTTGATGAGACAGACGTTTGTTGGCAAAGTAATGTCTCTGCTTTTTAGTATACTATCTAGGTTGGTCATAACTTTCCTTCCAAGGAGTAAGTGTCTTTTAATTTCATGGCTGCAGTCACCATCTACAGTGATTTTGGAGCCCCTCAAAAATAAAGTTAGCCACTGTTTCCCCATCTATTTGCCATGAAGTGATGGACCCGGATGCTATGATCTTAGTTTTCTGAATGTTGAGCTTTAAACCAACTTTTTCACTCTCCTCTTTCACTTTCACCAAGAGGCTTTTTAGTTCCTCTTCACTTTCTGCCATAAGGGTGGTGTCATCTGCATATCTGAGGTTATTGATATTTCTCCCGGCAATCTTGATTCCAGCTTGTGCTTCTAGCCCAGCGTTTCTCCTGATGTACTCTGCATATAAGTTAAATAAGCAGGGTGACAATATACAGCCTTGATGTACTCCTTTTCCTATTTGGAACCAGTCTGTTGTTCCATATTCAGTTCTAACTGTTGCTTCCTGACCTGCATACAGGTTTCTCAAGAGGCAGGTCAGGTGGTCTGGTATTCCCATTTCTTTAAGAATTTTCCACAGTTTATTGTGATCCACACAGTCAAAGGCTTTGGCATAGTCAAAATGTCAACATAGTCTGGCATAGAAATAGATGTTTTTCTGGAACTCTCTTGCTTTTCTGATGATCCAGCGGATGTTGGCAATTTGATCTCTGATTCCTCTGCCTTTTCTAAAACCAGCTTGAACATCTGGAAGTTCACTGTTCATGTATTGCTGAAGCCTGGCTTGAAGAATTTTTAGCATTACTTCACTCGCGTGTGAGATGAGTGCAATTGTGCAGTAGTTTGAGCATTCTTTGGCATTGCCTTTTTAGGATTGGAATGAAAACTGACCTTTTCCAGTCCTGTGGCCACTGCTGAGTTTTCTAAATTTGCTGGCATATTGAGTGCAGCACTTTCACAGCATCATCTTTCAGGATTTGAAATAGCTCAACTGGAATTCCATCACCTCCACTAGCTTAGTTCGTAGTGATGCTTTCTAAGGCCCACTTGACTTCACATTCCAGGATATATGGCTCTAGATGAGTAATCACACCATCGTGATTATCTGGGTCGTGAAGATCTTTTTTGTATAGCTCTTCTGTGTATTCTTGCCACCTCTTCTTAATATCTTCTGGTTCTGTTAGGTTCATACCATTTCTGTCCTTTAGTGAGCCCACCTTTGCATGAAATATTCCCTTTGTATCTCTAATTTTCTTGAAGAGATCTCTAGTCTTTCCCATTCTATTGTTTTTCTCTATTTCTTTGCATTAATCGCTGAGGAAGGCTTTTTTATCTTTCCTTGCTGTTCTTTGGAACTCTGCATTCAAATGGGTATATCTTTCCTTTTCTCCTTTGCTTTTCATTTCTCTTCTTTTCACAGCTATTTGTAAGGCCTCCTCAGACATCCATTTTGCTTTTTTGCATTTCTTTTTCTTGGGGATGGTCTAGATCCTTGTCTCAAGTACAATGTCACGAACCTCCGTCCATAGTTCATCACACACTGTATCAGATCTAGTCCCTTAAGTCTTATTTGTCACTTCCACTGTATAATCGTAAGGGATTTGATTTAGGTCATGCCTGAATGGTCTAGTGGTTTTCCCCACATTCTTCAATTTCAGTCTGAATTTGGCAATAAGGAGTTCATGATCTGAACCACAGTCAGCTCCCAGTCTTGTTTTTGCTGATTATATAGAGCTTCTCCATCTTTGGCTGCAAAGAATATAATCAATCTGATTTCGGTGTTGGCCATCTGGTGATGTCCGTGTGAAGAGTCTTCTCTTGTGTTGTTGGAAGAGGGTGTTTGCTATGACCAGTGCGTTCTCTTGGCAAAACTCTGTTAGCATTTGCCCTGCTTCATTCTGTACTCCAAGGACAGATTTGCCTGTTACTCCAGGTATTTCTTGACTTCTGACTTTTGCATTCCAGTCCCCTATGACAAAAAGGACGTCTTTTTTGGGTGTTTGTTCTGGAAGGTCTTGTAGGTCATCACTGTTCAGCTTCTTCAGTGTGACTCGTCAGGGCATAGACTTGGATTACAGTGATATTGAATGGTTTGCCTTGGAAACGAACAGAGATCATTGTGTCGTTTTTGAGATTGCATCCAAAACTGCATTTTGGGCTCTTTTGTTGACTGTGATGGCTACTCCATTTCTTCTGAGGGATTCTTGCCCACAGTAGTAGATATAATGGTCATCTGAGTAAAATTCACCCATTCCAGTCCATTCTAGGATCTAAGTCTATTAGGGCAAAAATATGGTGGGAAATCACTTAAAGTAGGAAAAGCACCTAAAAATTGGCAGTGAGTCTGTTTAAAGTCATCTTAACTGGAATGAGAAATTGGATCTAAAGCCAGAAAATGTAGGTAGGAAGCTGGGTTTTCATAACCTCTTGGTGGTGAGTCACTGGAGAAGCAGTGGCCCCCAGATATTCCCCAGTCCATGTGGTTTGGAGATCAGCGACCTTGAGGACAGTCGGAGGGCACTCGCCCCCAGTTGGTGCGGTCGTCCTCTGCGGGATGAGCAGCCTCACGCACTGTGGTCCCCTGATTCCTGGGCTTGTTCCAGTTTCCTTCATTTTCCCTGCAGTCCTTCCCCAGGGCCCCAGCTGGACATGACCCCTTGGTCTGTTGCGTCCGTGGGGGCTCCTGTGGGCTGTGGCACCTGAGACAGTTCTGAGCGAGTGCCCTCAGCCGGGACTTACTGCCTGTGTTCCTCACGACGGGCCTGGGGTTTGGGTTTCGGGTTTCGGGGAGCAGGACCTCCCACATAAAGGGCCGTTGCACGCACCGTAGCCAGGGAACGTCTGTCCACACGAGCCCTGTCTCCCCAGAGGAAGGCGGCCTCCGGGGCGGGCTTCAGCCCGCCTCCTCACAGGTCTCTGCCCGCTGGCCCATTCCTTCAGCTGTTTCCTTCGTCTCTGTGGCCTCAGGCTGATCCTTACGACATGTGCTTGTGGGGAGTGCCAACGCGCAGGCAGAAACCCCCCTCTGCCCACCCCCGAGCCCTGGCACCTGCCATTTCCAGCATGCCCAGTGAGCTGGGCCGTGCAGTGTAGGCTGGCCCTTGCTCCCATTCTCGTGAACGCATGCACAGCATTGCATTCCTCAACACTTGGTTCCTGCACTGTTGCTCTAGGGTGGGTGGTGGTTTGGTCATTTTGCACTTGAGCAATACTCTGAACAGAGCAGACCGCTCAGGTGCAGGCGTTTGCAGGCACGATCTCGTTTCTCTGGAGTAGATGTCCAGCGGTCCCGGGGCTGGCGACGTGACTGCTGCTCCCTGGTCTGGGGCCGCCCGGCTGGCTGTGGGCTCCTGCAGTTTGCATACTCACAGCGGGTCTGCTGGCCTCACCTGAGCTGTGGTGCTTTTGTTTGCATTTCCCCGAGGCTAAGGGCGCTGAGCCGAGTGTTCACTGTCTGCGCATCTTGCAGGTGAAGTGTCTGCTCACATCTCTGGTAGGTGGTGTTCAGTGTTTTTAAATATTGCAGATACACAATAAAGCGCACACGTTTGAAGTAGATAACTGGGAAAGTTCCACCACCTGTGTAAGCATTGACGCACCTGAGACACACGTGCACCTGAGACACGCGCACGTGGGACACACGTGAACCTGAGACACACGTGCACCTGAGACACGCGCACGTGGGACACACGTGAACCTGAGACACACGTGCACCTGAGACACACACGCACCTGACACGTGCGTACCTGACACACACGCACCTGAGACACACGTGCACCTGAGACACGCGCACGTGGGACACACGTGCACCTGAGACACGCGCACGTGGGACACACGTGCACCTGAGACACGCGTGCACCTGAGACACGCGCACGTGGGACACACGTGAACCTGAGACACACGTGCACCTGAGACACACGTGCACCTGAGACACACACGCACCTGACACGTGCGTACCTGACACACATGCACCTGAGACACACGTGCACCTGAGACACGCGCACGTGGGACACACGTGTACCTGACACACGCACGCCTGGGACACACGCGCACCTGAGACGCGCACGTGGGACACACGCATGTGGGACACCGCACCTGACACACGCGTACCTGACACGCACACCTGAGACACACATGCACGTGGGACACACGTGAACCTGAGACACATGCACGTGGGGGACACACGCACCTGAGACATGTGCACATGGGGCACACGCACACGTGGGACACACACATACCTGACACGCGCACCTGAGACACACGCGCACCTGACACATGCACGTGGGACACACGTGAACCTGAGACGCGCACCTGAGACACACGTGAACCTGACACACGGACTTGAGACACACACACGTGCAACATGCACACCTGAGACACATGCACGTCATCCTGGAGGAGTGCCCGGGTCCTCTTCACGACCTCCGACGTCACACAGCCTCCCGCTGCCCGCACCACCCCTCCACAGGTGCCCCCAGCTGCTTCCTGTGGCCGCTGGGTAGGTTGTTCTTTCTACAATTTTATCTAAACAGCGTCACGGTGTTTCCTCTCTTCCACTGGCTGCTTTTATGTGATTTTGAGGTTGACTCACAGGGAGGCCTGATCAGCGCTGCTTTGCTGGGGTAGGGTCCACCACTGTGTGTTCAGCCTCTGTGGGTGTTAGGACCGCCCCCAGTGTGGGGCCTTTTTCTTGAGACACAGCCAAACTGTATTCCAAAGTGACTGAACCAGTATACTCCTAGGAGAGCTCCCCCGCTTCACACGCGTCCCAGCAGCTGGTGGTGTGGCCTGTCTTTAACACTGGCCGCTCCCTTGAGCCTGCAGGGCACGTGGCCGCGACTGTCACTAGATTTCCCTGATGCACAGGGCTGGTGAGTATGTTCTCATGTTCTGATTTGCCACTTCATATCTTTTTTTTTTAAGATACACACACACACACACATATATTTATCTGAATTTACTTGTTGGCTGCACCAGCTCTTAGCTGCAGCCTGTGCGATCTAGTTCCCTGACCAGGGATCAAACCTGGGCCCCTGCACTGGGACTATGATGTCTCAGCCACGGGACCACCAGGGAAGCCCCAGGAACCTCTCTGCTGGGAACTTCCCTTCATTCATTTCAAGTGTGTTTACCTTTGCCTCGTGGAGTACAATCATAAAAGCCACTTAAAACCCTTATCTGATGTTCCCAACATCAGAACCATCGCGGTTGGCATCTGTAAATTGTCGTTTGCTCCGAGAATTTATCTCATTGCCTGGTTCTGTGTGTGGAATAACTTTATGTCATACCCTGGACATACCCTGGACGGACTATTATGTTGGGCCCCTGGAGAACGTTCAGTGTCGTGTTAGCAGGCCGTCACCGCAGTCAGATGGCCTCTCCCTCTGCACGGACCACAGTTTTTTACTTGCATATCCATTTCCAAAGCTTTCACCCACTCACCAGTCACTCTGGGGTCAGCCTGAGCCCCGGGCCGTGTTCAGTGGTCCCAACTCAGGTGCTGATGCTGGCGCTGCTTTGGGTCCATCCCACCCCATACAGCTCAGAGGTGAGCGCAGGCTTTCCAGGGTTCATTCCACGACTGCTTGTCTGTCTCTGTAGCTCTCTGCCCTCTGCCGTCTGTCTCACACACACAGGATCTGGCAGGGCCCTTTCTGCGCGGTCCCTCTGGCCACAAAGTCGGGACGGCCCTCAGAGCCTCTTCTCCCGCACAGCTCTGCATCCGGGGCCACACCTAGGGCTGGGCCGAGAGAGGAGAGAAGCAGGTACCATGCCAGGCACTGCTGGGGAGTCAGAGCCGGAGTCTTCAGAACCAGGGTAGTGGTGGCTGTTTGGTGCGCTCCTACAGCATGCACTACGTGTTTGACTCCGTCCAGGACTCAGACGTTTTCCCTGCACTGAAGTTAGTTCCTCCCCAAGTCTTAGCCACCCCTGCCTCGCAGCCCTGCAGCCCGACCCAGCCTGAAGGCAGTGCCCCAGGATGCAAACACAGAAGCAGGAAGCTCGTCCCCACTCAGCTCAGCTCTGCAAGTTCCTGCCTGCCTCCAAAGTCTATCTGCCGTTGTTCACTTCTTAGAGCTTCAGTTCAGTTCAGTTCAGTTGCTCAGTCGTGTCCGACTCTTTGCGACCCCATGAATCACAGCACGCCAGGCCTCCCTGTCCATCACCAACTCCCAGAGTTTACCCAAACTCATGTTCATCATCATTCTATTGGTGATGCCATCCAACCATCTCATCCTCTGTCGTCCCCTTCTCCTGCCCCCAATCCTTCCCAGCATCAGGGTCTTTTCCAATGAGTCAACTCTTCACATGAGGTAACCAAAGTATTGGAGTTTCAGCTTCAGCATCAGTCCTTCCAATGAACACCCAGGACTGATCTCCTTTAGGATGGACTGGTTGTATCTCCTTGCAGTCCAGGGGACTCTCAAGAGTCTTCTCCAACACCACAGTTCAAAAGCATCAATTCTTTGGCGTTCAGCTTTCTTTACAGTCCAACTCTCTTATCTGTACATGACCACTGGAAAAACCATAGCTTTGACTAGACTGACCTTTGTTGGCAATGTCTCTACTGCTTAATATGCTATCTGGGTTGGTCATAACTTTCCTTCCAAGGAGTAACCGTCTTTTAATTTCATGGCTGCAATCACCATCTGCAGTGATTTTGGAGCCCAAAAAAAGTCTGACACTGTTTGCACTGTTTCCCATCTATTTCCCGTGAAGTGATGGGACCAGATGCCATGATCTTAGTTTTCTGAATGTTGAGCTTTAAGCCAACTTTTTCACTCTCCTCTTTCACTTTCACCAAGAGGCTTTTTAGTTCCTCTTCACTTTCTGCCATAAGGGTGGTGTCATCTGCATATATGAGGTTATTGATATTTCTCCTGGCAATCTTGATTCCAGCTTGTGCTTCTTCCAGCCCAGCGTTTCTCCTGATGTACTCTGCATATAAGTTAAATAAGTAGGGTGACAATATACAGCCTTGATGTACTCCTTTTCCTATTTGGAACTAGTCTGTTGTTCCATGTCCAGTTCTAACTGTTGCTTCCTGACCTGCATACAGGTTTCCCAAGAGACAGGTCAGGTGGTCTGCTATTCCCATTTCTTTAAGAATTTTCCACAGTTTATTGTGATCCACACAGTCAAAGGCTTTGGCATAGTCAATAAAGCAGAAATAGATGTTTTTCTGTAACTCTTGCTTTTTTGATGATCCAGTGGATGTTGGCAATTTGATCTCTGGTTCCTTTGCCTTTTCTAAAACCAGCTTGAACATCTGGAAGTTCACGGTTCATGTATTGCTGAAGCTTGGCTTGAAGAATTTTGAGCATTACTATACTAGCGTCTGAGTTGAGTGTAATTGTGCGGTAATTTGAGCATTCTTTGGCATTGCCTTTCTTAGGGGTTGGAATGAAAACTGACCTTTTCCAGTCCTGTGGCCACTGCTGAGTTTTCCAAATTTGCTGGCATATTGAGTGCAGCACTTTCACAGCATCATCTTTCAGGATTTGAAATAGCTCAACTGGAATTCCATCACATCCACTAGCTTAGTTCGTAGTGATGCTTTCTAAGGCCCACCTGACTTCACATTCCTGGATGTCTGGCTCTAGGTGAGTGATCACACCATTGTGATTATCTGGGTCGTGAAGATCTTTTTTGTACAGTTCTTCTGTGTATTCTTGCCTCCTATTCTGTTTCTGTTAGGTCCATACTATTTCTGTCTTACAGCTTCAGGTAGTCACTATTTATGTTTTGCCTGGAGGTTTTCTTTGCAGTTGACCGGAGAGAGAGGAGAGAGTCAGCATCGAGCCTGCTCCATCCCAGCCAGAACCAGAGCTGCTGGGGCAGCATCAGTCCTGGGCGAGAGCACCTCTCCTTAGCTTCAAGGACTATTCTCCTGTCTCAATGTGTGGATTGTCTGTTCGTGTCTTTTGCCCAATTTTCTATTTGGTATTTAGCTCTTCCTTCATTTTGAAGACGTCCACGTGTTTTAAAGATACTTTAGGTTTTTAGCCCTTTTGATGTCCAACAGTTAAATGACTCATGGTTAAGTCTTTTATCTTCTTAGTTGGGACTGTAATGGAATTTTCTCTGATGGGTTGCTGTTTGTGTCCATGGAGCCTGTTGAGTTCTCTTTGCTGGTTTTCTTTGCTGCTACCACTGTGCTGAAGTTTTCTTTGAATGTCTGAGTCTGTTTTATCCTTTTTGTTTTGTTTTGTTTTATCCTTTTTTATCTCGGGCTCTCGATGTAAACCAGGACCTCATCGAGGCCCACACGTGGCATGTGGTCAGCGTGCTCTTTAGTCTCTGGAGTTCAGAAGAATTGCCCTGCTGTTCCTCTTGACCTTGACTTTTGCCCTGAGTCTGAGCCAGATGTCCTCTCTGGGCACCTGTGGGTGCGTCAGGAGGTTCCTGCAGGCCTGGGTGGAGGGGCCGGCCTGTCCTTGCATGTCCCCCAGGAGGTGGTGGACAGGGCGGCCTGTCCTCTCATGTCCCCTGGGAGGTGGTGGACGGGGCGACCTGTCCTCACGTGTCCCCCTGATGGAGCATCTCCTCTGCAGCCCCAGAGCACCCCCTGCCCCGAGCAGCCTCTCCCCGGCCGGGTCTCTCCAGGTCTGAGCAGGTTGTACTCTGCTGCCGCTTAGGCCTTCGCGGTCCTCAGCCACGCAGCGTTGTCGTGCGCCCCAGCCCTGCACTCTGCTGGGTCCCTCCACACCTGTGGCCCCTGCAGGCCGCCCGCTGGGCCGGCCTCCTCATCTGCTTGTGCTGTTGACGGGAGCCGGCCCGGGGTGCTCCACATGAACCACCAAGGCCTGGTCTCGGGTCCTGGTGAGGGATGCTTAGGCTGCGGTTCCGGCCCCGAGGTGGCTGAGAGCTGTGAGGCAACGTCGGGTAGCTCTGGGCGCAGCTCCAGCTCCGGTTCAGCCTGATGGTCCCGCCGGCGCGGGGTCTCACCCACAGGGGCTGCTCCCGTGAGATGACCTGCCCCCGAGTGCCCTGGCCTTGTCCCCTGCAGGCCAGGACTCCAGGCCAGGGGTCAGCCACAGGCTCCTGCCCCTCCTGCGCCCACACGGGGTGGGGGGCGTGCAGAACCCAGAACCCCCACACAGTGTAACCCCATGGCCTCCTTGTCTGGGGGCCAGGCCTGGGGGCCCTGGGGGCTTGTGTCGCAATGGTGGAAGAGCCGTCAGACTCTCTTCTTAATTTTTGAAGGAATGTGTTTTGCAGAACGCAAAGCTGTGCTCTGTGGATTAACTGTTGGACTCCTCTGCCTGCCGAGGGGGAGAGTGACAGGCCAGGGGCAAGGCCTCCAGGCGGCCGGGTGCTCACCGCTCAGGGCGGCCTGCTGCCAGGAGATGGGATAATGTGATTATTCTCAATTAGATTAATAAAGAATAATTAGACATCATAAATCAAGTCATCACGGGGTATTGTCATGGGAAAAATATGTAGCTAGAATTAATTAGTTTTCAAATAAAGCGTTTACTTTAATTGCCTGAAATGATGGAGCCCTTAATTGCTGAGGCTTCGTCTTGGCCTGAGCGTCCGGCTGTTGTAACAACGTGATGAGTTTGTTCCCTGCATCCTTCCGTTGGGAAACAGGGCGAGGGGGCCTGATTCATCGGCTGGAGCCAGCCCCGTGCAGGTTCTGGAAACTCCCATCAGGCCGCGGGCGATGGCAAGTGCGGGCTGAGCCTCTGCTGGTGCTGCCCAGGGCCCACGCTGCGTGCGTGTGTGCGTGCGTGTGTGTGCGTGCCCGCTGTGTGAACACGTGTGTGTGCCTGGCGGCCTGCACTGTGGGAGCCCCTCGGCCCCTGCCCCGTGGCACTCTGCTGGCTCTGTGCAAACTGGGGGGGACTGTCCCGGGGCCCAGCAGGACAGCCCCTCAGCCGCCCTGGGCTCTGCTCCCAGCCGTCCGCTCGGCCTGGCCCAGGACCTGTGGGCAGACAGGTGGCCGTGGCTGCCAGCGGGACTGGGGCAGGGTGGTCAGGGGGGCTCGGAGTGGCCCCGGCAGCTCCTCCTTTGGGGGGCCCACAGGCCTTAATCACGAGACCGGGGATTTGAGGCAGGGTCTGTGCTCTGTGAGAGCAGCCCTCCCGGGTGGTGGAAGGTTACTGGGCCTGCGTCTTGCCCGCACACCGTGGGGGCCGCTGCTCCGCCCCTGGGTGGCAGCGTGCGGGGTCCGGAGCCTAGAGGAGGCAACTGGCCGGCCCGTTGCTTGGGCCGGGGTTGGGGGGAGGACCGGGACCCACACGCCTCCAACTGTGCAGCGCAGGGAGGGCTGGGCAGGAAGGGCAACCCCAGGGATGCGGAGGGCAGTGCAAGGGCTCCAGGTGATGGGGGCCCGCCGTCTGGGGGACCCAGGGGCGCCTGTGCCATCTGGAGGAGCGAGGAGCGCGCGGTTGTTCACGCCCACCTCTGTCTGCAGGCGAGCGTATGGCAGCCCCCGCGCCCCCACCGCCGGACCCCCAGTTCGTTCTGCGCGGCGCCCACTCAGCCGTGCACGCGCTGCACTTCTGCGATGGAGCCGAGGGACGCCCGCTGCTCCTCTCAGGGTGAGTGCTCTGCCCAGGCGGCCAGGAGGAGTTGGGGGAAGGCCCAGGCTGCCCCCACCCTGGGCACGTGCCTTAGGCCACCCCGCAAGCATGCAGGGTGTCTCTCTCAGCACCCGCTCCCCAGGAGAGAGCTGCTCTGGGCTCCTGCCCTGCCTGGAAGTGGAGTGCATCTCCTGGGCGCATGTGGCCAGCTGTCCCCCGCAAGTTGCTGGCTGGAGTGCCTGCTCACTGGCCGAGTGGTGTCCCCCCGGCCCCCACCCCACACCTAGGCCTGACTTCAGCCCAGCCCCCGACCCCCAGGCCTGACCCAAGCCCGCCCCCCCCGGCCCCGGGGCCGGCCCTGACTGCCCCCCCGCCCGGCCCTGCCGTGCTATCTGAACAGGTCGCTGCGTGGGCTGGTGCACATCTGGAGCCTACAGACGCGGAGGCCGCTCACCACCCTGGACGGCCACGGGGGCCAGTGTGTGACCTGGCTGCACACGCTTCCCCGGGGGCCCCAGCTGCTCAGGTGGGTCACGGTGGCGCTGACCCGGGGGTGGAGGTCTCCCGTGGACGGCCCAGGGCCCCAGCCGCAGGGCAGCCCCGGCACCAGGGGGCTGTCCTAGGGCGGCCTCTGTGGGGAACCCACCGGGGAGCTCCTGTCGGCTGGGGTTGCAGGTCTGCTCTGAGCACAGTGGCCGCAGGCTCCCCCGTCAGGGCCCACAGGCCGCGGGCAGCTCCTAAGTGCTCGCGCCCCAGCCAGGGGCCCTGTGGGTGGCAAGGAAAGACCACATGCCACAGCGAAGACCAGACGCGGCCACAGCAGCTAATGAAGCAAATGCTGAAGGTGAAGGGAGAGCTGCTCCCCGCCCGGATGGTTGAGGCCGCGGCCCCTGGCCCGAGTGGGGCCCACTGTAGCCCACCGCCCCCTGCAGGCTGGGCCGTAGTGTCAGGATACCCACTACGCAGCTGCCTTCCTGCGAGGGGGCGGTTGGTCCCCCGGGGCGGCACCAAGCCTGCGCTGAAACTCAGCAGGCTACTGGGCGGGGGGTGTGCCGGAAGGCCCTGCAGGTGCTGGGGGGGCGGGAGACGGCAGAGCGAGGGATGCGGTCTCTGGGCAGGAGACCACGTGTGTGGAGGCTGCATGGGCCTGGCCTGTGCGTCCCAGGAGGGGCTGGGGGCTGGCATCAGGGCAGGGGCCCGCAGAGGCGATGGGACGCGCCCCAGCTGGGCGGTTGGCCAGGAGGCAGCCGGAGGGCGCTGGGGGGTACAGGGTATGCTGGGGGCCTCTGCCTTCCCCTGGAGAGAGGCACCGTCCAGGACGGGGGCCCCGCTGTCAGACTGATTGCTGCCTGGGGCTCTCTGCCCTTCTCCAGGGGTCACACCCCCAGATAGCTGACATGTCAGAGGGCTTTCCCAAGCACTCTCTGCCCCAGGACTCCTGGACAGGTCGGCTCTGCGGCTCTGGGCTTGGAGCCTGGGCACCATGGCGCCTGGTCCCCAGGAGCCAAGGCCTTGAGGCCCCAGGGGGCTTCAAAGCACTTTTGTGCTGGACGCAAGCGTTTTGCGAGCCTGGGGCGGCTGAGGCTGGGCAAGTTGGGGCCGTGTCCTGGGCGTGTGCTCGTCCAGCCCTCACAGGGCCTCGCCCCATCCCCTGCACTGCCCAGACGCACCCCTTGCACATGGGCCTTGCTCTCTCCGTGATGGCTGGAGTAGGGGCTGTGTCCGAAGACCCCGCTGAGCTGCCCAGCCTTCCTCCTGGGTGTTGAGTGGAGGTGTAGGCCTTTATGGGCCCCCTGCTCCCCCAAGCAACCTGGGCTGTCCTGGGGGAGCCCCCCCGGGAGGCGGGCCCCTTGGAGAGCCGGCCTGTGGACACGTTGGGGGGCGCTGGTGTGCGTGCGTGACAGCTGGCCAGGGTGCCCCGCCGGGCCAGACGCAGAGCGCTCAGGTGCTTGAGGAGCCAGGTGTGTGCGGCAGCGTGGAGGCCGGGGCCCAGCTGTGTTTGCAAGTCCGGCCTCTGAAGTGGCACTCGAGGGGAAGGTGCCCTTTCACGTCAGGGGCCGGAGGACAAAGCTGGGGCCCGGGCCAGCCTCACCAGGCCCCGCAGCCCCCCGGCCCGGCCCGCATGCCCGAGGCCACACCTGTGCCCGTGGGCAGGCCCCTCCTCCTGCTCTGGGCTGAGTGACAAGCTTACAGAAAGAGGCCTGGGAGTTGAGTGTGGCTGTGTGGTCGTGGGGGAGCCCTGGGCAGCCGTGCTCCCCCGCCCCTGCTTGCCTGGCCCTTCCTCTCCATCTTTGGAAGGATGCCCCCACCTTCTTGCTTTACCATCTGAACAGGCATTTCCAAAGTGCGGAGACTCGTTTTATGATTCGGGGGGGTTTTTAACCTAAATGAGCGACCGAGCAGCTTCCGCCCACCCTGCCGGCGGGACGGGCCAGGGTGTGCGGCTGCCGTGTCGTGAGTGCCTGTCCTGCTCTGAACGTGTGGTCCAGGTGCCCGCCTTTGCCAGTGCGTGGCAGAGGGTTTCACCTGGGGCTGGTGTGGATGAGGCTTGAGAAGCCTCCCGGGGGCCCCGGTGCCCGAGAAGAGGCTCCCGCTGGCCGGTCTGGGGTCGGGGTGGTCGGGACACAAACGTCAGTGAGGACCGTGGGCGACGGCCCGTTAGTCACACGGGAACAGGCGGAGGCGAGGGCCCCCGCTGCCTTCGGGGGGGCAGCTTTCAGTGGGCACACCTGGCAAGCACATCTGTGCAGGCGTGAGGGGTGGGCGTCGGCTTTGTGCACAGGGTCGTCCCCATGTTGTTGGCCCCAAGTGTGGAATGCCACCCTGGAGATGACACCCAGGGGCCCCACACACACACAAGGGACAGGGTGAGGCAGAGCCTGCCCGGTCCAAGGGCCTGGTGAGCGCTGGCCAGCCAGTGTTCGCCCGGGATCCAAGCTAGCCGCTCCCAGCCCGGCGATGACGTGCGTGGCTGTGCCTGGTCCTTCGGCTCGGGGGCCAGCGTGGAGGCCCCGTGTCCCCACTGCCCTCGTGGGCCGCCCAGCCCCCACCTCTGCTTCTGTCCCGCCCCACGCATGACTCCTCCCCCGGGTACGGGCTCGAGGCCCGCACGGGGTCTCGTGCAGGCCCCGGGTCAGCCCACCCGCTGTCCCGGCCCCTCTGTCCCCTCCCGCCTGTGCGCACGTGCCTTCCCCATGTTCCCGAACCTCGGCCGGCCCTTGGGTTCTGTGGGCTGAGCCTCCCATTCCCTGGATCCCTGGGGCTCTCAGGTCGGACTGCTGAGGCGGGCCTTCTGGAGGAGACCCTCCGCGTCCATGCCTCGTCCCCTGGGGGCGTGTGCGCAGTGCACATGTCAGAGACGGTCCCCTGCTCCTGGGCTCCTCGGACGGGAGACCCGAGGGCCAGCAAGGGGCCGCTGCAGGGACGCAGGCTTGAGCTGCGGTGGGCCCAGCCTTTCAGGGCGTCAGTGCCAGGCGGTTGGCGGGCTCCCACGACCCGTCCTCAGTGTCTGCCCCCGTCTGCCACGGACCCCAGGCCAGCACGTCTGGGCTGCAGGCACGAGTGTGGCCCTTCTCAGCGCAGGAGCTGGGGCCCTCCCTGAGAGGGTCACAGCCCGCCGCCTCCTGTTCTGGCAGCCAGGGCCGCGACCTACAGCTGTGCGTGTGGGACCTGGCAGAGGGCAGGAATGCCGTGGTAGACGCCGTGCGCCTGGAGAACATGGGCTTCTGCAGGGCCTCCGTCCTGGGCGAGGGCCCGCAGCGCTGGATGGTGGCCGTGCCTGGGAGAGGTAATGATGAGGTGAGTGAGCCCCGAGCGGCTCTGGGGTCTCTGAGCGGCCGAGGTCTGGTCTTCTACATGGTGGCCATGGTGGTGGGCTTGGGCAGGGGGCCCAGGTGGGCTGAGGTCTCCGGGAGGCCCTCAGGGCATCAGGAGCAGGCAGACCCAGTGGTCCAGGTGGGCCTCAGAGCCGGGCCAGCAGGGGAGGTGGCCTTTCGGGGTCAGAGCTGGGCACCGGCGTGAGGCCTTGGGCAGGGCTGGGACGCTGCTGGGGGACGTGTACTGGGGTGGCGACTGCAGGACAGAGGGGGACATCAGAGAGCAGGCCCCAGGGTCACTGTTGTGGGGGGCGCAGGCTGAGCGGGGACTGGTCAGCTGGGCCCGGGGGGGGGTGGGGGGGTCAAAGCCACATACCCGGGGGCGGCGCCCCCTCCATCCCCCACTGTGTCCTTGCTCCCTGAGGGCCGTTTGGCAGGCAGGGCTAGGCCTGCACCCAGGAAGTTTGGCCAGCGCCCAAGAGGAGCCGTGAATCTCAGAGCAGACCCAGCTCATAAATAACGAGGCAGGAACAGGCGTCTGTTTGTTCACTGAGGCACTTAAATCTCCAATTAGGAGCTACATGTGCTTTTGTTGCCAATTTGCCAAAAACCTGTTAAAAGTTTTATTAATGTGAAGAGAGAGGGCTCCGCTCTCTACTGCGGCAGCAGCTAGATGGTACTGAGCCTCCTGCACTGGCGCCCTTCCCGAGCGGGCGGCGGGGTCTGGGCCCGGGGCTGGGCACCTCCCGGGAGCGGGCCGTTCGCCGTGTTCCCGCCTGGACTCAGGCCGCGGGCCCAGGGGCGCCGGATGTGCCCAGGACGTGCTCCCGCCCCACCAGGCCTGGCTGTCTGGGTGGCCACGCTTGCCCGAACCAGACATCCTTCTGGAAGCAGAACGTGCCCTCGGACGCCAGGAGGGAGCAGTGGTGTATGGGAGGCCCTCCCACCCCCTGACCACAGGGACCGCGGCCACGTGCTCTCAGGCCAGCACTGCCCCCGGCCAGGCCCCCAATGTGCAGGCCCACGACCCCTGGGCCCTGCCCTCGGCCGGGACGCGCCTGGACGCCTGAGGCCTGGGGGCTCTCCCCCGAGAGGACCCAGTGTCCTCCTGGTCTGCCCGGTCACTTCCGGGCCACACCCTGGGCCTCTGCGTCCTCCCCAACGTCCTTTGTCCTGCTGGCACCTCTCCTGAGCCTCACAGCTGCCGCGGGGGCGTCTCGCTTTTCAGACTCATGGCGGGGCAACCCTCTCGTGGCTCAGGTCCTCTTCCACGTCTTTGGGGCAGTGAGGACAAGGTGTGCAGGGCAGAAGCTGGCCCTGCAGGCACGACAGTGTGGAGAGCGTGTGTCAGGCGCATGTGCGTGTGTGGTGTTGGTGAGAGCGTTCACCCCCACACCGCACGTCTGCACCTCTGGTTCACCCGGAGTCCCTCCCAGGGGTCCTGTGTTGGGTCCTGTATTCCCAGCAGGCGTGCAGTCCTCTCGATGCTACAGACTGTCTGCACCGTGACCTAGCCATCCTCAGACCTGGGCTGTCCGTGTCCCCGCCGGCACACTGCCCGTGGCACGTCCCCCACAGAGTGGCCACCGGGCAGGGCACCCAGGAGGGTCTGTGCTGGCGTGGGCGACTCCAAGCACAAGCCAGCGCGGCGGGCGCTGGGGGCCAGGACAGCCCAGAGGCTCCAGGCCGTCCGCGTTTCAGGCCCAGTCCGGTGGGGGTGCCAGGAGGGCGGGGGTGCAGGCTCTGAGTCAGCACATCGGGCCAAGCTGCCCGCCCGGCCGGGAGGTCAACACGAGGGAGGCCCCAGGTGGCTGCTGGATGATAGCACCCTCGAGGGCCCTGCCGGTCACTGGGGAGTGACGCGTGCGTCCCGCACGGCCGGGAGCCAGGGGGCTGTGCGGAGGCGCAGACAGGCCCGCAGCGCCTAGCTGAGCCTCGAGACTCCTGCTTGTGCGGCCCGGACTCGACCTGGCTGCAGCCCAGACCTGCCTGTTTTTTACTGTCAGGTCCAAGTTCTGGAGCTGCCGTCCAAGACGTCGGTGAGCTGCCTGAAGCCCGAGGCGGGGGCCAGACTGGGCATGCCCATGTGCCTGCAGCTCTGGCAGGTAAGGCCCCGCGCCCGGCCACGCCCTGGCCACGCCCCCAGGCATGAGTCATACCTATTAGGGACGGGGCTCCTGGTCCCCCTCTTCCACCGCCTTGCCGTCCCCAGTCTGCCCCGCTCCTGCTGCGAAGGCGCCTGCAGCCCCTGCAGGACTCGTTCTCACCCCCGTGGGTGGTGGGGGTCAGCGGCTGCCTCCCCGGGGAGCCACTTGCTGCCCTCTGGTCTGTGGGCGGTGTTGGCCAACTGTGCAAGCCTTGTGGCCTCTGCTCGCGGGATGAGCTGCCTAGCTCTCCAGCCCGTGGGGGGCTCAGTGCTGCTGTCCGGCGGCCATGTCTGCTTCTCTCGGCCGATCTTGCTGACCGCATGTGGTCGGGAGGTGTCTCCGAGGTTGCAGCAGGGGTGGGGGCGGCCTCAGTCGCTGTGGCATCTCTGCTCCGGGGGTAGCGAGTGGATGACCCAGGGCATGCACTGCAGACTGGGCGGTGTCCTTGCTGCCGCAGACGCCGTGGCGAGCGGGTCACTGACCGGGGCCGCTCTCCTATGCCACTGGGACTGGGGGAGCCATCCCGCCCTGCGGTTAGATGTGGCCCCACGGGGTGAAGGGGCCTGTGCGCCCTGCTCCTGGCCCTCCAGGGCCCTGCCCTTCCTCATACTCGCTGCCCCTGCAGCTTCTGCACTGAGAGCAGCCCACGGGGGCGTAGGGAGGTGTGGGCGCCGAGACGCCCCTGGACAGCGAGGCTGTGGGTGCCAGGCTGGCGGGCCAGGGGGGCGGGGGTGCTCACAGGCCCCAGAGGGGACGCATCGCATCCGCTCACGCTCTCTGGAGACGCTGTCAGTGTCGTTGCCTAATCGTGTAAGAATTCCATCAGAACCACGTGTAGAAACAGGATGTACAAACTTGTCAAGGTAACCAGCACGGCTGACAGAAGGACATGCTGAGCTGCGATGGCTGATGCGGATCCAGCCCAGAGCCCCTGGCTCAGAGTCAGCTCTGGATGTCTCTCCAGGCCTGGGTCTCGGACTGCCTACCGCTGAGGACCCGAGTGTGGCAGGGGGCCTGACCAGCCAGTCAGAGGCCTTCTTGTTCAGCTCCTGAGAATGGACAACGTGTGTTGTGAGGAGGATGGTCACGTGGGAGGTCAGGGGTCATGCACACCCGACCTGGAAGCTGGCCCTCCAATGCTCGCCCTCTGGCCAAGGGGCTCCCCGGGAACCTGGAGGTGCTGGGGCCCCTGTGGCCAGCACACCCGGGGGCGGGTGGGGGTGCTGAGTGAGTGGGGTGGGCCTGCGCACGGGGTCTCTGTGTATGGCGGGGGGCCTGGGGGCCTCAGTGCAGGCGGGTGGGCCCCATACCAGGAGCTCTGACTGCTGCCCCCGCCGCTGCACGGGGCCCGGATGGGTCAGCGGCATGCAGCCCTCACTTAGCCATGGTGCTCGGAGCCCCCGGCCCAGGAGCGGGGCAGCCCCCGTGCACGGGGATCCTGCGGGCAGGGGCGGTGGGAGGCCAGGGCGGAGCCCCCAGGGGGCGGACCCAGGCCCAGCAGTCCGCACGGGGGGAGCTCATGTGGTCATCTGAAAACCGGGCGCACCGGGGCCTTCCCATCCCTCCAGACCCCGGGTGGACCCGTGCGGGGCTCCCCGCCCCCTTGGGTCACGCGTGCGGTGCAGCCCCAGGCCCGCAGGAGGGCCGTGCCCAGCGAAGCCCAGGCCGCGTCCAATGCCAGCCTCCTTTCTCAGGGCTGCGGCAACCCTGGGCCAGGCCCCCGCTGGCCCTCCAGGACCCAGGGCGGCCACTGAGCCCCTGGTCGGGGAAGCCCCGCGGCCTGGGTGAGGGGCAGGCGTGCTCGGTCAGCTCTGAGCCCCGGGGGCTTGGCCAGCGGTCCCGGGGCGGCCACCAGGCTCAGGGCAGCCGCTCCTGGTTGGTGCCAGGCCGGCCTGGGGTCCACACGCCCCCCACTCCTCGTGGCTGCTGCGCAGCCTCTGACCCGCGCCCTCATCTATCACACGGCGGGCGGGGCGCTGACTCCATGGGCTTGGCGACCGGAGGCGGGGGGGGGGGGGCTCACGGTGACGTTGACAGAGTGCAGAAGGCTCATTTTTCACGGAGACGGAGCTCAGGGTTTTCTTTGGCCGGCTTGCCAGACAGGTGGCCGGCCCCACCCAGGGGTAGCTGCGCATGTCAGTGGCGGGAAGGAGCTGGAGGGCCGGCCCGTGCCCCGCGTCCCCCGGTGCTGGCCCAGACTTCATGTTGGGCCCCCTGGCCCAGCGGGGCGGGCCGCCGTCCCCAGCCCCTTCTCCCCACAGAGCCGACGCCCCACTGTCCCCACAGGCCAAGTCCAGCTCCCGCCCGTTGCTTCTGGCCGGCTACGAGGATGGCTCGCTGGCCCTGTGGGACGTCTCCACGCGGAAGGTGTGCAGCCGCGTCGCCTGCCACTCGGAGCCCATCATGGGCCTGGCCTTGGACCCGCGGAGGGCCAGGGGCGTGTCGGGCTCCGCAGAGAAGGCGCTGGCCGTCTGGAGCCTGGAGGGGCAGCAGGCACTGCAGGTCAGTGGGCCGGGCCATGGGTTCATCCATCCTGCTCCGCGCCAGCCGTCTGATGGGCTGAAACAATATTTAGGCATGAAGAGGACTTGGTGCAGGTCCCCGGCTAATTAATCATCCAGGCCGGCGCGGGCAGGCGGCGGGCAAGGGGCCGGCACTCCTGAGCAGTTCACAGGGCTTGGGTTTCTCTCGGGCCTCGGCTGACAGCGGTCACGTCTCGTCCATCTAGAGGAAAGGCATGTAGGATGCGGGCTGTGCAAGCCAGTTTGAAAACTCAGAGGAATTTGGTCAGTAAGGAACTGATTAATCAAAAAAAAAAAAGAAAAAAAAGAACCAAACCGTACGTGGAGAAATCCCCTAGTGAGGCCCCTGTAGCGTCTGCATGCTGCCTGATGGGGGTGGGGGGGGGCCTCGGGGCAAAGTGACCCAGGCCTTGCCCGCCCTCCATGGCCACAGAGCCCCTGGGGCCACGTCTGAGTGCCCAGTCCTGTGGGGAGCCTGGGTGCACGCTGGCTTCTGGGGGGGGGGGTGGGAGCCCCCGTCCGCCAGGAGGCCTCGGGAGGCTGAGATCCTGTCCACAGTCAGCTCTGAGGGCCCGGGTCTGGGGAGCAGGTCCTGCACCCGCCGGGGACCCCCACAGCGAGGGAGCACGGGGCCGGGCTGCCAGGGTGAGCCACAGGCAGGAGCGGGGGGCCGAGGCCAGACTCCAGTGGCTGGAGGAGTGCCGGCCTCCGGAAATGCGCCCCTCGGGAGGCCTGCGCTGGAAGCAGAGCGAGTGGCCGTGGCTGCAGGTGGCGTCTGAGCCGGACGCCGTGTCCCCGCGGAAGGGGCGGCACCCCAGCTCCCCTGGCACCGGCCCACTCCCCACAGACCAGCCTGTACCTCACTCGCCAGCCAGCACGGTGGCTGCCGGGCCTATGTCTCAGCGAGCCCTCCGCCCCCATGGGGTGGGGCAGACCAGGTCCCCACCGGGCTCTCTGCTGTGGGGTGGGGCGTCTCCCATCACCAGGACCTTGGAGTCCTGGATGCGGCTGGTGGGAGTGGACATCCCCGAGGTGGGCGAGGCTGCACCATGCTCATCTCACATCGAGGGCGGAGGGCCTGTCAGGCGGACATCAGGGCCCCTCCTCTGCCCCTGCCAGCTGCGGCTGAGGCAGCCCCCCCACCCATGGGGTGCTACGCCCCTTCCTGGTGTCGCTTGGACTTTAGCCCAACTGGCCGAGGCCTGGGGACCAGGCGGCTCCCCAGAGAGCCCCACCCACCGCAGCAACCCTAGGCCCCCCCCTCTGGCTGCTCCTGCTGTCTTGGCCCAGGTCGGCCTGATGTGTCTTGCATTGTGGGGGAAACAGCAACAGAAACTTAAGACTCAGAGCGTATGGGGCATGTCCAGCACAGAACTGGAGGTGCCGCTCACCGATGTACTGGGAACTCCGGGCAGAAGGAGGCAGAGAGGCGGGAGGAGGCTGGCTGGGCCCCACTCCGCACCATCCCAGGGGTGCGCCACCGCCCGGCCACCTGCTGCCACCTCTCCAGAGCTGCTGGTCCTGGAGGCTTCCAGGGGAGGGGCTGGGCCTCAGGGGCCCGACGCGCTGGTGTCCACGGGCAAGTCTCAGGCCCTCGGTGCTGCCCTGGAGCCGCGTGGGGAGAGGTGTGCCTCGCCTTCCGGCCACGGCTCTAACAAGCCCAAATCAATCTCTCCGTGGGCAGGCGGGCGGGCTAGCGCTGCAGACGCAGCTGGGGCTCTGCGCGGAGCAGAGCGAGGTAATGGGAACCAGATGGGCCCAGTGCATTCCTGGCACCTGAGGTCACGCGCCGAGCGAGCCCTGGTGGCCGGGTCCTTCCCTGGGGTCCTGGTCCGGGCGGGCTCAGCAGGGCCCACGGTGCCCAGGCCCTGGGTCACCCTCACCAGGACGCTGGGCGTCCACCCACCTGGGGGTGCCCGCTCTGCCCCCTCTGGTGGGCTCTGGGCCACGGCCGCCCTCAGACAGGTGGTGTGCAGACCGCCCTGCCTCCCGCCTCAGGCGGGTCCATAGTCTTAAAGAGGCTGATTTACGCCAGCCAGGCGGCTCTCCCTCCAAGCCCGGGCTGGTCGGCCAGGCCTCCCCTCGCCCCCATTGCTGGCCGGGGCCTGCCGCCCTCCCCAATCCTGCCGGGGGTGCCCCGCCGAAGCGAGCAGTGGGATGCACGGGCCGGTGGGCGGGAGACACTGCTCACGCGTCCAGGGACCAGGGACAGGGCTCTGACCCCGTGACCAACCCCGGTGCTGGCGGGAAGGATGGCCCGTCTTCTCCAGCCCAGGCGGTCCCAGCTTCCAGGACGAGGAGGAAGATCCTTCTTGCCCTCTGGGTCCCTCCCAGGCAGCGATGCTGGCCTGCATGCACCCCACCCCGCAGGGACCCCCTCTCGGTCCCCACTGTTAACAGCCCCCCAAAGCAGGCCACGTGGGTTCCGGCGCGTCCACCGCTCTGATCCCAGGGCTTGAGCTCCCGGGAGAGGCAGGGGCAGGTCCTCCCCACTGACAGTCAGGGCGCAAGCCTGCTCTGTGCGCTTTGCCTGCCCCCACAGGGCCTTGCCTGTGGAGCAGAGGGGCGGCTGCTCTGGTGCTGGAGCACTCAGCCCTGAGCCTGGATTCCTGGGCAAGATGGGCAGAGGGCATGGGACCCGTGGGGTGCTTGTCACCGTGGGCGGGGAAGAGGAGGGACGTCCCGGATGGCGGGGGATCCTGGAGGCGGGGCTCCTGGGGGTCCCCGGGGGTGGGGCATCCAGGGGGACGGGGTGTCCTGGGATGGGGGGCATCCAGGGGGCGGAGTGTCCTGGGGGTGGGGCGTCCTGGGGCCGATGAGGGAAGAGCATCGGAAGAAAACCTACGGAGCCGCCTGACGTCTCCCTGCCCCTCTGATCACAGGTGCACGGGACCCACGAGCTCACCAACCCCGGGATCGCCGACGTCAAGATCCGGCCAGACAGCAAGATCCTGGCCACCGCGGGCTGGGACCACCGTGTCCGCGTGTTTCAGTGGCGGACGATGCGGCCACTGGCCGTGCTGGCCTTCCACAGCGCCACCGTCCACTGCGTGGCCTTCGACACTGCGGGCCTGCTGGCCGCGGGCTCCGGGGACCAGCGCATCAGCGTCTGGTCGATCTACCCGCCCACGTGACTCAGCACGGAGGGGATGCAGGCACAGAGGCGTGGTCCTGGGCCCCCCGGGTCACTCAGGCCCCCTCCTTCCCGGGGCCAACTCCCCATCATGATGCAGAGCGTGTGGGCCCTGGTGGCTGCTGTTTGCGGCATAACCAGGCTGGATGCTGGGCGCCTGCCAGGCAAGAGGCCGTTCTGCGTGCCTGACAATAAACGTTTGCAGACCTGCAGCTTGGAGGTGTGAATTCTCCCAGGTGACCCCGCTTCCCTGGGGCGGCAAAGCCAGGGCCATCCTCAGAGCATCCCCCGGCAGGTGGCCGGCCACACAGCGGGGTGGGGGTGGGGGTTGTGGTCCCGGGCTCCAAGCCCCCGCAGACAGCCGGGGCTGAGGGCTGAGTGTGCCCCAGCGAGAGGATGCCAGTGGGGGGTGGGGAGGGGGCCAGGCCTGCAGCGGGGTTCCAGGAGGAGGGCTCAGCCCAGGAGTGAGGCTGATGGGCAGTTGGCTGCCGTAGGGTAGCCTTTGGGTGTGGGGCGCGGTGGCTGAGCTGGGAAGACGGGGACCCGGGGCAGCTTCTGACCCTCCTCGCCAGGCTGTGGGCTGGGAGGAAGAAGACCCTGGCGCTGGGGGTGGGGGCTGTGGGAGACCCCAGCGGAGTCCAGGCCACAGGCCCCTTGGTCCCACTGGCTTCTTTGTGAAGGACCCCCCGGGCGCCTGGTCAGGGAGGAGTGCCCACTTTGTCTGTGGCCTCGGAGGCCTCCTTGAGGGGTGCCCGGGACCCCCACACTGCACTGCGCTTCACCCGGTGGGTCCCGGCGGTGGGCCTGTGGGGGCTGCGCTCCAAGGCTGCCCGGCCCTCACTGTGCTTCACCCGGTGGGTGGGCCTGTGGGGGCCGCGCTCCAGGGCTGCCTGGCCCTCACTGTGCTTCACCCGGTGGGTCCGGGCGGGTGGGCCTGTGGGGGCTGCGCTCCAGGGCTGCCTGGCCCTCACTGTGCTTCACCCGGCTGGTCCGGGCGGTGGGCCTGTGGGGGCCGCACTCCAGGGCTACCTGGCCCTCACTGCGCTTCACCTGGTGGGTCCGGGCGGTGGGCCTGTGGGGGCTGCGCTCCAGGGCGGCCTGGCCCTCACCAGCATCTGGGGCCCACGTGTGCATCCAGGTGGCGGGACGCCGTGCTGCGAGGGCAGGGGCCTGCCGGAGGGTCTGGCCTCCAGGTCCCGCGCAGGGCCAGGGGATGGCGAGCTTCGGCTGGTGGGGTGAGGCAGGGACACAGGTGTGGTTGACATGCCAGCACTGCGTGGGGCAGCAGCAGGAGGGCCCGAGGAGGTTGGGGGGCTTCATGTGAGACCGGTCCCCCGCCCCAGAGGAGGCAGCTCCTTGCAGCCCTGAGGGGCACCTGCGTCCTTGGAGAGCTCTGTGATTAGATACTGACGAGCGTAGTCACTGAACTTGCAGCCAGCGTTGACACATTGGGGAATTCTGCTCTATCACAGGCATAAGCTGATTTATGAGCGGAGGTGGGGTGTGACGGCATGGGGAGTTATCACTGCACAACATCTAGCTGATCAGTCTGGAGGGTGAACAACTGACATTGTTTTTATTTGGAAATTTCAAGCATAGATCAAAGTGAAGGGGAAAAGCACAGAGCCAGCACCCGGCTTCAGCGTGAGGCCTTGGCCTCCAGTTGTCAGGCCAGCTCTGGAGTTCATCCGGGGGGCCTGGGCGAGCTGAGGCCAAGGGCCTTCCCTGGGCCACGACCCTGGGCCTCGATGTGCCTCTCAGCTCAGCTCCTTGGGGAAGGATGGCAGGAGATGGTTCTGGGAGTGACTGAGCCCCCGAGCTGCACGGCCGGGCTCAGGGATGGGAGGGGGGCTGGGGGAACATGGGGCGGGGGGCGAGGGGCCCGGCCCAGGGCGGGGCTGGGGGACGCCACGGGGCTCCATGCGCCGTCCCCCAGCCCCGCTGCCCCGTTCCTCCCGGCGTCCAGCGCTGCCCCTTCCAGCCTGGGTGTGGACATGGTGCCCAGCCGTCCACGCCACCGTCCCCCCTCGTTTGGGCCGGGTCCCGTGGACAGAGGGACCCCGTGGGGCGTCCCTGTCCATCCGTTTGGCCCTCATGGTGGACGTGCCCCCTGAGGCCCCCTCCCGCCCAGCTGGCTGTGTGCAGCCCTGAGCGCTGGGCCTGGGCCCCCCGAGCCCATCCTGGGCCTGCTTTCCCCACAGCATGGCTGACCCCGTCCTGGTGGACGTCGCTGTCTTCCCCGGCGCACGCAGTACTCGAGCACAGAAGCTCTCTGAGGACGCCATGACGCTGGATGTGCCTGGAGGTATCGCTCTGCCCGGCCCCCTCCCTGGGCCTGGCCCCGAGGGTCGAGGGTGGGAGCCCCACACACAGAGGGGAAGACGCTGGGTGGGCCAGGAGGGTGCGGAGTCAGCAGGACCCCCCGCTCCCAGGGTCAGGGTCAGGGGTCAGGGGTCGGCACAGGCTCTGACTGTGGCACTTCAGCAACCTTCCTGGTGGTTTCGGGGACCTTTCTCAGGGTCCCCCCCGGGCCTGCCCCATAGGCCCCTTCTGCTCCAGAGCCACCGGGACAGGCCAGGCTCTGCTTTCAGAGGGGCCCTCTCCTGGGGGTCCTGAGCCCACACCCCACTGGAGCCCGCAGCTGGACGGCCTGCCTCATGGCAAGTCTGGGCCCCTGGGCACAGGGGGCTGGCGGGGGCTGGGTGGACCCGGCCTGGTGGGCACACAGCCAAGAGAGGGGCTCCCGTGGGAGGGACACGCGTCCGTCCAGCTGCGTACCAGGCAGGCCACAGGGCTCAGAACGCCGGGCCGCGCTGTGAGCTGACCCCGACCCTGTGCCCCCAAGATTCCTGTGCCTGCAGGGGGCTGGCCTCCACCTGCCTAGGGTGACAACCGGCAGGCGTCTCCAGACACGAAACGACCCTGGGAAAAACTGTCGGTTTACAGACTCGTGAGGACTGACTTGGGCTTCCCAGGGGGCGCGGTGGTAAAGAACCTGCCGGCCGAAGCAGGAGACTCGGGTTTGATCCCTGGGTCGGGAAGCTCCCCTGGAGGAGGGCTTGGCAACCCACGGCTGTATTCTTGCCTGGAGAGTCCCATGGACGGAGGAGCCTGGCAGGCTGCAGTCCACGGGGTCGCAGAAGAATCAGACACGACTGAGTGTGCACACATGGATGAGGACTTACTTGATCGAGATGAATAGCATGGTTTTAATAGACTGTGAATAACCCAGGGGTTATAAATTGTTAAACATACATAAATACACTTAAAAGTTTCTGGCATCTTGGCTGTTTTTTGGTGCACGGCTCGGCGGCATCAGGGACCCACACGGGGACCTGCAGTGGTCAGCACACACATCTCCAGAGCTTTCCGTCTTCCCAAACTGACGCTCTGCCCCGTCCCCGTCCCCCGCCCCAGTCCCCACCATCTACTTCCTGTCTGTGACTCTGACGACCCCAGGGCCTCGTGCAGGTGGAGCCACGCAGGGCCTGTCCTGCATCTGGCGCTTCACCAGGCATCCGGTCCTCGGGGCTCATCTGTGTCGTGGCGCCAGCACGTCCTTCCTTTCCATCCCCCGTGTGGACAGACCGGGCCTCTGTCCGTCCACTGACGAGCTGTCTGTGGGGGCGGTGAGGCTCCCGCCACTCGAGGGCTGGACCACCCTGAGCCTGGGTGGATGCGCGTGGGCTCAGGGCCCGCTCCCAGCTCTCCTGGGTCCACACCGGGCATGGGATTCCGTCCGCCGGCTGTGCCTGCTGCCTGGCTCTGCGCCCGCCGGCACTAGCTGTCTTCCGGGCCTTTCTGCCGTTGACAGCCGCCCTCGTGGGTGCGAGCTGCTCCTTGCCGTGGTCTAATCCGGGGTCTACGTTCACCCTCAGTTATCTTCCAGGGGTGCACACGAGAGGATCTCTGTCTTCTGGGAACTCGCTCCCTGGGGGGCATACTTGCATGGCAGCTGCTGACCACTGGAGGGACCCAGGAGCAGAGAGCAAGCCCGGGCCAGCTTCCCGGGGCGAGTCCGCCCTGTGGGCACGGGGTCAGGTGTCCAGCCCACCCCGGACCGGGGCCCTTCCCAGCATCCACAGTACTGGGCGGCCGGGACGCCAGGGCCCCCGCCAGCAGCCCACCTCCAGAGCAGAGGACCAGCCACCAAGGCCTTGGATCCGGGAGAGCACCCCGCCCTGCCGCGTCGTGGGCACGGCTCCCAGCTCTCCCCAAGTGGGTGCTGATGGCGTCCTAGGCCCCCTCACTAACGGCACCCCCCAGCCGGCCCCCCGAAGGCACAGAGGGCCTGCTCATCCGGGCCACAGAGGGGAAACGTGCCGGGACCGCCAGCCCCCAGGTGCTGCTCGGGGAGGGGGCAGCTCTCCAGGAGCGCCTCTGGTCACACAGCCCAGGGGGCAGCAGCCCATGTGGGGCCCATGGCCTCCCCTCAGCCACCCCACAGAGACGGGGCTTCATCCTGAATGGCCGGAGGCTTCTCGCTGGCACAGGGGGCCATGGGGTGGTGGGGGGGTGGGGACCACAGTGGGTGGGGGTGGGGGGCTACGGGGGGTAGGTGGTGGATGGTGGGTAGGTGAGTACCATAGGGGTGCATGGGAGGTGCGTGGGGGTGGGCGGGGCCCCGAGGTGGATGGTGGGGCCCGCTCAGCAGGCAGCCTGGAGGCCTGTGGCCCCTGCGGCCATGTCCCCCGCTTGCTGAGAGGCCCTCGAGCAGGAGCGCAGCTGGCAGCCCAGGGCCCCGCAGGCTCTCCGGAGGAACGGCCGCCTGAGAGCCCCCAGATCCGGCCAGCTGCCTCTCAAGGAAGCTGCCTGATTTCCTTCTCATGTTAAGAAGATCCACTTGCTGTTATCAGGAGGGAGGCCGCTTGCACACATGCAGCAGCTCCCATTTGTGCTGCAGCCTCACGGCTGGACCCCGAGCCCCCAGCGCCGCTTCAGAGCTGGGAGGTGGCCTCCAGGTGCCTGGGGAACCTCACCCAGGCCAGTCAAGGGCACACGGCCTGCAGGGCTCCTGCAGTCAGGAGCCGGCGGCCAGGCGGCCTGTGGGCACAGGGCGTCCCAGGGCGCTGAGGAACATGGGAGGGCCCAGTGGACCAGACATCCCCGCCGTGGACCGCCTGCCTGCCTGCGGTACACAGCCTGCTCGGGGAAGGCCCGTGTGCATCCCTGGACCACAGGGAGACAAACCGCTGGCCCTGCCCTGCACAAGGCCCCCATCGGCCTGGCCGCCACCACCACCCTTACTGGGTGATGAGCTCATGGACATACTGGGGAAGAACCTCAGAAATGCATCTGGGATAAAGCCTGCATTCAGAGGCAGGAGGAAAGGGAGAGGGGCTGAGGCCAGGATGACAAGGAGGAACTGGGAGGGTTAGCGTCCTGGAGGGGCCAGTGCTGGGGGGTGTCTTCCAGGAGAGAGGGCACCCCCAGAGCTGCAGGGGCCCGGCCCACCACACACAAGCACGTGGCTGAGAAAACGAGGCTCCAGGTGCCGCTGCTGAGGTGGGCTGAGGCCCTGGACATGGGCGACGGTGCCTCAGGACTGCTGGTGCCCAGGGCCGCACCACAGGAGCGCCGGTCTGTCCACGGGCCCAGCTGGTGGGGCTGGGAGGAGGGGTTGGGCGTGTGCTCCCCGCGATCAAGAGCTGATGGAGAAGGGATGTCAACATTACCCTTTATAATTAAGAAGACCGTTTAATCGCTGCTATTAAGACCTAAGCTCCCCCAAAGTGGGCTGCTTTCATCAGAACCCCTTTGGTTCTGCCGATTCCCACACGCAGACCTGGCAGCAGTTGAGTGGAGGCTCCGAGAGTCCCCATCTGGTTTAAGAACGACAACAAGCAGGAAAGGGAATTGCATCAAAGGCACAATCGGTGTTTTTCTAAATACAGAGCATGTGTGAGGTAGACCAGCACACACCGCATCTGCCCTCCAAGAGCGGGGCCACGTCACACCCCCCACACCCCCACGCCCGGCCTGCTCCCAACTGGGAGGTCGCTTTCGGGGCCAGGTTTGGTCGGAGGTTCTGAACCGGGACTCGCAGAACCTCACGGGAGGTTGAGGTGGAGCCCCACCCCGGTCATACATCAGGGAAACCGAGGCCCCAGCTGCAGGCCCAGGTGCCCCCGCACCCAGCCCAGCTGGGCCACACTCCTGCCTCCCTGGGATCACCACTTTGGTCCGCGAAGCAGCTCTGGGCCCACTCCCCCTGCGGCCTGCATGCTGTTTTCATCTGCAGCAGACCTGCCTCACACTCCCCCACAACGTGGCCCACGCACTCTGGGGGCCTCTTCGGCCCCAGGGATAGGCCTGCGGACCCCAACAGATCTCCATCGTCCAGAGGCTACACCACCGAGGCCTCCCTGGGAGGCCGCGTGACCATCCCCCGACCCAGACCACGGCTGCCAGAGGGATGTCCCCTGAGGGCCCTCACTACAGCCAGGACCTCACTATGGAGGGGGTCCACCTCACGTCCTCACGCGGCGGGGTCAGGTCTGTGGGGTCTCGAGGCTCCTACAGTGGGCCTCTGGGGACCCGGCTGAACAGGCACCGGGCGAGTCACCAGAACCACAACCGCTGGGTCAGGGCAGGCGGCTCCTGAACGCCCCAGGAGGCGGCAGGACCAGGGAGCCCTCCACCCCAGGACGTGGGACGTGGTCCCCCACACCCCGGGCTGCTTGGGCTCCGGGGGCTCCTCCCTCCACTCCTGCCTTTACCTCCTTCACGCGGTGGGTGTCAAGGTTCTTCGAAGAGCTTCGTGACCGAAGGGTCTGGAGCCCCTGGACCAGGTCTCTGAGGTCCCTCCTGGCCCTGGAGACAGACATGGGGCCGGAACAGGGTCTCTGGGCCAGCGGGGATACAGGGAGGATGCTCAGGGTGTTCGACAGCTGGGAGGGAGCCCCCGAGGAGGATCCCAGCCCCCCCAGAGAAGGGTCGGAGTGGGAAGCAGGGGCCGGGGGGGCGCCTGGGGACAAGTGACCGAGAGGCCCAAGTGCCCTTCAGAGGCCCGGTGACCTGAGCCAGGCCTCCCCCCGACCCCAGGATGAGAGGCAGGGTGACTGTGGCATGGGGGGCACAGCACAGCCCAGCACCCACCCAAGAACAAGCGAGGGCCCCTCACATGACTCTGGACATGGGTCTGCAGTGGCCGGCGGGAGCCCCAGCTCGCAGCCGGCCTGTGACAAGGTCTCAGCCAGGTCAACTCAGCCGTGGAGGCAGCGGGAGAAAACACATCTCTGGGGGTGGGGGCTGTGCCCCAGGTCAGGCAAGCATCTGCAGAGCCCAGCCACAGGTGCCTGGCTCTTGAATGCAGCTGGTGGGAGTTCAGCGTCCACCTTTATTCCGTCCTTCTCATTGGCACTGGCCCGCCCCGCAGTGGGCACAGCAACCCTCGCTCTAGTCTGGGGAGGGGGCGGTCTTGGGAGGCGCCACTCAACTGCCAACGCCGGTCACCAGGGAACACGTGCCCTCACTTCAGCGCTGAACAAACCCAAAATGGAGATTTCTGCACCCGTGGCTCTCCCTGGTCTGGACGGAGCGTGGGAGGCTGGAGTGCCACGTGGAGACCGACTGGGCAGAGCAAACCACGGCGTGTCTCTCCGCCCAGGACGAGGAGGGCTGGCTGCATTTGCGGCCCCAAGCGAGGAAGCCAGGGCCACAACCGGCTCACTCAGAGGCAGACCTGGGGTTGGGGGCAGACTGCCCACTAGGGCAGAGCCGCTGGAGCGGCATCCAGGGCTGCATTCCCGAAGCTCTGTCCACTGAGCCTGCTGGCCACTCAGGCAGATGCTGCAGGGGTCTTCACGCCCGGCGCCAGGTACCCCACGAGGATCTGGGGGCCCTGGTTCCCCTGCTCGCTCCTCAGCAGCCGTGGTCACCACGTCCCGTCCTAGACCGGACTCACAAGAATGGCTCCTGCCATCTGATCGCTGAGCTCCACTTACCTCCAGGGCAGACACCTCCGGAAAGAAAGGGCCGACCCAGGGCAGACATCAGGAACGCCCGGCCGTGCCCTGGGACTGGTGGCCCAGGCCGCCGCTGCCAGGTGGCCTCCAGGCCCACAGACGCAGCGGGTCAGGCCCGGAAGGGGACGGGGCCTCGGCCACTCGCACTTCCCGTCCCTCTCGCATCCAGGCCGGCAGCCTTGACGCTGACGGTTCTTCCTGCCTGGACTCAGGAAGGGACCGCATCAAAGGTCCGGTGTGGTGCTGATGGGGAGAGGTCCCACGCCACCTGGCCTGGGAAAAACGCTTCCCAGGCAGGTTTCAGGATGACTCATGACCACTGTCATTGTGGCCTCGCTCAGGCCACCCCATGGGGACCCTGGCAGCAAAGAAAGTCAATAAACAGGGGAAAGCACAGGCCTGGGCGGGGGCCAGCGGGGAAGCGCTCTGAGAGCAGAGTCAGGGTTTCTTCCCTTCTCAGCCCCCAGGGGACAGAGTCCTGCTCCACCAGGACTGTTATCCCAGCTTCCATGGAAAAACAGGACAGGCACCGGTCCTGAAAACGGGCCAGGGGCGGGCCCGGGTTCTAGGCAGAGGGGCAGCTGCCAAGGCAGGAATGTCAGCAGCGAGGCCGGATGAACACCTGGGACCAGGAGCTCAGGCCTCGGGGGACCGCGAGGTGGAAGCGGGGGGCGGGGCGCGCGGGCGGGAGGGCCGGGGGCGGGGCCGCGGGCGGGCCCCGGGAGGCGGGGCTGGCAGCGCGAGGCAGGGACCCCGGCCCTGCGGCCCGCCTGGCCAGGGAGCCCGCGAGCCCCCGAGTCCGGCTCTCCCCAGACACCCTTAGCGATGTAACCCGACGCAAAGAAAGGGACACTCAGGCAGCTTCCAAAAGAGGCGAAACCGTTTATCAAGGCGGCGCCGGCGCGGTATCTACACTTTTATCTACAAATATCTACAAGTATCTACACCACACCGCCTGCAGACGGGGGTTCTCGGGTCGTCCACGCTGCAGCGGCCAGCCGGGCCGGGGCCGTCGCGGCCTCGCCGGGAACAATAAATACCACTTGCTTCCCGCGCGCACCGCGCACTTCGGCGCTGGCAGCGCGCCCCGGGGGCCCCGGGGCCGGGGAGCGGGGTCCTCGGGCCGCCCTGGGGCTGGCGGGGGGCGGCCCGGCGGCCGCGTGGCCTGGGCCCCGGGCGGGCGCGCGCACTATCTGGGGCAGTAGTCGTAGGAGCCCGGCGGCGCAGCCCCGGCCGACGAGTACATGCTGGCGGCGGCGGCAGCGGCGGCGGCGGCGGCGGCGGCCGCGGCGGGGCTCACGGCCGGGTGGTGGTGCGCGTGCGCGTGCGGGTGCGCGTGGAAGCCGTGGCCGCGCAGGCCGGGCAGCGGGTAGGGCGCCGGCCGGCTCTTGGCCCCGAGGTAGTGGTCGTAGGCAGCGGCCGGGTACTTGTAGGGGTGGTGGTGCAGCGGCTCCGACGAGCCGGGCGCCTCCAGGCGCAGCTCGGGGTGCGGGGGGCTGGGCCGGCCTCCGGGCGCACCGGACAGCGGGACCCCGGGCCCGGGCAGCGCGGGGCTGAGCACCCGCGCCAACAGCTGCGGCGGGTGCGCCGGGTCCCCAAGCCCCGCCGGGCCGCTCGCTTCGCGCTCGAATTCTCGCCGGGCCTCGGCCGTGTCTGCGGGGAGGGCCGACGGCTGAGCCGCGGAGAAGCCGGCGAGAGCGCGCCGGCCCCCGCCCGGCGCCCGTACCCAGCTCCGGGCCCTCCCCAGGGGCCCGCGCCCGCCAGCGGGCGGGGCGGGGCGGGCGGGCGCAGCCGTCGGGCCGGCGGGCGAGTGCGCGCTTGCCCGGCCGCCGCGGTCGTTGTGCAACCGCCGCGAAAGCCGCGAGCGCCCCTGCGGCGCGGGCGAGGCCGGGCGCGGCCGCCCGCCCGGATCCCACGACCCCGGCCTACCTTTCTCCGCGCCGTTGGGCTGCGTGGGGGAGGCCACGGGGTTGCGCGAGCGGGCGAACGCGCTCATGAGCGGCAGCGCGCCGGGCCGGTGGTTCCGGGGCCTGCGGAAAGGAAGCCGGCGGGGGTCAGGGGCGCCAGTGGGGCGCCCGCGGGGCGCCCGCGTGCTCGCGCTCTCCTGGGGGACACTCACCAGTCCTCGGGGTCGCAGTCTCGGAAGCCTTTGGCGAAGGGGTTACTGGCGATCTTGAGCTGCGTGATCTGCGGGAAGCGGGCACTGGGCTCGCCCTGGGGGCCGCGGGACTTACCCATAGGGGAGGGAGCCGTAGGAGCCCTCCACTCTCCCCTCTGCTCCTCCCCCACTCCCGTTCTCCACTAGAAACGGCTGGAACACACCCGCTCCCTCCCGCGCAGGGGGCTGCACCCCTCAGGGCTGGGGAGCCCTCCTTCTGGCTGAGGATCTCCTCTTTTGCACCCGCAAGTGCCCCTCAGGCTGGGCTAGGAATGCAGTTATATCCACCCCCCCACCCGCTGAGGTCTGGAGTGGAGGGCACCCCAGGAATCTGGGTAGACCCGCATCAGGCCCCCGGTGGGAGCTTCCGGAATGGTTTGGAAAACAAACTTTCAGGCCACAGTGACAGTTGCTGCTTGAGGGGTCAACCTGATAGGAGGCTGGTCCGGCCAGGGACACTGAGGGGAGGGGGACGGTCTGAGGCCCTGGGGGGCCTGAGGCCGCGGGGAAGGGGGGGCGGGGGGCAGTGCTCCATACTGGTTGGGTTTCCCCAGGCAGCCACCCCTTCCCAGGGGTGCTGAGCAGGCTGCCCCAGGGCCTCACCCGGTGGTTCTGGTAGGCAGTGACCGCGGTGAAGCGAGTCTCCTCAAACACGAAGGTTTTGAAGTTCTCCTCGGCGTACTTCTCGCTGTCTTTGCGCGGGTCCACGTACACCACGTGGAAGCGTGGCTGGTATCTGTGCATGGAGTTGAGGATGATCTGGAATAGAGGTGATGAGGTCCGAGCTCAGCTCGGAGACCAGCAGCGCCCAGACAGGCGTGCACTTCCCGCCGACAACCCGGCACAACCCTCCGCTCACCCAGGCGGCCGGCCTCTCCGGAGCCGCCAGACTCCAAAGGCTGCTGCCCCCACCCTACCCCACGGCCCCCCATCCTTCCCAGGGAAATCGCCTCCAGCAAAAGCCCAGCAGCGTGGTGAAGGGACCAGCAAGGCCCTCTCTCCCAGGCCCAGGCCCCTGACCCGAGGGCTGGCTCTCCCTGGCCCGTCGGTCATCCACACTGCCGTGGCGCGGGTCTCCGGGACTCCCTCGGCCTGCCGGCGGTCAGCAGGGACCCCCTCGGCCTGCCGGGGGACGGGGTGGTAGCCTGGGGGGCCGCTCACATGGCCATTGTCGTCCAGCAGGTTGTTGGTCAGCTTGAGCTTGTCGAAGGAGACAATCTGCTTCATCCACTGGGCCCCCTTGGCCGGCGAGTCGGGGTGGTAGTGGACGCGGCCCGGCGTGGCGGGGTCTGCCTTCCCAGCCACCAGCCAGGACGAGCTGTGGAAGGCATACCTGGGCCGCGGGGGGACGGGGCCACGACACAGCGGGTGAGGGCCTTGCCCGGGGAGCCTGAGGTGCCCGAGGCTCCCACGGGCAGACGGCAGATGGGGGGTTGCCCAGGGAGCCGCGAGGAAACGGAACCCTGTTCTGACACAGGCAGCAGGAAGCGCCAGCAGGGAGGCAGCCGGTCCTGGCGCCACAATTCGCGGCACGCGGGTCCCGCCAGCCTGCAGCCTCCCGAGTCACCGGCCAGCGCGGCGGGGGGGCGCCTGGATCTGGCCCGCCAGCGCCTAGGGCGCAGGGCGGACCGGGCTCTCTTTATTAATTGCTGTTAATTGTCCGGGCGGCCAGGCCCGCCCAGCGTAATCTCTCCCGGCCACCCCACCTTTCCTGCTGGCTCCGGGGCCAGCGTCCCGGGGGAGGGGGAAGGGACGGGCTCACCTTGCAGGAGAGGGGAACGCGGACAAGGCTGGTGGGGGGCCCCCAGCACCTGTGAGCCCCCCCAGAGCCAGTCCCCAGAACTGCTGGGGGTGGACGGGGCCTGTGGGGCTGGGGTCTGGTGGGACTGGAGAGTTGGCCACCGGTCGCGACCGACCTTTCTGGGCCGCCCGCCTCCGCCCGCCGGGCCGGGCCGGGCTCTCACCGGTAGCGCTTGTCGTCCACGGGCACGAAGTCCATGAGGAGCATGTAGTCAGCCATGGGGTCCATGCCGAACAGCTTCACTTGGAAGGTGGGGAACATGCGCCTGGGGGCGGCAAGATCCCGTCAGCTCGGGAGGGGAGGGCAGGCCGCCCGCTTTCAGCGGCCCAGGAAGCGGCCTCCTCTCCGCCGGCAAGCCGGGGCCCTGGTCGTATCTCCTCTCACCCGGCTGCCTGACCGACCTCACTAGGCCCCTGCCCCGCCAAGGGCGAGTGGACGGCAGGACAGCCCCTTGCCCCCCCCACCCCGGTTAGAAACCCAGAAACGGCTAACTCAGCGTGTCAGGCGGGCCTGCAGGCCCTGACCTCGGCCTCTGGTTTCTTACTGCACCTCCACCCACGTAGACCCAGCCTCGCTGACTGCGGATCCGGCCATCCCGGGCCGGGTCAGCCCAGTGGGCCGCAGCAACGCAGTCCCGGGTCCTGGGCCCTCAGCAGGACCGCCCCCGACCGCCTGATCTAAGCCATCGCTTTAAGCTCCCGGCTCGAACAAAGTGAAAGCGAGGCAGACCGACCGAGGGATTCCAGGAGTCCCGGGCGGCCTTGCAGCTGAGTCTACGGCTGCTTCCCCAGTTCCCCCCGGGAGGCCAAACTGGGGAGTCCACAGACCTGGCCCTAAGGCTTCTCGCCAGGTCCTGGGGTTCTCCCCACCTTCCTTGAGGACACACGCAAGTTCCCCAGGCACAGCTACTCCAGGCCGACTTGGCCTGTGTCCTTGGGGTCCCCTGACCGTCCCCTCCCCTGAGCTCCAACTCGTCCTGCACGCAATCCCAGCTCAGGGCGATGGCCGCAGGCTGGTCTAGTCCCGGGTGCTGGCTGCCGGCTGCGGGCTGGGACAGCGTGCCGCCCGGCCCCGGCCCGCCTGTCCCACCGCTGCCTTTTACAGGCACCTCCTCTCGGGTGGTGGGCTGACGCCAGCCCTCCTGAACAAGCCACCCCTACCCCCTGCCCCTGCAGGCCAGAGGGGGCTGCAGAATGCTGGCTGGGCCAGGCAGAAGGCTGAGCGCCCAGGGCCGGCTGGAGAGCTGGAGAAGGCCCCGGGCTCCCTGGGGAAGACGCCGCGACAGGGCAGGAGGAGCCCGGCGCGGGCTCTGCAAACAGGCCCTGAGCCCTCCCGGGCCGTGCAGATGCAGAGCCGGTGTCTCCTGTGTACATTAGACACAGACGGGCACCCGCCTTTGTCTGCCGGTCACATCGGCTGCATCGCAAAACTTGTTCCCCTTCTCTCCAGGCCCTTCAAACAAACACAGCCCAACAGAAGGCGGCAGCCCCAGCGGCAGAGCCAGGCCCCACGGTCAGCAGAGACGTAGGCCTGAGAAAATGGGGTGGCAGCCTCCCCACAACACAGCCCGCCCAGGAGGGTCTTCACTGTCCCAGAGCGGTTCTGACCCACTGCCCCGTTGCCGGGCAGCGCCTCCATCTAGCCCGGCTGGACTGAATTGAGGAACCAGAGACGGGAGTTTCCTCTGAAAAGTTGGGATCCACTGGGATCCGCTGGTTGGCGAGGCCCCGAGGAAGTAAGCCAGCCCCTGCCTCAGGCCGCGGGTGTCCCGGGGTGGCGGGTGGACCCCCAGAGGCCTGCTCCTCCCCCGCCCCTCTGCCGGCTCCCCAGGCAGCTGTCGCCGGAGCCGGGACCCGGTAGCAGAGAAGCCGGCCGTACCCCCCGCCCCGCTCGCCGGCCCCTCCAGGCTGGGGCGGCCCGGGGCCGAGGAGGGGGCGCCCTGACCTGCCGGCCTTGGTGACGATCATCTCGGTGCCCAGCTGGTTGAACTCGTCCCACAGCGCCTTCATCTCCAGCTGCACGCTCACGCTGGCCACCTTCGCATTCTTCTTCACCGGCGCCTTGGCGGCGGCCACGCAGCTGACCCCGGGGCCCTCGGGCTCGGCGGCGCTGCTGGCGGCCCCGGCGGCCGGCGCGAACGGGTAGGCGTGCGGCGGGCCCGGGGCGCCCGGCGCGGCGGCGGAGCACGGCTCGTAGCGCGGCGGCGGGGGCTCGCGCGCGCCGTAAGCGTTGGCGCCGGGCGACGCGGCGCCCGGGAAGCCCCCCGCCGCTCCCAGGCCGCTCAGGCTGCTGGCCGTGAAGGCTGCAACGTCGCAGAAGTGCGAGAGCTGCGTGAGCCACGGGCTGGACACGGCGGAGATCATGGCCCGCGGGCCGCGCGCCCCGCCGAGGTGAGCGCTGCCCCGCGCCCCGGGCCGAGTGGCGGGCGCGCGCCGCCCAGCGCCGCCGCCCGCGGAGCCGCCCCGCCCCGCCCCGCCCCGCGCCCCCGCCCCCGCCGAGACAATGGCCTCCCGGCCCCCTCCCCGCCCCCCGCCCCTCCCGGCCCCCGACCGCCCGGACCGGCTCCCCGGGCGGCGGGCGAGCGCGCGAGCGCCGGAGCGCCCGCCGGCTGCCCTCCCGCGCGGCGCTGCCCGCCCGGGCTCCTGCAATTTGTTATTCCCTTACCTTTGTTCCCGTCGCTTTCGTCTCCCCTCCGCATCCTCCGGCCTCCCTGCACTGTCTCTCTCGCGTCTCTATCTCTGTTTTACTTTCTGCCTCTTCCTCTCTTTTCTGCTGCTCCCTCTGCGCTGTCTTTCCTTTCAGTCTGCCTGTACCCCTCCTCTCTGTGCGTCTATTATTCGTGGCTTTTAACTTTTTTTTTTAAGACCGAACTGTTTCCCTTGACTTTCTTCTTTTCTTAAGACTCAACTTTCTTAACTTCTCCGCGCACTCCTCTTTGGTTCTGGCCCTCTTCGTCTCCTTTCCGTCTTTCCCCTTTCTGTTTTCCTCTTCTTTTTCTCCAGCTCTTTTCCTCCCGCTGTCCCCTCCTGCTCTCTCTCTCCTCCGAGTCCCCCGGCTCTCTGGGGCTCCCCTGCTGTCCCCCCACCTCTCCAAGCTCTCTGACTCCCTCTGGTCTCTCTCTCCTGTCCCCCTCCGACCTCCCACGCCCTCTTCTGCTCTGGGCTCAGCTGCACGGGTCTCTGCAGCGGGATCCCCAGGCGAAGGGGGCACAGGATTCGGGCAGGATGCCGCCCTTCCTCTGCGCCCCAGAGTCCAGGCTGGAAGCTGGGCACTCACCCCGCCAGTGCTGCCTTTCCCGTCCTCCCCCAATCCCGCCAGCCCTCTTTGCTTGGGCCCCAGGGGCCGGGATCTGGCAGGCGTCTGCCCAGACACAGCGGGGAGACTTACCTTCCATGTCCCTGGTGACGGTGCTGAAGTGCATGCCGGCCGGGGATCCCAGCGGCTTCGCAGGCTCGGAGGACCCGAGGGCCGGAGGCGCGGTGCGCTCTGCGGCCTCTGCTGCAACCAGAGAGGCGATGCTGAACGCGCTGGCCCGGGGAGACAGCGGGCCCCGCGCGTCCATAGGCACCCGGCGGCCTGGCCGGCGCCGCCTCTGACTGCGTGCACCCGGCCCCACGGAGGCCAGCCCAGCCCACGGCCCGGGGGCGGGAGCCTGCGGTGCCACTCACCGCCGCAGCCCCATGCCCAGGGGACATGGCGTCACGGCCCCCCACCCTGGGCTGAGGGGGCCCTGGCGGGTGGAGCGCCCCGGGGGGTGGTGCGGGCCCTCCTGTGTTTCAAGCTCCCCAGCCCTCCGCCTCAGCTCCCAGGGGCCTCCGTGGCCAGCGCCCCCGGACCTTCCGCAGCTCCCCGAGGCCTGACCTCCCTCTGTACAGTGAAGCCACCGGCTTCCACCGCCCTGAGGGGAAGCGAGAGCAGGCGCCCCCAGCCCCAGACCCCGGCCGCGGGGCTCCGGCCGGGCCCTGCCCTGGGCTCCTCCCGCCTCCCCAGCTGCCCCTGCACCTGGGCGCGGAGAGGGCCGTCCAGGCTCCGGCAGCGGCCACGGGCGGACGGCCCCAGGGCCGCAGGGTCGTCCTTTCCTCGGCGCCCAGGGACGGGACCCGGCCCCGCGAGCGGCTCCCGGGCCCCTGTGGGCGGCTCACGGTCGCGCCCGGGGACCCTGAGCAGAGGGACACCGCCCAGGCCGCCCAGCCCGGGAACCCAAGCGTCACGCGCACCCGCGCGCCGCCCGCCCCTGGCCGGGACGCTTATACATCCGGAGGGTGGGCAGTGCCCGCTCCTCCGACCTCCCCGAGCACCGGCCGGGCGCAGGGAGGGCCGGGGGCGGAGCCTGGACTGGCCAAGGGAGCCGAGGACACGTCGGAGGAATTCAGGCCGCGGCCGGGTCCGGTTGCTCGCTGCCCCTCGCCCGCCCCACGGCCGGCCTGCCCTCCTGGAAGGCCCAGCTGCCCACTTGGGCCTGCAGGCCGAGGCTTCCCGGATGCTAAGCCTGAAGCGGCCGGCCCTTCCCCGCACCTCCTGCCTCTGGGGCCGCCTCTGCCCAGTTGGGGGCATCCATGGCCGCCCAGCCCAGACGCCCCCCTTGCAGGGCGCCAGGCCTCCGAGACCCAGGACTTGCTTGGGCCCTGGGCTCTGGCCCTCAGGCCTGTCTCCAAGGCCTGTGCTGCTTCGCCTGGCTGGAGCGAGAGGCAGCAGCCTCTCTGGGGGTTGTTGGACCCCCAAGCTGGAGAGTGTGCTGGCCGAGAACCCGGGGGGCCTGGAGCCGCTCCGGCAGGAAGCATGAGGTTCCCAGGCCTGAGGTCCAGGACTGGCGCGGCCTGGAGCGGAGGCGGTGAGCACGTGGGCCCTGCTGTGTGATGGGGTGGGCGACCGTGACCTCGTGAGTGCTGAGCCCCGCCCCTCCCCTGGACTGGCTCTGCGGCCCCCATGGACCAAGCTGGGAAGGCGCGTGGTTGCCAGGGGTTGCCCTCCCCAAGGGGTGGCCGTGGCCATGATCTATGCAGCCTGGAAGCAGGTCCAGGGAGTCCTATGATGCGGGAGCAGCTAGGCTTGAGCTTCCCGCCCACCCCACCCCCGCCGGCCACCCCCACAGCAGGGCCAGCCCGGGGCTGCCAGGAGCCCAGGTCGAAGGACCCACGGGCAGGGGAAGCTGCTGCTGGAGGCGAGCATGTCAGCACCCAGAGGGGCACACGGGGCGTCCCCAGGGGCACTGTAGCAGGTGGGTGGGTGGGCTGTGCGGCGGTCCTGGTGCGTGCGGGTGCCCGTGGTTGTATCCCGTGCACCCGAGGAGCCTTCCCGTATACCTGGGCGAACACCCGAAGGCCATGGGCAGGTGCTGAGTCCGAGGGAGACACTGGCCTTGGGAAAGGAGCAGAAGTGAAAGTGAAAACCCCGGGGCCTCTGGAGTTGCGGGGTCAGCCTCCCGGGCTCTGTCCTGAGGGCCCTGTCCCTCCGAGGAGTTCGAGGTGGGGGACAGGAGAGGGGTCCTCTCGGCCCTTCTTAACCCCTTGGTGCCTGAGCCGGGACATGGGCGGCCAGGCCGGATGGGGAAAGCGCAGAAGGGAGTGGGCCAGTTCTGGTTGAGAGCAGGACGGATGAGGTCAGGGCGCTCCTCCTGCAACTCACAACTCTGCTTCCCCCGCTGCCGCTGCCCACTCCAGCCACAGCAGGCCCCGAATGCAACGGCAATGCCAGGCCCCAGCTGGAACCCAGTTGCAGGGGCCAGAGATGCTAAAGATAGTGCAACACTCTGGTCACCTGATGGGAAAGGCCGGCTCATCAGAAAAGACCCTGATGTTGGGAAAGACTGAAGGCAGGAGAAGAAAGGGGCGACAGAGGATGAGATGGTTGGATGGCATCACTGACTCAATGGACGTGAGTTTGGGTAAACTCCGGGAGTTGGTGATGGACAGGGAGGCCTGGCGTGCAGCAGTCCATGGGGTCGCAAGGAGTCGGACGTGACTGAGTGGCTGAAGAACAAAGGGGACCGGACCCCTCGGCATTGCCGCCTCCTGTGCCCCTGAGGGTGCGCTCGCCCGTCCCTCCCGCCCCCCCCCCACGCCACTCTTCGCGCACCCCAGTGCCCTCACTGCCCAGCGGGGGCACGTGCCCTGCCACACCGCATCCACTCTCCCGCACCTCGACCTGCGTGGTTCCTTTCTGCCTCACTCCCCCTGCCGGCCGCAGGTGGGAGTCGGGTGGGCGCCACCGGGGCGAGGGCTGATCAGGTTCTGCCCAATTAGGGCATGACGCCCCCTCCACCCGGGACGCGGGCTGAAGACAGGACCCGCATTCCCCGCGCCCGTCAGCAGGATGGAACCAGGATGAAACTACGTTACAGGCCCTAGAAACGAGGCTCGCGTGGACCTTCCGCCTGAGGTGGGGGCCAGAGGGCAGCCGAGGGCAGAGGTGGCCGGTGGGAGGGAGCGGGCAGCCACCCCCTGCTTCTCGGGGCTGCTTTGGGGTGAGCCCCAGCTGCACTCACCCTTGCCCCCAGCATCCGTAGCCCTGTTTCAGAGGTTCACTTCCCAGCTCTCGGGGGGGCAGCCTGGGTGTCTGGGCGGCACCCAGCTCCTCCCCAGAGCGCACTTCGGTCCCCAGGACCGCAACACCGGCTCACTCCCGTCCACGCGTCACTCCCGCCACCGTGCAGGCACATCCATGGCGTCTGCCCGGCGCTCTGCGCTCCCAGCCCTGGAAGGATCGGCGGGCCCTTGGGTGTCACTGTGCTCGAGTGCTCCTGGAGACACGGTGGGCTCCACCTGTACTCCCCGCCTGGGTCTCCGGCCGCCGCAGGGGCCAGAGCGCAGAGCGGGGCAGCGGCTGCCACAGCATTCCGGAGGAGCGCGGCAGGCTTTCTTCACCCGGCTCGTTCGTTTCAGGACTCATTTGCCAGGAACGTTCTCCATGCCCGCAGTTCCCCTGGCCCCGAAGGAAGGCCTGCAGTCACTCCCCCGCAGAGGGCAGCGCGGGGTTTCAGGGGAGGCCGGAGGGGGACCGACCTTCGCTGGAGCCGGGGTGGCTCCCTCCTCCTCCGTCTCGCTCTCCCGCGGGTGCCTGCTTAGGACCTTGGCCCCTGGGCACGTCCCACCTGCCTTCCTCCAGCCAAGGTGCTAGGGCTGCGATGCCGATAAAGGAGGCTCTCTGGGTGGCCCTCGTGGGCACGAACGGGCAGTAACCCAGAGCCCCGGAGGCAGGTAGGAGGCCCCCTCTTCCCCTAGCGTGGCCGAGGCTGGAGGAGCGGGAGAGGACTCTGGGCTCTATAGAGAAGCGGGTGCAGTCTGAGCCGGGCTTCCACGTACCCAGCCTCGGGGCAGTCGGCCCAGTGGGGAGCGGGGTGCAGACCTTCAGGCCCCAGGGCGGGGCTTGGGCTGGGAGGAGAGGCTATCGGCCAAGCTACACCATTCACCCCGGGTGAGGGCGGCTTCCCTCCCCCGCACCCACCCTCCCCCCACACCCGTCCCCTCCCCCACATCCCGTCCCCTCCCCCACACCTCCCCTCCCCCACACCTGTCCCCTCTCCCACCCCGCCCCCGCCCCCACTGACCTGGGCTCTTGTGACACCACCTGCGTTTGGAGGAAGCGCGCTCCCCCGCCAGCCTGGAGGCTCCTTGCACTGGGACCAGGGGTGGCTCTGTTGCCCCTAACTGCCCCCAGGCCTTTCCCGCAGGGTGCCCCCAGCTGAAGCACGTGTCCCTGCCAGCCCCCTGGGTGGGGCGCTCTAGGCCTGAGGCCAGGCTTGTGCCCCAGGCGCACACTGGGGTTCCCGCGCAGGGCCCGAGCATCCGAGCATCCGGGGAGGTGCTGGCGAAGGCTGGCGCAGCAGCGGCCTGGTGTGTGCTCCTCGCTGGCTTGCAGGTGTCTGGGTGGGGTGAGCTGAGCCGCGTCTGGGGGGCTCCCCCCACCCCTTCTGCGGCATCCCCTGGAGCTCTTCTTGGCCTCTGGGGGGCAGGTGACTGCAGCGTGAACACAGGGCAGTGAGTGGGGGACGCAGACGGGGGCGGGGGGACGGACAAGGCAGCCGGGAAAGCCTCACAGCGCTGTGACCCCAGCCCCTCGGAGCCGGGAGGGTCCCTGGGTCGGCGCAGCTGGGCGCACCCCCGCCCCCTCCCTGAGGCTGCTCCTTCCAGGCCCAGGAGGACAGAACCCAGGAGACAGTGAGCAGGGGCTGGACCGGACAGAGGGGGCTGCGGCCAGACCCGGGTGACAGTGGCCCCGCCCCCCCGCAGGCTGGAAGTCCACCCCCGAGAACAAGCAAACAGAGGACCACAGCCAGGCCTCTCCGGTTTCTGGGCCTGTTGACTTAGCTGCCCACTTGGTGGGAGGACCCAGCCGCCTGGAGAGCCGGCTGTCCATCTGTCTGTCCATCTACTGCCACACCGGCCCCTCCACCGCAGGCGCCGTCAGGCAGAGACGGGACTCAGAGGCCCCGGGGACCTAGATTGAGGCCCCAAGGCTTCCGCCTCCGTGGTCAGGGCGGGGAGGGACAGGCCCCGCTGGGGTCTCGGCTGAGGGCGATGGCGGGGAGCTGGACGCCTGAGACCGTCTCCTCAGGCCCCTCTGGTGGGCAGGGGACCCTGACTGCGTGCACACACCGGTGAGTGCACGGCCGCCACACACATAACACACCCACAGATGCGCGTGCACATCATACACAGACCAACACGGGCCAGGGTGCACACGCAGGAGCACGTGTGTGCAGGTGCGTCCCCCACGGGCCCCCGTGGGAAATCGTCACCGTCCGGGGCGCTCAGCTCAGTGAGTTGGGGGCCTCAGCCTCGGCTGGCTCGGATGAGGTCCGTGTGGAGCCCTGGGCACCCCACGGGGAAGGAAGGTCCGAATGTTTCAGCCTGCTCATGCGGGATGATTTCCTGAAGGTGACGCCCTCAGACCATGCCCTTCTTGAGGGCAGGTCCGATGGCCGGTACGATACCCCGGACACAGGCAGGGGCGGTCACTCTGCGGGGGCCTTCCCAGGCAGGCCCCAGGAGGCCAGCCTCCCAGCTCAAGCCGCAGCCCTGAGTGGGGCTCGGTGGGCAGATGGGCTCAGGAAGCAAGGCTTGGGGACAGGGCCGGAGGTGATGGACAGTGACCACCGGGCTGGGCCCAGCACCTCTGAAACTTAGAGCACTTAGACTGACTAAATATATCAGACTGGGAATTTTCATGAGATACTTGATCCAGTTATTAATTTAAATTCAAGCTGTTCTCACTGCAACAGCCCTGGGCAGGAGTCTGGCCTGAGTTGGTGAAGGGTCGGCTCCAAGCTCGAATGCCCCTGTGTCCTGTCCGCTCCTGGCGACATTTCGCCCAGAAGCTCGCCTGGGCCTGGAGGCCTGGTGTCCAAGCGCTGTGCCCGCTGCCCTGGGGAAGGCGTCCTCGCGCAACCCTCGGCCCGGTGCATGGGAGCTAATGGCAGCAGGCAGGCCAACTGGGCCGCCCGGGGACACCGTGCGGGTGGCGGGGACGCTGCTGTCCCGGCAGAGTCGTGTGAAGGGAGAGGGGCCTGGCGGGCAAGGCTCCAGGGCCTGGACCCATGGGTAGCCGCGCCTGGGGAGGCAGCGGGGACAGTGTTTTGAAGGGGACGGGCCTCTTGAGCTGGCTGAGCTGGGGTGGACGGTGTGGCCCCAGCACCATGCGGGAATAGGCACGAGCCCCACCCTGCAGCCGCTGCCCTCCCCAAGCCTCCAGGTCTCTGCCCGACAGGCGAGCAGAGCTTCGCGCCCACATGCGGGCTGAGCAAGCTCCCCTGGCTCCCAAGCGGTGCTGCTCTGCCCAGGGCCCTGCCACTGCCCAGCCAGCCCCCCGGGACCGTGGGGAGGGCGGCCACTGTGTCTGTGGGCCTGGGGACCACGCAGGGGTTTGAGGAGGGGCCGCCTGGCTCTACCCCCAAGGCCCACTCAAGTCTCCTCCGCCCGGCTTCCACGCCCGGCCCAGGCGTCCACACCAGCCCTGGTCTTCCGCGTCTGCGGGCCCCGCCCTACCCCGTCGCCCCCAGACAAATCCTTTTCCTCCTCCACGGCTCTGCAAAATCAGCTTGGAATTTCTCAAAAGCAAACAGCTCAGAGCTGCGGTTTTAGGAGCGGAGATTCCTCCTGTCTTGTCTGAGGAGGCATCGGGCAGGCTGGACGGGGCCCATGGCCGAGCCCCTGGGACCCCGCGAGGACGGCCCGAGGCTGCAGGCTGCGCGGGGGCAGAGAGGACCCTGGATGTGGACACAGCCCACCGCGGGTGAGCACAGGGGGTGGGGCTCGCGATGTCCGCAGGCAGGGATGCGTGGGAACGTGGGGGTGGGGGCCCCCGGAGAGCACCTCGAGGGGCCCACGGGCTGGGCGAGGGGGGAGGGGGCTCTCGCCAGGTGGTCTTAATCTCCTCAGTGAAATAGGAGTCGGGGTGGGCGGGGGCGGCGGGCGCCTGAGGGGCAGGAGACAGCTGCGGGGAGGGGGCAGCCTGGGGCCCTGCACACGGGCCCACTCCCACAGCCGCGGGCGGCCGCTCCCCCCTCAGCCCACGGGGCTGAGAGGCTCTGGGCTGCCCCCAGGGCCAGCCCTTCCTGCGGTCACCCCCGCAGCCCCCTACTCGGGCCACCCGGCCTCACCATGGCCGCCGGGCCCTGAGGGGGGTCCTCGTCGGTGCAGGGCGCTGGCCCGGCCTGCCAGATGGGCACACTGAAGCCGAGGGCCCAGGCAGGGCCGGTGGACGCCCCCTCCAGCGAAGCGGGCGCTTGGCACCAGCTGTGCAAGACACACAGACAGAGGGAGCTTCCACCAGCCCCTCCCGCCGGGGTGCCTGCCAGAACCCAGTGCACCGGCTGCCCGCACTGGGTGGGGTGTCAGCGGGCGCCGGGCTGTCTCAGGCCCGGCTGGGATCGGCCGGGCCCCGGGGCCAGCGGGAGCCTCCGAGGTGCCGCCTGGGGAGACCGAGGCAGCCCCGGCCGAGCCCGCGTGGCACGCGGGCATCCGCGGCCCTGGCCTGCCGTCTCCGGAGCGCCTGCCGGCAGGGTCCCTGCCCTGCATCCCCCATGCCCGGCTCTGTGACCCCGGGCCCTGCTCTCCTGGAACCCCGGGCTCGGGGCCGTCCCCTCACATGGCCGCGGACGTGGCTGCCCCAAGCGCCTCACCCTCCCTGCGCACATGGGACAAGACGCTATTAGTCACGCTCACCTCACCGTGGAGGGCATCTTGCAGATTCTTTCCCAACCTTTGCCGCCGGCAACGGAAGGAGGGGGTGTCCTGCAGAGGCTGTCCTGGGTGGGTGGGCACCCTGGCACAGCAGAGGGAGGTGGAGAGGCTGCTCCCGGTAGAGACACGTCTCGTTGGCCGGGGAGGGGATGGGGTCTGGGGGTTTCTCTCCCGACTCCAGCTTTTGGCCTCTGGCTTCGCGGACTCAGCCTGTTCTCTGCGAGAGGCCTGCCCCGCGATGTGTGGCCCTAACACTGTGGCCTCCTCAACCTGCCTCCCTCGTCTGCAGGCCCAGGCCCGGGCGGAGGGGAGTGACCACGGTGTAGACGGCGGGTGAGGGCAGCCCCAGGCTGCAGTGGGGACAGACTGTCCCAGCTCGGCCTGCAGGGCCCTCAGGGTCGTTGTGAGAAGCGATGGGTGACTGTGGGGCACGGGGCCGCGGCAGTCACCCCGAGGGGGTCGCCGGGGTCTGGACCCTGCCGTCTTGGTACAGCGTGTCACCTCCTCCTGTCCACATGTGCGGTCTCTTCTCAAGTGGCCCCGGTGTCCCTGGCTCTGATCCTGCTGCACGTCTCCAGAGAGGTGCCTAGGCCCTTGCAGACCAGCCCGTCCCACCTGCCCACTCCCTGCAGGTCGGCCTACGGCCTGAACCCAGGCCCAGAGCGGCTGCGGTAGCCAGTATGGACGTCCAGCATCAGGCCTCTTGGATTTCTAAGCAGGGGACCCCCCTCCTGGGGGCAGCTGACACCTGAGCCTCTGCCCAGTGGCGAGGGCAGGGGTGAGTGGCACGCGGCCGCCGTGGGGGCTGCAGAGAAGCGCAGCACCCCTTGTCCAGTACCGGGGGGAGACTGAGGCTCAGAGTGGGTGAGGCCCCGCCCGCGACGGCCCCCGCTGCCCACCGCCCGCCCAGGCAGAACAGCCATTTCCTCCGGCTCACGCCCCAGGGAGCAACACGGAGCTGCAAAACAAACAGGCCGCTGCTCCCGCCGCCGCGGCCGCTGACGGATGGCCGGAGGGGCTGGCTGTGCTGAAGGACGGCCGCCCGTCATGTGTGGCCCGGGGCGGGGGCCCGCGAGGCCGCGGACACAGACGCACCCTTGCGAACTGGGGGCTGGCCTCACCCCACCCTGAGACCCTCCAGGGACGGCCGACCTGACAACCGAGCCCCAGGCTGGTCAGCGCCCAGCCGCGGTCCCCCAACGTGCGCCTGGCACGAGGCAAGGTGTCCTCTCGCAGGTCCTCACTGCCGCTCCGGGGTGCCCAGCTGTCTCTGGAAGCGCCAGGGCCCCCTCCCAGCCATCTGCACTCAGGCTGGGCCGGGCCGGGCCTCCCGAGGCCGTGGTCAGCCCCTGTGTGTGCCGGAGGGCAGCCACGGGTCCCAGCGCCCGCTTGGAGAGCCCGCTCAGGGCAGGTGCAGTGTGCACGCTGACGGGGGGCCGGCGGGGGCCCTGGTCTCAGGGTGAGACCAGGCCGGGTCCAGGTGCTGCCTGCAAGGCCCCGGGGCATCTGCCCGCATCGGTCCAGCTCCAGCCTCCCTGGCAGTCCCTGCGTCTGTGTCTGGGCGGGAGGGTCACCTCGTCTTACAGACGGGGGAACCAAGGCTCGGGGGTTCCAGCAGGAGGGACCACAGGCCAGGGCGGGCCGGGGCGGGTCCCCCTGGGCACAGCTGATGCTGACCATTCTCTCTGATGGCGACCCCACAGGCAGGGCCTCGCAGAGACCATGGTGGACACACCTCCTGGGCAGCCCAGGGCCCTTCCGGCACTGACCGCCGACCACCTGCAGGGCCCGAGGGATGCCCAGACACCCGGCCTGAAGCCTGCCTCAACCCAGGCCACCCAGCTGATGACCGGCCAGAGAGGAAGGGGCAGCTGGGGCCGGGCCTCTGACCCCTGGGAGCTCGTCTGGCCGAGAGGAAGTTTATGAGACCCCCTGTTTCCTGAACCTCAGGGTGGGCCAGGCTGGGGCCGCCCACTTCCCTCCAGAGCCCCCAGCCTTGCCCTCGATGCCTCCAAGCCAGCCTGAAGCCCCTGCACCTCTAGCTGCATTGCTTCCTGGGGCGGAGGGGGGCAGGGTGGCCTGGCGACTTGCCCTGATCTGGGGTCAGCAGGGGCAGGAAACCCCTTCGGACGGGGCATGGGGGGTCCCAGGCAAAGAGAGAGAAAGGGCTGGGCCAAGGTGGGGGGCCTGCCCTCCCCCCAGAGGTGAGGCCGCCCACGGGGCAGGGTCGTGACCTTTTCCTTCATACCCTTGGACCCAGGCAGGCCCACTGGCTCAGGGCCAGCCCTGTGTGTGCCAGGTGGGCCAACCTCTGCTGTGTCCAGGGAGATGGTCTGAAGCAGCAGGCAGCCTCCAGGGAAGGGCCAGGGACTGCTGAGGTCAGAGCCACCCCGGGAGGCAGGCTGTGTGGCAGCAGGGCTGGGGCGCTCAGGCCTGTGGGCCGGGGAGTCTGGCCCGACCCTGCTGGGCCCGGGGCAGGAAATGGGGCCCTGGGCTCCAGTGTGGATGGGGTGGGCTCTGCAGGGCCGTTTCCTCCCCGGGAACATCCTGCCGGGCAGGCGGCAGGAGGGAAGACGGCTCAGTCCGGGCGGCAGGAAGGGCCCAGGGCTGGGCATCCCCTCGGACAGGGTCCTAGGGGACCCCGGGAGGGAACGGCCTCGTGGACAGCCGAGCCCTGGAGCTGGGAGGCGGGCCGGGCCTCCCCCAGCCAGAGCGCCCGCGGGCAGCAGCCGGCCGCTCGCCACTTGGAGCAGCAGCAGAGCCACCGGTGGAGCCTGGGCAGGCAGCCCAGCCCGCTGCCCCGCTCCAGGCCCCAGGAGGGGGTCGGCAGCCCGCTGTCCACTGCCCCCCATCCACAGCCTAAATATAACCTGGGCAGCCGCCTGCCTGGGAATAGAGACCTCCGTCAGCCCCCAGCAGGTGCTGGTGGGGAGAAGGTCAGCGTGACAGGCGGGGTGCCCGGTGGGCGGGCCGCCAGACGCGGGTCATGTGAGTGTCCGGTGGTGAAGCTGCGGTGGGGGCGGTGTGTCCTCCCGGGACAGCTGGGTTCCCGGCCTGTGCTGCCCAGGGCTGGCCAGCCGCTGCCCTCTCGCCCCCTACGGCCGAGGGACGGCAGGCCCCAGGAAGGCTGGGGCACCCCGCCCTGGCGCGTGGATGACAGCCCAGCACGTGGGGCTCTGTCCCTGGGGCCTGGGCACCTTCTGGCCCCACGTGGCGACAGACCGCCCGCCCGGCCGCGCATGGTCGCTCGGAGCCTGCCCAGCGCCCAGGGTCCCTTGCCCTGCAGGGCTCCCGTGCCCTCCACCCCGGGCCCACCCGTGTGTCTGCCCAACCCCCCAACTCCTCCAGGCTCTTCTGAGCTGAACTCCTCTAGACCTCATCCCCTGCCACAGCCTCAAGCTGCTCCAGATGGACAGGGAGGGTCCTAGCCCCACGCCCGGGGGTCAGGGCTCCCGGGGAGGCAGGGGCCTGGTCCACGGCTGGAGCCCAACCCCAGAGCCCACGATGCTGCCCCCGCCTCTCTGCTGCCTTCCCCAGCCCCTCACGACGTCCTGGGCCCCAGGCCCAGCCCAGGTCCCGAGCCCAGCACCACGTCCCCACGCCGGGTGAGCCCCGGACCCCCTGGCACTGGCGGGGGGCTGATCAGGGGCTCAGCATTCTGTACCCCTGGGGGGCCACCCGTCCACCCTGACTCTCGGGGCCCCCGGAGGGCGGGACCCAGCCCTGCGGCCTGACTGGAGCTGGTGGCTGGACGCGCTGGAGGCGAGGCTGCGCCCACCCTGCGTGTTTGTTCTGCATCTCGTTTTTCTGGTTTGGAGCCTGGGAGCCCAGGCGGGGTCGGGGGGCCTGGGGAGGGGGGTGGGAAAGGAGGGGGCCCCCGGCAGGGTTGCGGCAAGGGAAGGGGGTGGGCCCGGGTGAAGGCCAGCCCCCAGCCCCGTCCGCGCCCACATCACCTGCAGACCCACCCTGAGCCCTGCGGCCACCGTGTGGGCATCCCCAAGGCCGCCCGTTTCCGCGTCCACCCGCTGGCCTGAGTGCACACCACTCAGAGGCCCTGGAGCCCTGTCTCCGGGGTCTTCCGGGTCACGGGGTCAGGAGAGCCGGCAAGTGCCAGAAAGCAGGTGTTTCGTGCTTGGCCCCTAGGGGGTGGCAGGCAGGGGGCAGTGGCTCGGGGCCCTAGAGTGTGGAGCTCACGCTGGGGGCCTCCCACCCACGCGGCGTCGGAGCGCTCCTGGGGGTGGCGGTGGGCACAGACCCCCAGCCACAGCCTGGCGGGGCCATCAGGCAGGGTCTGCCCGCTGGCCACAGGGCCTGGTAAGAGGTGGGAGCCCCAAACAGCTGGTGGCCCTTCCTCCAGGCAGCCCACCTGGGTCTCCCCCCGACCACTCAGGATCCCCAGGGCTCATCACCACGGACTCTCCATCTCAGAGCCAGGGAAACCGAGGCAGGGCGGCCGTGTGTCTGTCCACACAGCAGGAGTCCGGGCCTGGCAGTGAGGGCGGCCTGAGAGCAGGGAGGGAGCAGGGCCAGGCCTGGGGGCGTTTCTGTGCCTGATGGGTCCACTGGCGTGGAGTTCGGGGCGTGGCAGAGCCCCACCCGCTGGGACCAGACCAGGGACTCAGCACAGGTGCCTGGGGGACTGAGGGCCCGGCTACACCAGCGCCCCGAGCACACCTTAGAGCCTGCCCACCCTGCGGCGTCCCACCCCCACCCCGCCCCGGGCGCTCCAGGCCCTGGGGGCTCGGGGGGAAGACGCCCCTCTGAGCCCAGCGGGCTGGGGCCTGGGCCCCTCAGCATCCAGGCCCTGGGGCACCTTCTTGTGCTGAGGTTAAGAAGACGAGGATTGAATCGCCCACACCCCTCGCATTGCAAGGCAGGTTCTTTAACCAGTGGACCCCCAGGGAAGCCCCCAGGCTGCTGCCCACTCCCCGGATGCCCCATTCTCACACACGCAACCCAGGCCGGCACTGCCATGCGCCCCAGATCTGCCGCCCCGCAGGCCGTGAAGCCTGGGGTTCCTCAGCCCTGGGCTCCATCCAGGGGTCAGAGCAGGCCACAGACCCACCCACCACCCTGATGGCAAGCAGGCAGGGCAGATCTTGGGCACCCCCCACTGCCAGGTTAGGAGAGGCCAGCCCTTGAGGACCCGGGGCTCCTAGCGGGCCTCACGAGGCACCAGAGGCCAGCGAGAGGGGCCAGCAGGCTGGGGGCCCACACCAGCCCCGCACGTCCTGAAGCTGCCCCGACTCTGGCCCCTCAAGGGGGCTCCAGGCTCAGTGACCCCCTGTCACCGGGAATTGTAGCCCAGGGGGCTAGGGTTGGCTTGTGGGTGGGGGTCCCCTCCTCTGCGGCCGCTCCCTGTCCACGAGGCCCCGGGCGGGCGCCTCAGCTCAGCTTGGGTTCCAGAAACATTTGCTTTAAGTCTTAAAATATCAGGTTCCTGCATCACGGGCTTCCCTGGGGGCCGCCGGGCAGGCAGGAGGGACTGAGGAGTGAGAGGATCCCCCCGCACCCCCCTAGGCCCCACCCCAGCAGCCTCTCCGCCAGGCCCTCGGCCGAGGCCAGCCAAGCAACGAGGGTCGGCCTGTTGGGGGAGGGCTCGCGGGGGGAAGCCTCCAGGGTGCCCACAGCAAACCCCGCCTCTCTGGGGGCCCTCTGCACCTGAGAACCCTTCGCTGGGGGAGGCGCAGGTCCCGGCAGCCACACAGTCCCCCTGGGAACAGACTCCCTGCAGCAGGGCCCACCCCTCAGCAGGAAGGGTGCAGCCAAGGACGGGCCGGATGGGGAGGGGGCCCGAGAACCAGACTCGTCCTCTTGGCTATGGAGCCTGACCCGCCCCAGGGCCAGGCGGGAGGGGCCTTGGACAGAGACTGGCGCCAGGTGGGTGCTGGGCCCACATCCGGCTGGCTCCCAGGGACAGGGGTGCTTGCGTGGGGTTCTGAAGGATGAGTAGGAGTTCTAGGCTGGGCCTGGTTCCGGTGGTCGGGCTCCCCGCACAGAAGGACCAGACTGGAGGGCCCGGGCTGGGGCCGGGCTGGTGGAGCTGGACGCAGGCAGCGGATGACTCGGGCGCTCAGGTGAGCCAGGCTCCGGGACCTGCAGGACAGGAGCCCTGCCAGGCACAGGGGACAGGGGAGTCCTGGGTGACCGCAGCAGTGTGAAGGTGGCTGCCTCTCCTGCTGCGGCCCCAGGGACCACCGCCTGCGGAAGGCTCAGGCCCCCCAGCCCGCCCGCCCGCCCACCCCGCCCCCGGCAGACCACCAGCCTCGGCCCCGGGGACCCGCCTCGGCACAGAGTGGGAATTGGAGCCAGGCAGCAACAGCTGGGCCCACTCGAGCGTCCCCCGGGGCCCCGCCTCCATTCCCAGGCCCCCATCCCAGCCTGTTCCCAGGCTGCACCCCCACCCCCAGAACCCTGCTGGGGACCTGGGCTGACCACCAGCTGGGACCTCTTGCCTACCCCCTGGCGACTCGGGCACAGACCCGCCCTTGGGCCAGAGGGTGCTCCTGGGGTGGCGGGGGACGGACTGCCCCCCGCCCTCCCGACCTGCCCTGTCCCTGCTGCGGGCACACAGCCCGTCGGGACCAGCGGCAGGCCCCAGGCGCCTCTCAGGCAGGCCTGTACAGGTGCAGACAGACGCTGTTTTGGTGGCTGCAGGGGGGCGCCTGCCTCTGCCTGCTTCCCCGGGAGCGGGTCTCAGGGACCCCACGTCTCTGTCCTCACCCCCACCACCACGCACGGTCTGGGCGCTCGCTACCATCTGAGGCTGTGAAGGCCCCACCGCATCCCCCAGTGGACTGGCCATGGCCACTCAGGGGGATGGGCGCCTCCCAGAAGGGCCGGCTCTGTGCTCTGGCCGCCTGGCTGCCCATCTGTTAGTGGGGCCTCCTGTACCTGGGCTGGACCAAGCCGCCCATTTTACAGATGGAGAAACTGAGGCCGTGCAGAACAGTGGGCTGCAGGAGTCCTGTGGACGTCAGGCAGGGCTGCCAAGGGAGGCGGAGAGGTGGGGGAGGAGGAGGGATGTGGGGGACCAGGGCTCGATCCCCAGATCCTCGCTGCCCACGTGGTCCTGCCTCAGGGCAGGGCCAGAGGAGGCGGGGCCCCAGCGGCTACCCCCGCAACCCCGGGAACCAAGTGGGGGCGGGTAGTTACCGCTTGGAGAGGATGAGGAGGTCGTTGGCGCCCCTGAAACCCAAGCCGGCACCAGCGCTGGGAATGGTCGTCTGACCCCTCTACGGCCCCCAGGGCCCCGGAGAAAATCCTCGAGGCCGAGTTAATACCAAGACCAATTTTTATTTCAACAAAGTTAATTCTCAACAATGTGATACTGAGGGAGCGGGGTTTCGCTGCCTGGGGGAGGGGACTGGAGTCCTGGTGCAGCACCGCTCCCCTCCCCCAGCTGCCCTCTCCCCCAGCCATCCCCTCCCCCCCCGCCCCCTCCCCCAGTACAGGCTCGGCCGCCCTGAGGACACAGCTCCTGGGGACAGAGGGGTTCAGGCTGCACCTCCAGGGTGGTGGTGGACCCCCAACTCTGCTGCTGGGCCTGGAGTGCCCTCCCCACACCCCACCCCCAGCCCCTGAACCGGTGGGGGGACCCCCCAAGCCCGCCCTGGTCCCACTGAGGACATGGCCCCACCCTGTCTGTGACCTGGGCGACCCAGCAGCCCGGGTCCCTGGGCGGCACCACCGAGCGGACCGTGACCACGCGGGCGGCTGCTTACGAGGGCCTGGACTGGGACGGGGTGCTCCCAGAGGGCAAGCAGGCCCCCCACCCCATCTCTGCCCACCTCCAGGCGCCCAGAGAGAAGCGGAAGGGAGGGGCAGGGGTGGAGGGACTCGCCGACCTCGCTGCCCCGGCCGAGCCCCGGGCTGGACCCGGAAGCCGCCGTGCAGGGATAATCGATGGTCTGGGGGCTTGGGAGGCTTGGCAAGCCTGTCAGAAACCCCTCCTGACGAGGGCCACATGCGCTGCCTGCGGGCCCTGCCGCTCCCACTGGCCCCTCTGCTGCCCTCCGCCAGGTGCCCACGGCTCTGCATCAGCAGAGGGGACAGCCTGCTCTGGGTGCAGCTTCCCCACGGCCCTGGCCGGTGCCCAGTGGGCAGCAAGGCCGCCCCGTGGGGCCCTGCGCCAGAGGGGCGCGGTCTGCAGAGGCTGCCCACGTGGGCCTGGCTTCCCCTGGAGGGCAGTGCCCGAGGGCAGGGATGGGCCAAAGTCAAACCAGATGGGCTGGGGGCCCCAAGGGGCAGGCGGGCCATTCGTCACCGTTATCTGCCCTGCCGCCAAATCACAAACACATTTTTAAGTGAAGGACTGGCTGCCACCGGCCTGCAGGCCTTGATGCCGCCCAGCTGTGGCCACACTGCGTGGGGGTGGGGGTGGGGGAGGGGGGTGCGGGGGCAGCGGGTGGCCTGTGGCAGGAGAGACGGGCACCCCCACCATGCCCGCGCACTGCCCTGCCTGCAGGCTGAGCCCGCGCCAAGCCCCCATGTCCATGTGAGGCCTCCCCTGCTCAGAGCTGGGGCGCAGGGCCCAGGACACCGCCGCTCTGCCCGGGGCACCCCTCCGCCTGCCTTCTCCCCAGAGCCTTGGCATCAGAGACTCAGCATCTGGTCCACACGCCGTGGGCCAGGGCTGCCTGGGAGACAGAGGGACATGGGCTGGAGCAGCACCTTCTCTGTGGGGCTGGGGGCTCCGGGGCCGCTCCAGGAGGGCAGTGGGCAAGACCAGAGCTGAGACAGAAGCAAGGGCCAGTGGCCAAGAGGGGCGGAGGCGGGAGTGTGAACTGGCACCGTCACGAGCCCCCCCGAGTGTCCCCCGAGTGTCCCCCAAGTGTCCCCGCGAGGCTAGCCTCACTCGCTGCAGCCTGACTGTGTGCTTGGCGGGGCGGTCCTCTTGGCCTGCAGGTGAGGGGGTGGGGGTGAGGGGCAGGGGCGGGACTGTGCCGCGTCTGTCCGTCCCTGGGAGCTGAAGGCAGGTCCTGCCCAGCACCCTGGACCCCCGGGCGGGCCCACAGGGGTTGGGGGGCGCCGGGAGAAATGGCCTGTGACGGGGTGGGCGTCCCAGGCGGGAAAGCAAACAGTGTCAGCAGCTAATGAGCGGGAACCGGCCTGGGGCTGAGGGCCCGTGGGGGCCCACCACCATCGCTCATCCTGACAGGCGGGCGGGCGGGGGGGCCGGGGGCCAAGGCGAGAGTCCACAGAGGATCCCCTGGAGTCCCGGCCTGCACACAGACGACGGACGGACGGACAGATGGACAGCCCCCGGCCCCTCCCCCACGGTGGCCCGAGGGGGCCCAGCTCCCATGATCTCCGCCAGCTTGCAGACTGGGGAGGACAAGAGGGACTGTCCGGGGCGAGATGGGCCTGCACTGGGACCCCCGTGCTGCGGGATCTGGGTCCTGAGGACCCGCGCCTCCCCGGGCCTCAGTTTCCCCATCTTTACAGGGAGCAGGAGGAGGGGGGGTCCCGTGGGGTTCCTGCCCTCCCTGCCTGCCACGCCTCCCATCAGCCTGGCAGCAGCGGGCCGAGTCCACGGCAAAGGGGAGCGGCCCCTCCGTCCTGCCTGGGTCACCAGTGGGAGACTGAGGTGGGCACGTTAGCAGCCCCCTGACCCAGCCCGCACCCAGCAGAGCCCGTCCGGCCCGGGCACTGCAGGGCTCCTGAGTGGCCGGGCCTGGGGGTGCTTCTGAGCCCCACGGCTCCCGGAGGTGGCCGCCCGCGTGGTGTCCGGGCCCCTGTCCCGCCTCGGCCAGGAGGGACGGGCAGCCATAAATTCACACCGCCGGCCGCCCGCGGGATAAATGTGTCATCGGCCGCACGATTTATGAGCACAGCCCTGGCCCACAAGGCAGGGAAAACAAGCCTGTGTACACACAGACAGCGCGCGGGGAGGGCCGGCGGCCGAGGGCACGCGGGGGCACGGCTGGTGGCGGGACGTGCACCCACAGGAGGCGCGAGGACCGTCCTGCCTCCCACGCGCGCTCCCTCATGGGGAGGTGGCTGGCGGGCTCCGTGCCCTCGAGGCACATCTTGGCTGAGGGCCCCGGGCTGCTGCATGGGGAGACGGAGGCAGGGCGCCCAGGGGCTGGGAACGGGGCTGGGCCAGTCGCCTCCATCCTGCCTGGGGGCACCACGCCTCCCACCTCTGAACACACCCCAGACACGATGCTGAGAGCGTTATGAGAAACAACGCAGGCAGACCCTTCACAGTCCTGCCGCCAGACCCTTCATGGTCCTGCCACCACGCTGGAGACGGCCGTGCCTGCCACCCTCGTCCACAGGACCCAGGGTGACGGGCCGGGCTCCAGGCCCACCAGCACCAACCTCAGTTACCTGCTGGGACCAGTGCAGGTTCAGCCGCCGCTGCCTGAGACACAGGCGGGCCCAGGGAGGCCTGGGGGCATTTGGAGGGGAGCTGGGGGGCCTGGGGCAGGTTGGGAGGACTCCGTGGGCTCCCAACGGCATCACTGCAGACTGACCAGGCCTCAGGCACGTCGCGGAGCAAGGCTACCTGCGGTGTCCACACCCCCCACTGTCCATAGACAACGTCGCTCCTCCTGACAGCCTCACCACAGAGGCTCGGGAGTGCGGCCCGGGAGAATCTGGTACCAGTAGACCCCCAGCCCAGGGAGAGGGGCTGACGGATGACCCAGACGTCACGGTGGCTGAGCCATCTCACCCCAAATAAAGAGAGGCAGCACTGAGCCCCTGAAAGAAGTTCCCACACCAGGGACCCACAGAGAAGAGACCTGCTGAGCAGGTAGAAACCCTGCACAGTGGAACCTGACACACTAGGGACCCCACACAGTAGGACCACACACAGGACCCCACACAGTAGGACCACACACAGGACCCCACACAGTAGGACCACACACAGTAGGACCCCGCACAGTAGGACCACACACAGGACCCCACACAGTAGGACCACACACAGTAGGACCCCACACAGTAGGACCACACACAGGACCCCACACAGTAGGACCACACACAGTAGGACCCCGCACAGTAGGACCACACACAGGACCCCACACAGTAGGACCACACACAGGACCCACCCCAACCCCCCCAAACAGTTTTAAAGGACACAACATAGGACCCCGCACAGTAGGACCACACACAGTAGACCCCCGCACAGAGGACCCCGCAACAGTAGCGACCCAAACAACAGTAGGACCCCAGCACAGTAGGACAAACACACAGGACCCCACAACAGTGGACCACACACAGGACCCCACACAGTAGGACCACACACAGTAGGACCCCGCACAGTAGGACCACACACAGGACCCCACACAGTAGGAACACACAGTAGGACCACACACACAGGTAGGACCCCACACAGGACCACCACAGGACCCCACACAGTAGGACCCAGCACAGTAGGACGACACACAGGACCCCACACAGTAGGACCACACACAGTAGGACCCCGCACAGCAGGGACATGCACAGTAGGGATACGCACAGTAGGACCCCACACGGTAGGGATACGCACAGTAGGACCACGCACAGTAGGGATGCACAACGCGGGGCAGGCCTCAGGGAGGCATTTAGCACCAGCAGACCCAGAGCCCCGACGCACAGATGGCCCCGCTTTCCTCACACAGAGGCACACTGCTCCCCGGTGCAACGGCCCTACATGGTGGCGTCGCGGGCCCCACCTGCTCCGGGTCTGTCGCGGGCGCCCCTCCGGTGGGCACGGGGCACGGGCGGGCGTGCTAGGACAGGCGGCTCTCAGGGCCCTGCCCGCCAGCCCTGCCCAGACAGAAGCCCGTCCTGAGGACCTGTTGGAATTCTTCAAGAGCATCTTTAAACAAACAAAGCCCAGAGAAAAGCAAACGCCCCAACACAAACCACATCAAAATAGACTCTGCATAGACGCACCGTCGCCCACGGGGGCCGGCAGAGGCCAAGGGGGCGGACTGCCCAGGTGACAGGCACGCTGCCGGGACCCCCAGCCCCAGGCTGCAACCCCCTTCAGGGTGGGTGTGCTGGGCGGGAGAAGGGGTGCCATGGGAACCCTCTACCTCCCCTGGGGTCTGCACCCCTGCTCCCCGGGGAGGCCAGCAGGCAAAGCTCGGGGAACCCCTCCAGCCCCCACCTGTGAGGGCCCCCGTGGGCCTGGCACAGTGGCACGGGGCACAGACAGCAGCGCCTGGGCCGGGGATGCTCTTCGCTGGGCGGAGGTCTGAGGACCAAGGCGTGGCACCCCAGCCTGCCCCGCCGGCGGCCTCTGGTCAGGGGTGCCCACGAGTGGGAACGTGAGCAGGAATGAATGAGGTGGGAGGCGCTCCCAGGGCGCCTGTGCTCCCACACTCTCCTCCAGACTGAGACCCTCTCTGCCCCCACCTCCACACGCTGGCTTGGGGCTCAGGGGTGGTGGTTCTGAGCGTCCAAGGGACTGTCTGCGTGACAAGGCCCAGGCCAGCCCCCGGGACACTCGGGGCCTCTCTCGGGCACAGAATTCCCAGATCACCAAAGGTCTTATGAGACAAGGAAGCCCCCATCCCCACACCCACCCCTTTGAAACAAGCCAGGAAAGATGTCATGGTGAATGTCTGCGGGCTTACCTGTGTACAGGTGGCCTTATCTCTGCCGCCTGCGCCCGGTGGGGCATTTGAAGGACACACGCCCAGAGCGGGCACTGCCAAGATCAGGCTGTGGGCCCCCTGCAGGTCCCGGGAGCATAGTGACCCCAGAGGGTGCTTGCACCTGTGGCAGGGACACCTGGCCCATCTCTCAGCACTCTTTGTCTCGCTGGCCCTCAGCAGCTGGCGCGGCGGGGACAGGAAACCCAGATGGAGGGAGGGACAGACAGCATTTCCCCTGGGGCAGAGGGGACCCTGGAGGCTGTGCTGGGGAGGCCGCTGACCCCCAGTTCCTGTGGGCCAGCCTGGGGTCTCCTGGTGTGACAGGATGTCTCCCTGCAGACATTTCCTGTCTGCAGACAGAGACGATGAGGGCAGTGAGGGTGTGCATCCAGCGGAGACAGCCCGGGTGCACACAGCACCAGGTGAGGACGCCGAGTGTACACAGCCCGGGTGCAGACAGGCCGGGTGTAGACAGCTCTGGATACACACAGGCCCAGTGTAGACAGCCCGGGTGTAGACAGCACTGGATACACACAGGCCCAGTGTAGACAGCCCGGGTGTAGACAGCACTGGATACACACAGGCCCAGTGTACACAGCCCGGGTGTAGACAGTCCAGGTGCAGACAGCACTGGATACACACAAGCCCAGTGTAGACATCCCAGGTGTAGACAGCACTGGATACACACAGGCCCAGTGTAGACATTCCGGGTGTAGACAGCACTGGATACACACAGGCCCAGTGTAGACATTCCGGGTGTAGACAGCACTGGATACACACAGGCCCAGTGTAGACAGCCCGGGTGTAGACAGCACTGGATACACACAGGCCCAGTGTACACAGCCCGGGTGTAGACAGCACTGGATACACACAGGCCCAGTGTAGACATCCCGGGTGTAGACAGCACTGGATACACACAGGCCCAGTGTACACAGCCCGGGTGTAAACCCGCACTGGATACACACGGCCCAGTGTAGACATTCCCGGGTGAGACGCAGCTGATACACACAGGCCCAGTGTAGATCATTCCGGGTGTAAGACAGCACTGGATACACACAGGCCCAAGTGCTAGACAGCCCAGGTGTAAAGACAGCAAGCTGGATACACACGGCCCAGTGTACACAGCCCCGGGTGTAGACAGCACTGGATACACCACAGGCCCAAGTGTACCAGCCCGGGTGTAGCGAACAGCACTGGATTACACCAAGGCCCAGTGTCAAACAGCCCGGGTGTAGACAGCCACTGGATACACACAGGCCCAGTGTAGACATCACGTGTAGACAGCACTGGATACACACAGGCCCCAGTTGTACCAGCCCCGGGTGTAGCAGCAACTGGATACACCACAGGCCCAGGTAGACCATCCCGGTGTAAGACAGCACTGGATACACACAAGGCCCAGTGTAACACAGCCCGGGTGTAGACAGCACTGTACACACACGGCCCAGGTAAGACATCCCGGGTGACAGCACTGATACACACGGCCCAAGTTGTACAAGCCCAGGGTGTAGACAAGCACTGGGATACACACAGGCCCCATTGTGTAAGACATCTCCGGTGGTAGACAGCACTGGAATACACAACAGGCCCCAGTGACACAGCCCGGTGTAGACAGCACTGATACACACAGCCCAGTGTAACATCAGCCCGGGTGTAGACAGCCCGGGTGCAGACAGCACTGGATACACACAGGCCCAGTGTAGACATCTCAGGTGTAGACAGCACTGGATACACACAGGCCCAGTGTACACAGCCCGGGTGTAGACAGCCCGGGTGCAGACAGCACTGGATACACACAGGCCCAGTGTAGACATCCCAGGTGTAGACAGCACTGGATACACACAGGCCCAGTGTACACAGCCCGGGTGCAGACAGCACTGGATACACACAGGCCCAGTGTACACAGCCCGGGTGCAGACAGCCTGGGTGCAGACAGCACTGGATACACACAGGCCCAGTGTAGACATCCCAGGTGTAGACAGCACTGGATACACACAGGCCCAGTGTAGACATCCCAGGTGTAGACAGCACTGGATACACACAGGCCCAGTGTAGACATCCCGGGTGTAGACAGCACTGGATACACACAGGCCCAGTGTACACAGCCCGGGTGTAGACAGCACTGGATACACACAGGCCCAGTGTACACAGCCCGGGTGCAGACAGCACTGGATACACACAGGCCCAGTGTACACAGCCCGGGTGCAGACAGCCCAGGGCTGGTGACTGTGTTGCAGAGAGCCGGGCAGGGGACTCTGCCAAGGACAGTTAAAGGACAGAGGGATACAGCCAGGGCTGGGCCCAGTCAGCAGGGCCAGGGACCCCACAGACCCCCTCAGCCTCGGGGGGAGCTGGCAAGAGCCTCCCACTGATTTACGGTCACCCCGGGGGAGGGAGTTGCGGCTGCGGAGGCCTTGTTCTTGCTCCCCCCTCCCCCTCGTTGGGGGTCAGCAGGCTGGGGTGGGGCGGTTCTCAGCTGGTTTCCAGATGGGCTGGTGGAAAGGCGCCTGGAGGGGAGCCCGGGGTGGGGGGTGTCGGTAAAGGGACCCGGCGGTCAGTGGGCGGCTGGACCTGCTTTGTCTCTGCGGTCGGTTGTCTCACGGCTCTAGGCCAGTCTCTGTCACACGGAGCTCCCCCTTCCCCACGACCGCCCGGGTGGGTGGGGGTGGGCTCTGGTGATTTATCACCCGCTGCCTGTCCTCCATCGGAAACGCCGGGGGTGGGCGCAGACGGTGCGCTGAGCTATGGGCCCCCAGGGCCCCGCCACCCACACCAATGTTGTTGCTCCGTCTGGGCGGCAGGCCCACCCCCAGCACGGCCAGGGCCTGGCCCCCAGCCCTTCCTGGGGCCTCGTACGCGGGGCCCTCGGAGCTTGGGCCCAGCGGGCGGCGGGTCTCTCCGCAGGCTGCAGGGGCCGCGGGGACAGCGCTCCACCGCCGGCCTGGTCGGGGTGCCCCTCTCCCTGGGCACCCAGCGGGCGGCGAGGCCAGCCTTTCACCGCCCCCTCCGCGGGCCCCCCGCAGCCCCCGCCTGCGCTCCGGCGCACACAGCAGGGGCCGAGCCAAAGAGCGGCGGAGACGGCCGCGCTGCGGGCTCACTGGGCTGAGTCCCGGGCCACTGCTGCCCGGCGGAAGAAGCCCCTTTTCTTCCCGCGACCGCGACCGGCTGTCGATGCGGGGCGGTGGAGGGGGGCGCCCTCGTCCCCCGCCCCGCCCGCACCGGAGCGCCCTGCGGACCCTGGGGCCGCCCCAGCTAGTGCACGCAGTTCTGCTCTGCGCCCCGCGCCCCTCCGCCCCCCGCGCCGCTCCATTCCCTCCGCAACCCCGCAGCCCCCCGCGCCCCTCCAATCCCCCCGCACCCCTCCGCCCCACCCCAACCCCGCCGCGCCCCTCCGTCTCCGCGCCCCTCTAATGCCCCTGCACCCCTCCGTCCCCGCGCCCCTCTAATGCCCCGCGCCCCTCCGTCCCCGCGCCCCTCTAATGCCCCGCGCCGTCCTCTGCCCAGTGCGCCCCGCGCGGGCCATTCGGCAGGTCACGAGCGCCCTCTGCTGCCGGGCTGAGGCCGCGCTCCGGGGAGGACCGGCCGCGGCATCTGCATTTTTCAGGGACCAAAACAACGAGGTTCCGCGCGCTGGTCAGGGCTGTGTCCGCCTGGGCCGCCTCCTGGCCTTGCAGGGACTCGGCTCTCTAGGCACCCCCTCGGTCGTGCTTCAGTCGCCAGGATGTGGCTGGAGCGTCGGGCTGGCCTCGGGCTGGTGCGCCACGTGTCCCAGCAGGGCAGGCCCGGACTTAGGGCGTGGAGGCCTTGGATACTCTGGACAGAGTGGCAGCAGGAGGCTTGGGCCTGCCCCGAGAGGAGCCCGGCCTTGGCCTGAGGCTGGTGTTCCTGGGACTCATCACTGCCCGCCACCCTGCGAAGCTGGGGACCAGTGTGGTCAGAGGACTGGAGCTGCAGGTCAAGGGGCCGGGAACTGCCTGCCTGGGAGCTGCAGGCATGAGGGGCTGGCGGGGCTATTCCCATCTGGATGGAGTCTGAGCCCCAGGGGGGACCAGCCTGTCAGTGGGGAAGGGACCCTGGGGCAGGTGGAGGGGCTACGCTCCCCCCTGCTCTGGGCTGGTCAGGGTTCCCAGCTGGGACCACTCCCCTTCGCCACACCTTGGAGGCTGCGGCCCCAGGGTCTGTGTGTGGAGCGTCAGCTGAGGGTCAGGGCTGGCAGCACCCGGTGGTCAGTACCTTGGCTGGAGCCCCTAGAAATCACGGGGAACTGGCAGGAGGGTGGGATGAACCCGGAGTAACTACAGGGTTCTGCTGCCCTGTCGTCCGAGGGGGAAGTTCTTCCTTGGATCTGACCACACCATGATGCCGGCCTTTTCCTCCATCAGGAGATCCAGCATTCTGCAGCTCCCGGCCTCCAGGACCCCCATACCCAGCCCCTCAGCAGGACACTGGCCAGGAAGCTGGACTCCTGCTCACCCCTGGTCACCCCCAGTTCCTGCTGGGACCTGTCCCACAGCCCAAGGAGGCCTCCCTGTCTTAGCTTGGAGTCACCTAGGACCCCCAAGCTCCTTTCTCTGGGCCCTGCATTTGCCCCCCAGAGGCCTCAGCAAGGAGAGGGGATCCCCGGGGCCTGTCTCAGCTCTGCTCCCAGGGCAGCCATGGAGAAACCTCTGGGGCCCAGCAGAGAGACCCTACTTGGAATCAGGTTTTCTGCTGTGGAAAGGGGTGACACCCTGTTCCTGCACTGCACTGGGTCTGAGTTTAGGGGGTGGTCTGTGTACCTTGCTGCAACGACTATTACCTCTGACCCCCACCAGGGCTCCAGGCCACTCCCTGGGGGCCAGGGGGCATTTCTTTGTGCAGAAGGGGCCGCTGTCCCAGATCTGGTGATAAGTCTGGATGAACAGCGGACAGTCAGCTGCAGCCCACAATGGGCCGGATGCCATGCACCTGCCCACAAAGGAGGGAGTGGCTCCTGCCTCACGTCCCACCGGCAGCCCTGAGATAGCATCGGCCCGGCCGGAGGGCCATCCGTCTTGTCCCACAAAGGCTGAGACAAAGACTGTGTCAGTGGCAGCCTCCCCGACCGGGTCAGCGGGGCCAGGGGCCTTCCTGGGCCAGGCAGCCAGGGCTCAGGCCCCAGGCTCCTCATCAGCGGCCTTCATTGTTCACAGGGCCAGACGGGTGGGGGCCACACCTAGAGCGGAAGTGAGGAAAGCATTGCCCTCTCTCTGAGGCCGCCAGGCCCAGCTTAGCAGCCTGAGCCACACTGGGGCACGTACTCAGGATTTTCCAGGCCCTGGTGGCTCAGCCTGGATCCAGGGCTGGGACGGGGAAGACCAGGGCCTGAGAAGCAGTCAGGGGTACCTTCCTGCAGGAGGTGGCAGCCAGGTGGAGGACACAATTCAGAGACCCTGCAACCCCCTGTGCCTCCTCACCCCTGCAAGGAACTTCTGTGGACCCCAGCTTGCAAGGCTCACCCCCTCCTCACCTGCTCTCCAGACCTTCTCACTCAAATGCCCAGGAAGGTGCCGCTGGGGCCCCCGACCGCCCTCACCATCCCTGGTCCAACACACTCCTGATGTTTTGGGGCACCTCACACCCTGAACCATCCTTGGAGCCACTTGGCAGACCCACCCTGGCACCCAGAAACCTCCACTCTGAGCATGTGCTTTCAGCACAGGCACCGCTCATGGGGTTCCCACTGTCCCCACACTGTCCTCACCCCCACCCCCCAAGGTGGGCACTGTCCTTCCAACCCGTCCATACCTCCCCACTTGAACTTTGGGGAGAGTCCGGGGGCGGGCAAGTTCGCTTGCTGACCCCCGTGCCCCCGCCAGGAGGTGATTTGGGGTGTATGAACTGCCATGTGGGAACCAACCCTGGGAGCTCTTTCTGGGTTTGGGAAGGGGATTCTGCGTCAAACGGTGCAGATCGGTCAGATGGGGAGCAGGGTTTATTGGCACTGCAGATAGCATGGAGGGCTCCACGGGCCTGGGCAGCGCCTTCCTCCAGGCCCTCCTCGGTCCAGGTCCAGGGCGTAGGTGCGTGTGGCCAGCGGTGCGCGCAGCAGTCGGGCCCCTGAGGGGAGGCAGGTCTGGGAGATGGTGAAGACAGGGGTAGGGGGGCCGGCCGCACGGTTCAGCGTCAGTCGCTCGGCTCGGGGGTCGCGCGCTCGGCGGCCAGCGGGGCGCTCAGCGGCCTCCGGCCGGTGGCGCGAGCGCGCAGGCTCCGCAGGCGGCACAGCAGCAGCGCCAGCAGCAGCGCGTGCAGCAGCCCGAGGACGAGCAGCAGGAGCTGCGCCGCCAGCGCCCCGCGGCAGAGCGCGCCGGGCAGGCAGGTGGCGCGCAGCTCGTCCTCCGCCAGGTAGGGCAGCAGGCGGCCCCGCAGCGCGGGGGGCGCGGCGCAGCGCAGGTCGCGGTAGGGCTCGCGCTCGGGCCGGCCAGCCAGCCAGGCCCGCAGCGGCAGCAGGTGGCAGTCGCAGCGCCAGGGGTTGGCGCCCAGGTGTGCGCTGCGCAGCACCGGCAGCGCGTCCAGCAGCCCCGGCGGCAGCGCCGTCAGGTTGTTGCCGGTCAGCACCAGCTCGGTCGTGTCCGGCGGGAAGGCGGCCGGCAGCGAGGCCCATGTCAGCCCGCGGCGCCCGCAGTCCACGCGCGTCCCCGCGCAGCGACATGGGGCGGGACAACCTGCGGCCGGGCGGCCCGGCGGCGCGAGCAGCAGAAGCAGCAGGCTCAGCGCCCCGCGCGGCCCTGGAAGGGAAGCACCGCGGTGAGCCCGGCCCGCGGGGTCCCGGGCGGGATCGCCACCGCCCGCGAGCCTTTCCACCCGCCTGCCGGCTGGAAGGGTCCTCCAGGTCTGCCCCGAACCGCTCTGACTGAAGCCCAGAGGACCGAGAGCCTCCCCGCCGGATGTCATCGGGGAGCGCGCGGCCCGGGCAGACCCCAGACTCACCGAAGCCCATGGCGAGAGGTCGGCGACTGGGCGAGCTCTGGAGCACCAGGCGGCGGTCGCAGGACCGGGCGATAAGGCCGCCCCGCCCCTGCCCGGCCCTGGCGCGCCCGCCGAACTGACCACAACGCGGCCACCCCGCCAGAAATAACCCCGAGGCCGAGCCGCCGGCACAGATAGAGCGCTATCCAGGCCACCGGCCGACCGGGTTTCCGGCCCCTCGCTCCTGGGGCGCACAGACCACTCGGACACCCTCTTCGACGTTCACCAACATTGTTCCCCTGTCACCAGGACAGGGCTCAGCATTCACAACGGAACACACTGGAGAATGGGGCGCGGAGCCAGGGGTCATGCGGGTGGAGGGACAGGGACCAGGGACTCGGGAACCCAGGGCTACAGTGCTGCTGGGGAGAGCGGGCCTTCCGCCACCGATGGGCAAACGGTGGTGGGCCAGGGACAAGGATGGCCAGTTTGCCGACCACCCGCTGCTCCTGGAGCCCCCCGGGGCCAGGCCAGGCCGTGGGGGAGGGGCTCGGGCATTCACAGTGAAGCCCAGCCACGTTACTGTCCCCAGCAGCCAGCTGACCTCATTAGGTCTAGACAGAGCCTAATCCCTTCCGCTCCCAACCTGTGCGCAGAGGTGCCTGGAGAATGGGGGAAGGGGTAAGAAAGACCCAGCCCACGGGGGCCCAAAGGGAGGCTCCGAATCGGGAAACAGGCCAGGGTTCTGGGGATCAGGCTCCCACCCCACCTCCACTCTGCCTTGGTTCTCCTGTCCATGTAAGTAGGGCCTGGAGTCAGTGCAGTGACCTTCCAGTTGGGGGCAGATTTCAGAAGTCACCACCCAACTTAGATCCAGCGGCCCAAGGCCAGAGAGGGCTGTATGTGGGGGGCCCCACCGTCCAGGCCCCTGGGAAGCAGATACAAACGAGGGGAGGGGCCGATGCTGAGAATAAATTAGGGTTGGCTGGGGGCTGTGACCCAGCGTCTCTGAGAACAGGAGGGAAAAAAACCAGGTCTGGGCCACTCTGGGGTGGGGGGGTCGCGCCAGGGCCTATGGGCGATCCAGACGAATCCGGCGTCGAGTCCAGGCCTGTCAGGGTCCAGGGGTGGGAAGGGCCAGCCTGGAAACCGGCAGGATAGTCATGGCACGTGGGGCTGCGGCGGGGTCACTGGTCCTGCATCTGCTGCTTCATTTTCTGCAGCATCTCTTGCATCCGCCTTAGCTGGGAGGGGGCAGGAGCGACAGGGGGCAGCGTGACCGAGCGGTGGGTGGGGCCTGCCCTGCACCCAACCTGGCTCCGCCTCCACTTCCCGCCCTCCCAGCCTGGCTCCTCCCCTCTCCCCACCCACTCGGACTGGCTCCGCCTCGCCCCGCCCACCCAGCCTGATTCCGCCCTCACTCCCCGCCCACCAGCCTGGCTCCGCCCCGCCCACCCAGCCTGGCTCCTCCCCTCTCCCCGCCCACTCGGACGGGCTCCGCCCCGCCCCGCCCACCCAGCCTGATTCCGCCCTCACGCCCCCGCCCACCCAGCCTGGCTCCGCCCCTCTCCCCGCCCACTCGGACTGGCTCCGCCTCTCCCTGCCCACCCAGCCTGATTTCGCCCTCACTCCCCGCCCACCCAGCCTGGCTCTGCCCCACTCCCCGCCCACCCAACCTGGCTCCGCCCCCACTCCCCGCCCACCTCCTCATCTTTCATCCTGATGAGCTTTTCAGTCTCAGCGTCGGGCGTGGGCAGCGGCAGGATGGGTATTGGGCTTTCCATGCGGCTGTCTTGCGTCAGCTTGCTGCAGGGTGGACAGCGGGGACAGGCTGCTGGGGCCCGGGATGACCCTCGACACCAGCGCGGTCCTACAGCTCTCGCACCTCTGGGCGGGGCCGGGGGGGGGGGGCACGCACCTGGTCATCTGCTGGATGCAGTGTGCCCGGTAGTTCTCATAGTGCACGTCGCAGGTCACGTCCTTGAGGTCGTGCATGTGCGTGCGGATCAGCATGTTGCGAAGCTTCACGAAGTCGCAGTGCGCCTGGTTCTCCACTGCGGGCAGGGGTGGCCGGTGAGTGGGCCGCCGGCCTGGGGGAGCCTTCCCACCCTAAGGCTGTGCCCCAGGCCTGGACTCACCCTCCACGATCCCCCACGGGTACAGACGCCCCCGGACCCGCTGCCCCTTGGCCTCCACCACCGTGTTGCTGCCGATAACAGCGAAAGGTGCGCTCTCCTGGGGGGGGGGGGGGGCAGGTGCAAGGGCTCATGCCCAGTTAGTATGGGCATGAGGTGCAGTGCAAGAGGGGCCTGGGCACATTGCACCTGGTCTGCCTCTCCAGTATCCCCAACAACAACCTCTCCCCAAAGAGATCCTTTCGTCCCCGCCTCGGGCCTCTCTGTTGCCAGCTGAAGCCAGAGCTGGTGCCACTTACATGGAGGGCTTCTGCTGGGCTGTGCCCAGTCAGATGTACCCTCCCCACATGGTACCCCTCCCCCTCCTTCCCCAGAGCGGAGCCCGTGCCGCCTGTTAGTGGGGTGAAGGGCCCACCCTGGTCCTGGCCCAGTGGCCACTCGTCCCCAGCTTGGCTTTTCCTGGGGCTACAAGGGCCCCAGGTCAGAGCAGGGCCCCAGCCCTCCTCTAGACCCGGTGTACAGTGGCCTCTGGGGTCCCCCCAAGTGCTGCAGGCTCACCTTCAGTTCCCGATCCTGCTGCTTGAAGTCCTCATCCTCATCCGAGTCACACTCAGGAAACTGGTACACGTGGATCCCAAACTTGTCAATCTCCTCCCGGATCTGCAGCCAGTGAGGGCTGTCAGGGGAGGAGCCGGTGGCCTCAGTCCCCCCCCAAGCCCCGCGCGGAGCCCCCCAGCCCCGCAGGCTCACCCGCTCTTTCAGCTTGCGGATCTCCCCGGGGACAAGACAGTCGGCCTTGGCAATGAGGGGCACGATGTTCACCTTCTCATGCAGGGCCTTCATGAAGCCCACGTCCACCGGCCGCAGCCTGTGAGGGGGGCCAGGGTGAGGGGCTTGTGGGGTGGGAGTGGCGGGAGGGGGTGCCCAAGGAACAGGCAGGCCGGGCCCCCTGGCCCAGGGCAGCCACCTACCCGTGCCCAAAAGGGGAGATGAAGTACAGGCAGCAGTGCACACGGTTGTCCTGGATGTTCTTGCGGTTGAGGCCGCTCTCGTCCCGGAAATACTGCTCAAACTGCTGGTCCACATAGTCGGTGATGGGCTTCCAGCTGGGGGTAGGGGGGCACATGAGGCCAGCCGGGCTGGGAGCCAGGGGCTGGGGCAGCCTGGGCAAGCCTTCCTCACCACTCAGAGTTGTTGACGGCATCCCCAAAGCCTGGTGTGTCCACGATGGTGAGCTTCAGCTTCACTCCCTTCTCTTCAATGTCCACCGTGTGCTTTAGGATCTCAACCGTCTGGCTGATGCGTTCTGGGGCCGGGGGCGGGGGGTGGTGGTGGTTTAGAGTGGCCTCTGCGGCCCTGACTCCCACCCCGGGGCAACTCAGACCCTCCCAGGTTACGTGGCCTGGTGGTGGTCTGGACCCACGCTTCAGGGAGAGAGGATCGGGGCTGGACCTGGAAGGGGCCCTCAAAAGTGTCACCCAGCAGGGGGCGTGGGGGCCACTCACCCTCAGCACTCAGCAGTTTCCGCTCCTTGTAGAGGTCGGTCAGGAAGAGGCTGTGGACCAGTGTGGACTTCCCCAGGCCTGACTCCCCTGCCCACAGATGCAGTGGGGAGGTCAGGTCCCAGGCCCCAGATGGAGCCTGGCTGCCCATGCCCCTGCCCGCCCTGGGGCCCGGCGCACTCACCGGCCACCATGAGCGTGAAGTCGAAGCCCTTCTTCACGGACTTGCGGTGCACTTGGTTAGGCAGCGTGGCAAAGCCCACGTACTGCTTGTCGATGTCCTGGACAGGGGTGGGGCAGGTCAGGGGCACGCTCGGGTTCCCAGGGCAGCCCCGGGCCCTGCCCCTACAGAGTTCAGGCCAGGGGGGCAGCAGGGCAGGGTCCCCTGGGGAAGGGGCATCTCAGTGGCAGCAGCGGGCGAGGGCCTGTGGGCAAAGGCCCCCCGAGGTGGAAGGCGGGTGGGCATGGAGGGTGGTGGTGCCTCCAAGGGCTTCACAGAGACCGAGTCTGTGCCCGAGCGGGGCAACAGGCACATCCAGTGAGGCCAGTGTCCTTGGGTGGGGGGCAGAGGGCACCAGGACCTGGACGCCTCAGACATGCCCAAGGTCCTCCAAAGCTGGAGAGGCCCCCGCCTCAATACTCACCCCTCCGCGAAAGTGGGGGGTGGGAGGCCCCATCTGGCCCTGATCCAGCCGCGGAGGCGGACGGTAGAGCTGGGGCTATTTATAGACAGCAGCCCCCGGCCTCCCCGCGGTCCCCAGCGCCCAACTCAGGACCCCAGGGCCCTGCGGCCCGTCATATCCCCAGTCCCGGCACCGGGGTGGGCGCGCGCTGACCCACTTTCCACGCCCCGCTCCACACACACCTTGAGCCGCCTCTGGGCCTGGGTCCGCGGCGATAGCAGCGGCTCCACCAGGCGGTCCTGGGGTGCTGCCAGCGAGTCCATCCCCGCCAGCCTGGGACCGTGCGGGCCGCGCTGGGGCCCAGAGGGTCAGGCCCGCCCGCCGCCAGGCGTGTTCTCGCCCCCGGGGCGCACGGACGCGGGCACCGGGGCCCTGGGCGGGGTGGTGCTCACGCGATGCGCGACCCCGAGGCCGCCCTCGAGCCGCGGGTCCGGCCCCAGACGGCCCGCCCCAGGCACAAGCGGGTCCCTGCGCCTGACGGGAGCGCGCGGTCTCCGGGAGACGGTCGCCTGGAAATGAGGCCGCGCGGGCGGAGCCACCGGAGCGGAGGAGGGCAGGGCCCAGCCCGGCGGGCGGGCGGGCGGCTGCGCGCGGAGCGGCGCGGCTCGGGCCGTCAGCCCCGCGACTGCACGGCGGGGGCCGGTCCACGGCGGGTCCGCGCCGCCGCGCCCGCCGCCAGAGGGAGCCCCATCCGCGCGCTCCCGCCCGGCCCCCCCGAAACTCCTCACAGACGCACCCCTCCCTGCGCGGTCCGCCCCCCCCCCCATGTGGCCGGAGAATGTTTATGCCGCTGCCGCGGAGACCAGCGGGGAACCTGCGAGGGCAGAGCCCCGCTCCCCACCCAGGCCCGCATCGGGCGAGAGGGGGCGGTCAGAGCCCGAGATGCCCGCCCCCGATCCCCTCTGCAAACGCGGAAGCTGTGGCCCGTGGGTGGCTCCCCACACCCGCCGGCCAGCCCTGCTGGCCACACAGCCGCTGCCAGCCGAGGAGGGCTGACGGAGCGGACCCCTCACAGGGGTCTGTCAGGGGGCACTCTGTCTGAGCTTCCACCCTGCCCTCACCCCCAGGGCTGGGCAATAGGGGGCCTGGGGGACTCCAGCCAGCTCTGGCCTCTCGCCTGTGCTGTGATGCCAGGGACCAAGGGGGTCTCCCGAGCCCACAAACCCGGCCTTGCCCCCACCCTGCAGGCCCCCACCAGAATCTGAACAGACCAGACCAATGGGAAGGAGCTGGACATCCAAAGAGGTGGACACACTCTGAACTCTGTCAGTAGGGCCGGAATGCCCCCATATCCCTACCCGCCCTCCCTTCCTGGCTCCCGGCTCAAGGGGCCTCTGTCCCCCCGTCCAGGCCAGAGCTGCTGCCATGGGGCCTGGAGGCCGCTGGCACCTGGGGAGGAGGGGTGGGTCCACTGCTGGGAACAGGGGTGCCTTTCATCCAAGAGGATGGTGGGGGGAGCCACAAGCCGCAGCCCGGCCCCCCGCCCTGGTTCTGAGAAAGCATCCGCCATGTGGACCTGTGGGGGGCCTCTGGGCTGAGTATCCCCCCGCCTCCAACCCCGGGCACCACCTTAGACCCGGCTCCTAGGCCCAGCTCCCGGCGGGTGGACAAGCCGACGTCTCGGGCCTGGGGCGCCTCCGAGGACAGAGCCGGGCCTGGCCTCAGCGCCCACAGCCTGGGGCCTGAAGGATGCACTGCACAGACAGCCTCGGTTTGCCTGCTGGTAAGGCACAGCCTCAGGAGGCCCAGGACAGGGGACAAGCCCAGCCGCTGCCGACCCAGCCCGCATCCCACCTCACCCGCACAGGGCTGGGGATTCCCTGGGGGTCCCCAAGGAGCGGGCCCTGACACCCACTTTGTCTGGTCCCCGAGGCACAACAGACACTGATGAGGACTCCTGGAGTCGCAGACACGCCGCGCCCACCTCCTCCCCACCGCCTGCTGCCTGACGCTCTCGAGGTGTTTTCATTCTTAGAATCTCCCCGTCAGCTCCAGGGACAGGAGCCAGAGCCAGTGGAGCCACCACGTCCACTGAGACAGGGTGCAGTGGGGAGGGCACAGAGGAGCACCAGAGTCCCCCACCCCGTGCCTGAGATGGTGGGCACAGAGGGGTCCACAGAGCCCCCTCTTTCCTGGAGGGGTGACAGGCTGAGGCTCAGAACACCAACAATGGAACAGTGAAGACCCATGGGGAGCCTGCCCCAAACGCCTGGCTCCTGGCCCCCATCTCGGGTTACCCTACACCCCACCCGCATCACACCCTCTGCCTTGGGCCCCGGGGGGCAGGCATGGGTGAGGCCGGTCCTAGCTGAGCTCCAGGTGGGGCAGACACTGGCCCAGAGGGGCTGGAGCCCCAGCAGGGGACCCCGAGTGCCCATAGGCCTCGGAGCAGGGGGGGGCCGGTCTCCTGGGTCTTCCCCCTGTCTGTCCCTGAACAATGGCGGGTTGGCCGGCTGGCCTTGCGTCTCCTGCATTGTTCGACCAGCAGAACAAGCAGGCAGCTCCCGGCCCCGGCTCCCCGGGGAGACCCTCGCTGGCAGGGTGAGGATGACAGGCCCCTCCCCACGAGCCTCGCCCAAGGCACAGCCGGCGACTCCCAGCCCCCACCCCACCTGCCGGGCCGCTCCGCCCGCCTGCCACACCTGGGCCAATACTGGGGTTCCACCCAGGGTGTGAACCCCCATCCCTGACGAGGGCTGCCAAGGCCATCCTGGTGCCCAAGTCGGGCCTTCCTGTTCTGCCCTAAACACGGCTGCGCTCAAGCAAAGAGACCTCAGCCAGCGGGGCTGTCCCAGGGCCCCAAGCTCCGCCCTGGCACCCCCCTCCATGGGGTCTCCGCGACATTTAAACCTTACCTCAGCCAGTTTCACGGTGGGTGTCCAGGCGGCCTCCTGCCCAGCACTGTCCACCTGGAGGGTGGGGTCCAGGCCGGCCCCTGGGTGAACCCGTTTGTGCCCTTAGGTCAGAAGACCTAAGCTGGGCAGGGGGATGACTGAGACCCGGCCCTGGAGACTCCCAGTCTGGGGAAGAGGCCCCAGGTCAGCCCACTCACGTCACTCAGTGGGAAGAGGATGCAGAGAAGCTGGGTGGGGTGGCCGGAGCAGCCGTCCGCGCTCTCCGTGTGGGGCCGCTCCGGGACAGCCCTGGCTGCTGGACGCAGACCCCTCCCTCCGCCCATGGCCTTCCGTGACCAGGGGCTCCCTGGGGACCCCCAGCACGCGGTCTCGGGCCAGTTCAACAAGGAGAGGCCGGCGCTGGACCAGTGGGAGGGGGCACCCGGCCCATCCCCCATCGGGGAGGGGCGCCCGCCCCTGCAGGCCAGGGTCAGGATCTAGGACCCAGGCACAGCGCCCCCTCCGCCCCGCAGCACCCGGCTGACGATCGGCTATCGCGACAGGGCGGGATGACGGCGGGCGGGGGCGGGGTCGCGCCGGGGCGCCGCGGTGTTGTTGGCACAATGGGTGACAGCGGGCCGGGGGAGCGGCGGCGCACGCGTACCTGCTTGTCCTCTGCGGGTGCAGGTCGGGTCGGGGGTCGGGTCGGGGTCCAGGGCCGGCCGGCGGGCGGGAGAGAGACCGAGACACACGATGAGAGGCGCGCGGGCGGCGGGGACAAAGGCGCGCGAGCGCGCGGGCGGGAGGGCGCCGGGCTCACCTGGGGTCGCCAGCTTGCTCTTGTACCTCAGGCCTGTGCTCATGGTGGCCGCCGGGGGACGTGCGCGCGGGCGGGGCGGCGACGAGCCGAGGCCGAGGCCGGGCTGCGGGGTGACCGGCCCCTCCGCGCCGCCGCCCGCCCCGCCCGCGCGCCCGCCAGCCAATGGGCGCCCGCCGCGCCCACGCGCGACCCGGCGCGGCCGGCGGGGGCGGGGACCCGGGCGCCCCCACCTCCCCGCGCCCGAGGCCTGGGGCGACGCCCTCCCTTCCCTCCGGCCGGGCGCCGGGGCACCCGAGACCCGCGCTGCGCTTGGTCCCCGTGACCGTGGCCGCTGTCCACCCCCTCTCCTCCCTGCTTAGGGCCCCCGGCCTCCCAACACCGTCCCTGCCCGATCCCCTACCCAGACCCCCACCTCTGACTCCTCCACCCTCATGGGACCTCCGACCACACCTGACCTCTGATCATCCTTGGTGTGGCCCCCCCTGTAGAGCCCGCTCCCAGAGGCTCCGGCCTCATACATACTCTGCCACCACCCTCAGCAGGCAGGCTCTGCCCAGCTGAGGTCGGGGCATGCCCCCCCACCTCGTCAGGGTGGACGCCAGGGGCTTTGGCCTGCAGAGCCCCTCTCCTGGCCATGTCCGGGCGGAAAGCCTAATTGATGCCTGGCACGCGGCCAGCCCCGGCTCCTCTCCTGCAGCTGTTCGTGTCTGTAGCCGGCTCTGCACGTGCACACACCTGGGCAGTCGGTCCGCCCCAGTTCCAGGATGGTTGGTAAGGAACGAGCCGCCATCGACGGCTCCCACCGTCACCCCTGCATCCCCAGGCCCACCCCAGCACCCTGTGCTCTGCACACCCACAGGTGGACCTGCTGAGACCACCCTGAGAAGGGGCCCCCTGGGTACTGCGAAGGCAGGCCAGGGTCTGCACCCCACTTAGGCTGAGGTCTCCCCAGGCTGGGTGCCTGCTGTCTCTTTCGGTCACTGCCACACTCCCAGCGACACTGCCAGCTGCCCTCAGCCTGGACCTCCCGGGAGCGCCCCCCAGGAGTCTCGTCTGGGGCTCTCAGTCCCTCAGGGAGGGACGTGGGGCCTGTGGTCAGCAGCCCCCGAGGTGAGGGCCCCCGCACAGGCAGGAAGCCCCGTCCCGCCCCGATCTCCTGCGCCCTTGGGCCCTCTGCTGGCCTGTGGGCTCCGCCATCTCTGAGCGCTGGCGCTGGGCAGACTGTTCCCCTCTCACCTTCACTGCCGCCCGGCTGACCAGGGTCCCCTCCCCCAGGGCCTCCGCCTGGTCCAGCAGGAGGTGTGGGGCCAGTCCACCCCCCACCCCGCCCCAGGCCCTGGGGCCAGAGCGTTTGGAATACAGGACTTTCTTCGGCTCACAGATGACCTGATACCTCAAAGGGCCCTGGGGCTGTGCCTTGAAGTTCTTGTGCTGAAGGACTTCCTGGTGGTCCCGTGGTTGAGACTTGCTGCTTTCACTGCTGGGGGCTCGGGTTCCATCCCTAGTTTGAAGCTAAGGCCCCCCATGCCACGCCACCACAAGAAATATTAAAAAAAAATTTTTTTTTAAGATTTTGACACTGAAACACAACTGTCCCCATGAACTGCAATAAATAAAGACCATAGTGAATGTATCTGTTGGTTCAGAACTGGCTTTGTCGCCAGATGTTGAAAACCTTTCTTTCAGAGCTGTAGGGAGTTCAGGATTGTGGATAAAGGCGTGGGGCCAGAGGGGACACTTGGAGTGCGAGGCAGGACTTCTGAGCCTTCACCAGCCCTGGGGGCCTCCGTGGAAACCCCATCTCAGGGGACCTGGAGCCTAGCAAAGCGGTCCAGTCAGGCAGTGAGAAAGGGCACTTCAACAGTTATCACCAACTGACCCAGGCAAGCCTGTGCTCATGGGGACTCTGGAGGACGGGAAAGCCGCCCTGTCCTGGGGGTCTGGGAGGGGCTCCAGGCAGCCCCAGGTCAGGGGTTTGAACTCGGCCCTGAGGGGACTGGGCTGCTGAAGGGCCAGGTTTTGAAACAGTCCTGTAGGGGAGAGGCAGGGAGGGACAGGACACCACAGAGGCGGCTCTTTCTCATCTAAGTGTGCCCCAGGGGAGGGTGGGCGTCAGCAAAGGTGGGCCACAGCCCAGCTTCTTGGGCCTGGAGACCCCTCCTGGAGCTGACGGCGAGAGGGCCGGAGCTGCCCCAGGACTCCCGAGGGCAGGCCCGGGTCGGGCCTCTGGTGAAACGCCCAGGGGTGAGTGACCTTGGGCTGGCCGGGCGGGAAGCGGGTGGGGTCTGCTCCCCCCAACCCGGCCGCGAGCCCAGGGGACACCCCAAATCCCACCACAGACACAGGGGATGCCCCTCCAGCTGAGAGGCCCTGGGGAGATCACGGCTCCTCTGCCCAAGCAAGCGTACAGGCTCCAGCCAGTGACTCAGAGGCCCGTCTTCTGCTCTGCCAGGTGGGGTGGCAGAGGGGCCTCTTCCGGTTTCTCCAGCCTGGACGCTGCCAACTGACCACCTGGTGCAACCCTTCCAAGGCCCCTGCCCACCGCATGTCACGACCCTGGGGGCGGGTGACCTTGGGCAGGAGAGCCCCGGGGGCCCGGCCAGCCTGCCTCCCGCCGCAGGGCTGTAGTTTAAGGAAAACCCAGCCTCCTGGGCTGGGGGGAGCAGGTCTGAGCCCGCCCTCACCGCAGGAGCAGGAAGGCTGGCAGTGGTACAAGGAGAAATCAAAAGATGCTCCTGGGTGGGAAGAACACTACTTCCTAATTCATAAGAAAAAGAAGTTAATGAGTGAAAAAATAAGCTACACCCAGAGAAATCTGCTCAACCAACTTGGGCTACAAATAGCTTGACGCTTTTCAGAAAAACAAGAAAAAAACTCTTTATTTCGGAAGTTCTCCAGAGGCCGCATTTAGCTGGTGTGGAATCGTCCTTCCTGTCGACACAGACGCGTGGGCCTCTGTGGTCACATGGGCGTTGGTGCCTCTGTGTGAGCCCTCAACCCGGAGGTGTTGGGCTCGAGACAGGGCAGCCTGACCAGGGGACACACGGTGTCAGGTGGACTGGGGGCCGCTGGCAACATGCTCCAGAATGTTCTGTCCGTCTGAGGCCAAGGTCAAGCGTAGAAGCCGAGCTGGACACAGCTTGGTCATCAACACCCCTTCTCTGGGCTGCGGGTCATGTGGCCCTGGGGGGGTCGGACCGCCTCTTTGAAGCAAGGGCCACCAGAAGAGGAGAAGGAAACACACTGCCCTTCACGGGGACACAGAAGGACCTTACTCAGCTCAGAGTGGAGTTAGCCCACCGAGACCACCTTCCTGGCTTGCAAGATGCCCCCTTCCCCGCGTCCCAGCCCGCTCAGAGCCTCAGACACCTCGCGGCTGGGGCCCCCGTCTTCGGTGACAGTGTGGGGCTCGAGACAGACTCCCCCGCACGGCACGTGGGGCTGTGATTTCCGCAGCCCACCCCCACTGGCCCCGGGGTGGTGCCCAGGGTCACCCACGCGTGCAGCCTGTGCCCGGGTGTGGGGCCGCTGTGCAGAGCAGCCCCAGGTCAGGCTCGGCGTTGGCCCAAGAGAAGGACCCGACGGATGGGGGCACACTGCTCAGGCCCCCATGGTGAGCACCCCCGCGGTGGCCCTCCCCCACTGCCCAGCCAGCTCCCGCGCCCCGCCCCGTGTGCCGTGCAGTGCCCGCCAGCTTCTGGCTCAGTACTGTCCCCTCTGAGGTCCCCGCTTCTCACTGTGGGCTAGGGCCATTGTGGGGTCGCCCAGCCTGGGGCCCAGGGGTCCTCTTCTCCCAGGGGATTCCTGGTGTGCGGGAAGGTGAGTCACCCTCCCCGACCCCAGATCCTGAGGGTGAGGGGCACGGCGTGCTTTGCGGGCCTCCCCCCTGCCTGGGCACAGACCAGGAAGCAGGGTTCAGAGTGCAGGAGGAGAAAGGCCTGAGCGAGGGCCCTGGGGCAGCAGGCGGGCCTTGGCCGGATGGGGGTGTGGCCGTCCCGCGCTGTGGCCGCAGCCCCGCCTGCCCCAGAGCCGAGGGTGCCCTCTGCCCAGACAGGCCAGCGAGGGGGCCGTGGGCACGGCTGCCCGCAACGCGGAGGGCGAGGGGCTCGTGTGTGCAGCCGGGGGCAGTGGAGCACCCTGCCCTCACCTCCCCTGAGATCGCCGTGCGGGGTCAGGGCGAGGGGGCGCTCACATCCAGTGGACAGCAGGCCCATCCAAGGAACACACTGTCCATGGCGGCTGCCCCGCCAGCAGGGCACCGCCGGCCCCGCCGCGTGCCGCCGGAGACAGAGCCTCGGTCCACACCGCGGCCCCATTCCCTGGACCGCTGGACCGAGCGACAGAGGGACAGAGGACGCCTGCGCCCGGCCCCAGGGGGCCAGGCTGGGGACCCAGAGCAGCAGCAGGCGCCCCTCCCTGGCGAGGGCCAGTGGCGGGGGGCCTCCAAGCCTTCACGGTGAGACGGGGTCCGGAAGAGGATGGAGCGCAGCGTGACTCAGCCGGTGGGCGCTGCCGACCAGGGCCAGGGCCCCCACCAAGTGTGGGGCTTCACGGTGACCCAGACCCAGGCCCACCCTCCCCCATCAACACCTTTGCCCTCCAGGGAAGGCTGGGTGTGGGGTTCCAATGGCTGGCCCCAGCGCCCCGCGGTATCCCAGCCCCACATCTGTCCTGGGGTCATCAGGCCAGAGACGGGTGAGAAACCGCCCCGGGAGTGAAAAGCATGGGTGTGGCCACGGGCGGCCAGCCCTGGGCATCCAAGGAAGGGCAGGAAGGGCCCGGGGTCTCAGCTCAGTCCCCCTGCCCCTCATTCTGGCTACAGGCCGTGGGGGGCTCCTCCGCAGAGCTCTGCCCGCCCCAGGCAGCCGACTGAGGGGAACCACGCTGGGCCCCTCTAGTGGGGGCCAGCAGGAGCCCCTGCGCCTCCATCACCAGTGGCTCAGAGTTTGGGGAGCCCAGCCTGAGTGCTTCTGGCCACTGACCCGCCGGGCTGAGTGAGCTGGATCCGGGGTGCCCTGGGAGCTGGGCCTAGGGCCCCTGAGCGGGACCACCATGCTGGGAGCTGGGACCAGCGCCCCCAAGCAGGACCACCATGTTAGGAGCCGGACCCAGGGTCCCCAAGTGGGACCACCGCGCTGGGAGCCAGGCCTGGGGTCCCCGAGCGGGACCACCAGGGGGGCAGGTGTTGCCAGGACTCCCTCCCCTCCCATGAGCTCTTGCCAAAGGCTGGTTTTTGCAGCCACGACTCTTCACGAGCACCCCTGGGTGCTGGCACACCCTGGGGTCCCTGGACCATCTCTCACCCCGCCGACACCTGGGCCTGTCCTCCTGGGCAGGATGCACAGCTGATGGCTAACCTGGTCCTCCCAGCGGACACCCTGCAGGCGTCACGCAGCAGCACAGGAAGAGGAGCGCCAAGCCTAAGAATGTGCTGCTCGGCTCTGGGCACTAAAGCTTTTCTCTTTTCCCCCTAAATGTTTAGTTTTACGCTTTAAGTTTAAGTTCATGATCTTACTTTGAGCTCGTTCTTGTATAAGGTACAAGAGGTAGGCTGACATTTTTGATGGCTTGTGAGCGTCCCCTTGCTCTCAAAGCATTTGCTGCCTCCTTCCTTGTTGAACTGCTTTTGAACTTGGTTGGGGGACTTCCCTGGTGGCTCAAATTCTGCCTTGCAGTGCAGGAGACCTGGGTTCAATCCCTGGTTGGGAAACTAAGACCCCATGTGGTACGGCAAAAAAACTAAAAGAAAAAGAAACAGATGTTTGTAACTTGGGTACGTTCCAATTTATTGATTTTTCATTTTCTACCTCAAGCTTCTTTTGTTCTCTCCAAGAAATCTTTGCCTACTTATTCCAAGGTCACGCACATCTCTTCTGTCTCTTCTCTAAGCTTTACACTCTCAGCAGTCTCTTTAGGGCTGTAATCCTTCGAGACTTCTTTTGTGTGTATGTGTCAGGTAGAGATCAAAGTTTATCCAATTGTTCTAGCACCATTTGTTGAAAAATTTAACCTTCCCCACTGAACTGCCATGACACCTCTGATGAAACTCAGAGTTTAGCTTTCTCGTGGCTCTCGTTCTGAATTTAGTCTGTTTTAAAATGACTGTTGGGGACTTCCCTGGTGGTCCAGTGGTTAAAACTCCTCGCTTCCAATGCAGGGGGCACAGGTTTGATCCCTGCTCGGGTAGCTAAGATCCCACATACTGCACAGAGTGGCCAGAAAAAAATAATAAATTTTAAAAAAAATAAAAATAAAAATAAAATGACTGTTGCTGCGTAACAGTTCGAAGTTTAGTGAAAAAACATCAACTTCAGCTCAGCTCAGTCACTCAGTCGTGTCCAACTCTTTGCGACCCCGTGGACTGCAGCACACCAGGCCTCCCTGTCCATCACCAACTCCCGGAGCTTGCTGAAACTCATGTCCATTGAGTCAGTGATGCCATCCAACCATCTCATCCTCTGTCGTCCCCTTCTCCTCCTGCCTTCAATCTTTCCCAGCATCAGGGTCTTTTCAAATGACTCAGCTCTTTGCATCCAGTGGCCAAAGTATTGGAGTTTCAGCTTCAGCATCAGTCCTTCCAATGAATATTCAGGACTGATTTCCTTTAGGATGGACTGGTTGGATCTCCTTGCGGTCCAAGGGACTCTGAAGAGTCTTCTCCAACACCACAGTTCAAAAGCATCAGTTCTTTGGCACTCACCTTTCTTTATAGTCCAACATCAATGTAGTGATTCTTTAATCTCTCGTGGTTCCTGTGGGTCAGAACCTCGAGAGGGCTCAGCTGGGTCCACCGTGTGATTTCAGCGTCTGGCACTGTGGCTGCTGGCTGGATGCCTCCCTTAAGCCCTGGGGCTTCTCCCCATCATATCTGGGGGGGTGCTGGCCCACATCCTGACCACGGGGGCCTCGAGCCCCTGGGGAGGTTGTGCAGCATCCCCTGTCCTGTAACCTGCTGCTGGTAGGGTGTGTGAGCACCCTCACGTTCACGGGGCATCGCGGCCCCAGGAGAAAGTGTGGGCTGGAAGACTTCTCAGGCCTGTCTTTGAAAAATAAAATCTGTAAACACTCCTCTTTCCTGGCCAGTCCTCTCTCTGTTCACAACCTGGATGATGGATACTGCCCTGTCTCTGGCCAGCAGTCGGGGGTGGACTAGGGCAGCAGGGGGGACGGCCCCATCGAGGTGAGTTACCCTGAGGCCTGCAAGACAGCAGGGAGGAGTCGGCGTCCGAGGCACGTGGTCAGGCATGGGGGCAGGCGTGGGACTGTAGACCCCCACGTGCCTCTGAGATCTAGAGCTGGTGCGGCCTGGGCCCCAGGGGGACACATTGGGGGTTGACGACTGCCGGGTGGGGGCAGCCAGGCTCAGGGACAGGAGAGCCCGTGGCCACTCTGCTCAGACTCAGGGCGGGGGCCCACACGGGTGTGTGTGGCTCGGCTGGGGCTTCCGGGGAGGACGTCAGAGCCAAGGGCAGCGTCTCGGGCTCCGGGGGTGGGGGGTGCACTGAGTCAGGTGGAACGTTCTGGGCCAGGGCCGCCCAAGAGCCTGGCCTCTGAGGACCAGCCTAGCACGCGCTGTCGCGGCGGCCAGGGGGGTCATCGGGCGGTGTTTTGGGGGCTCTCTCTGGGGCGTTGACACCCCCCCTGCTCCAGGGCCCAGAGAATCTGGCACCATCTCCATTCTCCCTGTGTTCACGACCCCCTCTGCTTCCCCACTCATGGATCCAAGGAGACCCTTCTGCGCCCCTGCTGGTGGGAGACAAGGAGCAGGACCCTCCCCTGAGGGCCGCGCTGCCTGCAGCAAAGTGCCGGCTCCTTGGGTCTTCCCCATGACAGGCGGAGGTACTCCGGGGACCTCGGGCTCGACCTCCGGCGGCCCCTGGACTCCACTTTCTCCCCCTCCCACTGCAGGGTCCTTGCTCAGCCCCAGGCACCTCTGGGTTTTGTTTTCATTTGCTGGTGCAGACAGTGCCTGGCGCTGGAGCCCATGAAGGGGCTGCAGAAGGAGCTGGGGACTGCCCGGGGCTGCTGGGTCCTCGACGCCCCCAGCAGAGGCCGGGGACAGTCTTGGGGGTTCCTGGGCAGCCCCCAGCGGACCACTCCGCTGCAGCCTAGTTTACCGTCTAACATGCGGGGTCCCCACCCACCAGCGGCTCGGATCTGAATCCCAAACCACTCTGTTCGTCCCCTCCCCTCTCGCTCCACGTCCAGCGCGGATTCTGCTCCAGAAATACGCCCACGGTTCCTCACGGGGCTCCCCCAGCACCTAGCACCCTCCCCAGGCTTCGGCGGCAGGAGTCCCTTCCCCACGATCTGGGGGCTGCAAGCCTGAGGCTGGGGAAGTTCCCTCTCCTTGGCGAATGTCCACCATGACCTCCCAGCATCCTCACCTCTGCATGTCTGTGTGCCGACTTCCTGTCTCAAAAGGTCCCCAGTTCTGTTGGGTCAGGGCCCCACCCTAGTGACCTCTTTTCACTCAGCCACCTCTTTCAAGGCCCGTCTGCAAATACGGTCACGCTCTGAGCACTGGGCTTGGGGCTTCAACACATGAACTGGGGGACATGGTTCAGCCCATGACACCACCCAAAGCCACCTGCTCTGTGCCCCTCGGGCTTGGACCTGGGTCTGGCCCACACTGACCCCACCTCCACAGGGGGGCCCCCTGAGACCCCCGTGTGGTTCAGATCTCAGGCTGTACCCTCGCCTTGGGCACAGCCCCAGCCAGGAGCTGAGCCCCAGCTCCCACGCCAACCCCAGCCGACAGGCCACCTCTCCTCCCCTCAGAAACACCAAGCTCGCCCCGGGCCCCTGGCCGTGCGCTTCATTGAGACAGTTCATCACCACACACTCACCGCCCTGCCTGTGCGTTCAGAGGTTTCCAGGGCGTGCGAGGAGCCATTGCCACAAGCACGACAAGAAGGCGTCCTGTGGGGGCATAGTTCACAGGCCAGGAGACTCTCCCTTACACCGGGTTACATTCCGAGGGCTTCAGGACCTTACAAAGCTGTGCCTCCATCACCCAGAGGAAACCCGTTCATGGGCACCCCCCGCCGGGCCCTGGTCCTCACTGGTCTGCACATCTGCCCACTCTGGACGTTGACTATAGACAGAATCACGCAATACGTGGCCCCATCTGAGAACCAGCTCGCGGGGACCGCCACTTGGTGGCCCATGTCAGAACTTCGTTCCACTGACTGAATGGGCCACGTGTTATCCGCCCGTGTGTTGATGGCCCCGTGGGATGGTTTCCATTTTTCATCTACGTGCACAGGCTGGTATGAGCAGTCGGGACAAATCCCTGTGTGGACACACGTTTTCGCCCCAGTGGAGTTAGGTGTCCAGGGAGTGGAGTCACTGGACCCTGAGGTTGCTCTGCTTCCCTGATCACCTGGGCTCATTATCCGTCTGCTCCATCCGGGAGGGAGGAGGCACCTGGGCAGGGCTGCGGCCACTGTGTGTGGAATGAGGATGGGCTGGCCTGGGGAGAGGAGGGCACCCGGCCACACCGGGTCACACCCCCCAGTACCACGAAGAGTCGGCTCCCGACAGCTCTTCCTGCAGCTGCAGCGGCCCCCTGCCCCTGGCCCTCAGGGCCCCATCAGGAGCACCGTGGGCTTGAGCGGTCTGGGCTTGCAGTGGGACATGGTGCACCTCTGCAGGAAATGACACTTGACTCAGGCTGCGACAAGGATGAGCCCTGGGGACCCGGTGCCCGGTGGAAAGGGCAGACCCAGGACAAATCCTGCACGAGGTCCTGGGGTCGTTAGCTTCACAGAAACGGGAAGTAGATGGTGGGGGCTGGGGTTGGGGGGAGGACAGAGCATCAGTTTGGGAAGAGGGAAAGTTCTGGAGATAATGGTGGGAAGGGTTGCACAACAGTGTGAATGGACTCAATGCCGCCGAAGCCTCACTCAGAAGTGGTTAAAACGGTGAACTTTGTGTCATGATGTGTGTGCAGTCATGTCCGACTCTTTGAGACCCCCATGGACTACTGTCCACCAGGATCCTGTGTCCATGGGACGCTCCGGGCAGGAATACTGGAGTGGGGTGCCATTCCCTACTCCAAGGGAATCTTCCCAACCCAGGGATTGAACCCGAGTCTCTTGCATTGCAGGCGAATTCATTACCGAGCCACCTGGGAAGCCCGTGTTACATACATCTTACTTAATTCCTTTTGAACATAAGTAATAAAAATAGTCCAGTGTAAAGTCTCAGTTTTGCTCGAGGATCTGCTGCATGAAGCCCCCGGAGTTAACATAACTGTGGACACTTTCTAAGAGAGCAGAGCTCACGATGTGGTTTAATCACAATAACAATGAAGCAAAAGCTGCTGCCTGTGGGCAGAGCGCTGCTCCGCGTGTGCGGAAGGCAGCCCTGGAGAAGACGCACTTCTGCACACACAAGTGTGCTTACACGCATGAAGCTCCCGAGAGGACTCACACAGGCATAAGGCCCCCGGTGGGACACCCAGGAGCTGTCGCTCAGCGGGCGGCGGGAGGGAGTCTCCACGCAAGAACTATCTGGAAGCATCCTGGAACTCAGTTAGGGTCAGCCTAGGAGTTAAGGTTAGGTTTAAGGGTTAGGGTCAGGGTCAGGGTCAGGCTTGGGGTCGGGTTAGGGCTGCCTTCATAGGCCAAGCTGAGGAAAGTGCAGGAACCCCGGGGCGGGCGGCCCCACCCAGCGAGGGGCGTCCGCTGGGCAGGGAGGGGCAGGCAGCCCTGCCCTTGACCGGCTTCTGTGCAGACGCCTCGGCCCTGCCCCGCGCCCCGTGAGAACCTGAGAACCTGCAGGGCCCGTTCAGCGCGGGCTGACTAACAGCTGACTAATGGTGTCCCCAGCCCCGCCTGCTGGGCTCCCAGCCCCCCTCGCACTGAGGGCCAGCCGCCGTGCGGTCACCCCAGCGGCCAGCCCAGAGTCTGGAATCCTGGCAGGAAGCACCAGGCCTCCCCAGGCGGACTCTGGGCCCAGAGCACAGAGTCCCACCCGGAAGGCCCGTCTGCGGCTCGGCTGGGCACGACTCACGGGGAAGGATCGTCCTTGGGTGGAAAGAGTGACATGGGGCAGACAGAAAAAGCCAGGTTTGTGGAAAAGCAATTACAGCTACTGAGCGTGAAGCCAGAGATGGGAGCGCACTCACAGAGTCCCGAAAGGAAACACAGCCCGTTTCCTTCAGAATCCACATCCCTGCTGCCGGAGGAGCCGGGCACTCAGCAAATGAGGCAGCAATAAGAAGGTGTAGCACTGGTTTCTATTTTTATTTTCAGTTTGTCACATTTCCTTAGAAGCTATGTCAAAGCTGGTTGGTAGAAACAGAAGAAAATTTCATATTCAGTGAAGAATCGTCTCCTGATCCCTGGCAGATGAACAGACCTCCAATCAGCAAAACGAGAGAGACAAATTCTCCTAGGACAAGTTCCCGAACAAACAGGGATTTCTCATGTTTTCTCACCAAAATGCCAGCTGCCCCCGAAGGACAGTTCCCGCTGGAGGGGAGACTGTTCTCTGCCAAGGTAGCCCCAGCTGGGTGAGGAGAAGGCCCTGCCGGACAGATGCACCCTGAGCACTGGTACCGTGATCGCAGCGAGGGCAGCTCCGAGCGGACAGGCGGAGGGGACAGGCTGGCACGTGTTCGAACGACCACTGGCCCCGGGATGTGATGTCCTGATGGGGGCCGCACAAGCCCAGCCTCCCGACCAAAAGCGGCCGACGCACCAGTAATCACGTGCCTATACCAACCGCACCTCAAGCAATGTTTGGGTAGATTCAGGTAAAAATATTAAAGTCAGGGACTTCCCTGGTGGTCCGGAGGCTAAGACTCTGTGCTACCAGTGCAGGGGGCCTGGGTTTGATCCCTGGTCGGGGAACCAGACCCCACAGGCAGCAACCAAGACCTGGTGCAGCCAAGTGACTAAAAATAAATTTTAAAGAAATTAAAGTTAGTCTCACCTGTTTCTCTTTATTTATTTATTTTTTTTTACTGTGATTCCTAGAAAATTTCACATTACGAATGTGACTTGCATTGATAGAAACTTCAGGAGCAGACCCAAGCTCATCTGGAGATTCAGTATATGACGAAGGTAGGGGAGCGGTAGGCTTTCTGAAGATAAAATGACACGGGGACACAGCCGGGGGGTCACATAGAAACAGGGAACGTGGGCTGCACACCTCACACCGTTACGAAACGAAATTGCAAAGGAGCAAACGTCAACATTGACAAGTGAAACCACAGAAGCACTGAACGCTGAAATCCAGGCCAATTCCTTCACAGACGGGGCGTGAGGAGTTGAAACTCTACATATGATAAAAGACACAGATTCAATGACATAAAATCGCATCCCCGCCCACTGTAAAAGGGAGCGGGAGAGATGAATATGACGGGGCACACCCAGGGGCTAATATGCCAACATTCGGAACATTTAAGGATGCTCAACAAGCCAGGTGGGGAGACAGGAGACTGTGCAAAATGCAGATACGAGAACGGGCCACAGATACACTCACACACGCTCACACACACTCACGCCAGGGAGAGGCCAAGCAAGTGGCCGTGCAAGGTGGGCTGCTCAGGCCAGAGGCGGGGACAGGCTGGGCTCACACACTCACACGTCGGTGCAGCCCAGGCCGGTCAGGTGGCATCTGAGGAGACGGGGCATCCCTTTCCCCTGGGACCTGCAGCCCCCTCTGGGAATGGGCCCTGAAGCTCACGTCCAGCAGTGGGAAGACATGTGGACAGTCATCCTCGTCAGCAGGCATCCCGAGCCTGGAACAATCTGGAACCACTGCGCAGTAGCCTGGGGGTAGTGGGTGCTGGAAGGCTCTGTTCTGCGGGATAAGCTGATGGTTCAATCTCAGTCGTGTCTGACTCTTGGTACCCCATGAACTGTAGCCCACCAGGCTCCTCGGTCCATGGGATTTCCCGGGGAAGACTACTGGAGTGGGTTGCCATTTCTTTCTCCAGGGGATGTTCCTGACCCAGGGATCAAACCCATGTCTCCTGCCTCGGCAGGTGGGTTCTTAACCGAGTCACCTGGGAAGCTGGGATAAGACAGGCCAGCAAACCCTTCCACCAAAAAGGGAGGGGTGGGAGTCAGGGTTATGGTCAGGACATAGCATGTGGCCTGCGAGCCGGGAAGATGGGGAGGCTGGAGGGCCAGTGGCCTAGGGCTGGGCAGCGGCTGGAGCCGGCACCAAGTCCCAGCCCAGAGCTGTCAGGTGGGGTCGGGGGAGCTGGTCTGGAGGGGTCCAGGGCCCCACTGCAACGCGTTGAGACAGACCAGGGTGGTTCTGGGGCGGCATGACCAGGCCGGTGTTCTGGGGGAGTAGGGTGGGGCCGTCAGCGGGCATCCAGATCCCCGGAGGCAGGAGGTGGCGGAGGGCGGGGTCCTCGGGCGGGGATGGGGGAGCCTGGGGCAGGCCGGAAGGATGGCGAGAGGCAGAGTGAGGACTCGGAGGTGAAGCAACCCCGCGGCCTCGCCGCTGGAGCCCGCCCCGCTGCGGTTTCCACACTCCTGGCTGTGGCCACAAACCGAAGGGCAAACTGCAGGCGCGAGGGTCCTCCGCCCTCCTCCCGGCCCCCGTGTCCCCCGCCGGCCCCCACACCGTCCACCCAGCACACGGGCCGGCGGGGGGGCGGGTGGTCTCTGCACAGGGGTGTCGCGAGCGCGGGAGGGGATTCGGGGACCAAGTCCCATCCCCAGCAGGTCTTGGGGCCCCGCTCCCCAAACGGGTGGAGGCCGCGCTGTGGTGCAATGCACGTCTTTGGCAACCGTGAGCCCACAGGGAGCCCAGCCGGCACCAAGAGCAGAAGACACCCGGTCTCCGGGAGGGACGCCAGTAGGCGGCTGGCCCCACAGCGCCCCCGGCAAAGTGAGGACCCCCGAGCGGCCCCGCCCCTGGCGCCAGCCCCGGTGGCCTTCGCACAGCTCCTCCGGCGGTTACATTTTGCAGAACTGCGGTGACGTCTCAGCCTAGAGGGACACGCGCTGCTTCTTCTTAGCCGCGCCCACTTCCCTCCTGCCCCACCCCCTCCCTACCTCCTGCAACCACTAATTGGCTCTCCATTCTCATAATTTTTTTTCATTTCAACAGTTATATGAATGAAAATGGACTTGTATGCAGGCACACCTTGATTTACTAGCTTCACAGATACAGCGGGGTTTTTTGTTTTTTGTTTTTTTTTTCATTTCTTTTTCACAAACTGAAGGTTTGTGGCAACCCGGAGTAGATTAAGTCTATTGGGCCATTTTTCCAACAGCACTTCCTCATTTCATGTCTTTGTGTCACGTTTTGGTAATTCTCACCATATTTCAAACTTTCTCATCGTTACTGTATTTGCAGGGTGATCTGTGGTCAGTGATCTGTGATGTTGCTACTTTGACTCACTGAAAGCTCAGATGATGGTTAGAAGTTTTCAGCAATAAGAGACATAATGCTGTTGCATAGGTAATAGACTACAGTCTGGTGTAAACACCACTTTCATTTGCACTGGGGAAACAAAAACTCCGTGTGACATACTTTCTTGCTGTGTTCGCTTTATTTCCGTGGTCTGGAACCAAATTCTCAGTCCCTGCGAGGTCTGCCGGCGGCACCCGACCTTTAGGACTGTTGTCCACACATTTCCCTGTGACGCATCCAGGTGGCTGTGCTCCTTGATAACACACTCCTTTGTGCACTCTTCCGTGTCCATGTGCTGTGCGTGTCGTGTTAGACTTTCGTGTATCTCATTTTGTGAAGGATTGCAGACGGTATGTTCTTAATTCTGGGGGAGCATGCTCAGTTGCTGCAGTCATGTCCGACTTTTGCGACCCCATGGACTGTAGCCCGCCAGGCTCCTCGGTCCATGGGATTGTCCCTGCAAAAATATTGGAGTGTGTAGCCATGCCCTCCTCTAGGGGATTTTCCCAACCCAGGGATCGAACCCGCATCTCCTACGTTGCAGATGGACTGCTGAGCCACTCAGGAAGCCTGTGTGTTTCATTCTAACATATAGAGAATACAATTAATTTTTGGAAAGTTTTATCTTACATCCGTGGAGCAGAGTCCATGGAGGACCCTTGCTTCCCGGTGGGGCCTTCCAAAGAGACTACGGCCCGACCGACACCTCGATGGTGACTCGAGAGAGACGTTGAGCGGAGAGGTCCCTGACTTGAGGACACTGCTGTTTGAGACGCTGAGTTCATTACAAAGCAGAAATTACTAACTTGCCTTCCTTAGCAGGATCTGAGTTCCCGGACCAGGGACTGAACCCGGGTGCCCTGCAGTGGGGGTGGGGAGTCCGAACCACCGGGCCACCGGGGAGCACCCGTTTCCTAATTTAATGGCTCCTGAGGTGGGTTCAGGTTTGTTTAGCTCGTTCTCAACTAGAGCTGCAATTATCTCATGGGGGTGGGGGTGGGGACCAGGAGTGGCCTGGAACACGCCAGGCGGCCTGGCCCCTTCAACTGTCCACTCTGCTGGCACAGGTCATGATCAGGAGAAAGAAGTGACCGTGGTCCGGGGTGAGGAGGGTGCAGGCAGTCTCCTCGACTGTCCACGCCTGAGTTTGAAACCTAAATGAACCATGTCCACTGAGCTGCCCAGGGTGTGGGGGTGCAGGGGGAGGGGGAGGCTGGGGGGCGGGACCGGGCCGACTGCAGACTCCAGACAGGACAGGCATTGAGCTGCGGTCCGAGTTGAGGTGGGGGGAGGAGGCTGGAGGGCAGAGGCTGAGCGGGGAGGTTAGAGGGGGCAGAAGGGGGCTGACTGCAGACTCCAGACACGCCGACGGCTTCAGGATGTTCCCACGATCCTGGCTGCCTTTCTTAAAAATACCTTCAATTCCAAAACTGACAAAGAGTGCAACCTACCCTGTTCATCCAAGCCAAGAAAAACACTCAAGACTCAAACACGCTGTGGGACCAAGGGGTCCCGCCGTGGGGCGGGGCCCAGGAGTGGACTTTGCCCACGCCCATGGCCCCCAAGGCCCTCGCGCTGGGCCTGGAGCCGCCGCTGAACTGAGACCCAGCCTCTGTGGGCTCACATTCACTTTTATTTTTAAAACGTTTTAATAGGGTTTATTTTTAGAGCAGCTGAGGGTCACAGCACGACTGAGCAGGAAGCAGAGCGGTTTCCCACGCCCCCTCCCCCCCAGCAGCACGTCGCGATAATCAACAAGCCCCCACCGACGTGTCTGCCTCACACAGGGTCCTCAATCTGCCTCGGGGCCGCTCCTGCCCACGCCACAGGGGGACAGCAGTGTGATGGCCGTGCCCCACTACAACACCATGCAGAGCACTGTGTCTGCCCTGAACACCCCCCTTCTCCCCCTATTCAGCCCTCCCTCCTCCAAGCCCTAGAAACCACGGGTCATTTCACTGTCTCTGTAGTCTTGTCTTCTCCAGAACTTCGTATACTGGCATTCACAGGGTGCAGCCTTTATAGACTGGTTTTTTCCACTCAGCAATTTGCATTTAAGGCCCTTCTATGTCTTTTCATGTTCCTTTTTTTTTTTTTTTCGTTTTTTTTTCTTGATGTGGACCGTTTTTAAAGTTTTTATTGAATGTATTACAATATTGTTTATGCTTTCGTTTTCTGGCCAGGAGGCATAGGGGATCTTAGCTCTCCAACCAGGGATCAAACCAGTACCCCCTGCACTGGAAGCCGAAGTTTTAACCACTGGACCACCAGGGAAGTCCCTCCTTTCATGGTTTGATAGCTCATTAATTTTTAGTGCGGAATAACATTCCATTGTCTGTCTGTACGGTTTCTTTATCCGTTCACCTCCTGGAACGGTGCTTCCAAATTTGGGCAATTATACATAAAGCAGCAGCTACACATACCCGCATGGAAATAGTTGCGTGGATAGACATTTCCAGCTCCTCTGAGTAAATAAATACCAAGGAGCACGGCTGCGGATCGTAGAGTAGGAGTGTGTCCAGCTGTGCCAGGCCCTGCCTAACGGTCCTACACGACCAGGCCATTTTCCATTCCCACCAGCCGCAAGTGGATGCTCCTACCACTCCACACACATTGGCTTTTGAAAGTAACACCTACTATTATTATTTAAGTTTTTAAATTTTATATTGGGGTATAGCTGATTCACAATGTCATGTTAGTTTTAGTGTCATTCGCTTATTTTTTTTAGTATAAAATGTCTCTGTAGAAAACTTGAAAACTTAAAAGGAAAGCATGAAGAAGAAACTGGAAATCCCCAGTGGTTCTCTGCCCCTTCACCTGTTCATTAGGTAACCGAGCCTCTCCTGGGAGGGCTGTGTCCCAGGCCAGGCCACCCAGCAACCTGCCGGACCTGTCTTCGCCTGGGGGAGGCGGCTGACCAAACACTAAGCAGGTCCTCCTACCAGCCGCGCTGCGCTACGTGACTGCATCGCACAGGGGGCAAATAAGCCGTCCTGCCGGGCTGGGTACTGACGGATCCTGGTCCCCCAGACACACTCGACCTGCCCACCTCGGGCACTCCACCAGTCCCCTCCTGAGAGGGTCCCCACGTGGTCACCACTGAAACCCCCATTCACAGCCCATCACCAGCTTAGCTGTCACCCCTGGCCACTGGACAAAGCATCTGGGGGATGATGGTCTGTGTGTTCGCCTCAACAATCTATGAAAAAGTGAAAGTGTTAGTCACTCAGTCGTGTCTGACTCTTTGAGACCTGTGGATTATATCCCACCAGGCTCCTCTGTCTGTGGGATTCTCCAGGCAAGAATACTGGAGTGGGTTGTCATCTCCTCCTCCAGGGAATCTTCCCGACTCAGGGATCGAACCCTCCATCTCCTGCATTGGCAGGAAGCTTCTTTACTACGAGCACCACCTATCTATGCAAGAGATAATATTATAGTAAAATAATATTAAATGGACCCCCATATACTCATCAGTTGATGGATATATAGGGTTTCATTTAATATTATCTCATCCATAGACAGATATAGATACATAGATAAAGATCTTAGATACATGTTGAATAAGGAAATGGCAACCCACTCCAATATTCTTGCCTGGGAGATCCCATGGACAGAGGAGCCTGGCGGGCTACAGTCCACGGGGAGAAAGAGTTGGACAGGATTTAGTGGCTAAATGACAGCAGTGACGCCCATCAGTTAAAATTTTAAACTATTAACGCTTGGTCATATCTGCTTCGTCTCTTTCACGCCCTCTGTGCTAAAGTATTTTCCAGCATGGACCAGACACATTTTTACTCTTAAATATTCTGGGAGATATTAAAAGATGAGAATTCTAAAATATGACCACCATACCCCCATCACATCTGACAACATAAAACACAGGGAAACAGGATTCCCTTCAGCCACCCAGTCAGCTCACCCCGGCTTCTCCCCGAGGGTTCCCCGGGTGCCCTCTGCCTTGAGGTACAAGGATTCCAGGTCCCAACTGCAGCTGGCTTGGGGACCAGGCCGCACAGCCTCAGCCCTGAGCAGAATGAGGGCCACAGCGCCCTCGTGTGGCTCCTTCTGGGCCATGCGGAAGGGCGGGATGGGGGGACCTCAGCCCCACCAGGAACAGATACACTCCCGCAGAACCTACTCATAACCGGAAAGACGCTTATTTTACTCTGGAAGAAGAGTTTGGAAAGAAATACAGATTATTTTAGCCAAAGTGATTTTTACATTACCAATCTTTTATTGGGCTTCCCAGGCAGCTCTAATAGTGAACCCACCTGCCAATGCAGGAGACATTAGAGACATGAGTTCAATGCCCGGGTGGGGAAGATCCCCTGGGGGAGGGCATGGCCGCCCACTCCAGTCTTCTTGACTGGAGAATCCCCATGAACAGAGGAGCCTGGTGTGCTATATAGGCCATGGAGTTGCAAGAGTCAGACACGCCTGAATAATTAAACAACAGGTATATTTTTAAAGTTATGCAGTACCCATAAACCACCCGACGCCAGAGTATCTTCATCACCTCCCAAAGAGCTCCACGCCCACGGCTGGCACTCCCCATCCCCCTCCCCCAGCCCCTTCTCATTCACTTGCCATCTCCCCCTCCCCCCTCCCCCAGCCCCTTCTCATTCACTTACCATCTCCCCCTCCCCCAGCCCCTTCTCATTCACTTACCATCTCCCCCTCCCCCAGCCCCTTCTCATTCACTTGCCATCTCCCCATCCCCCCCCCAGCCCCTTCTCATTCACTTACCATCTCCCCATCCCCCAGCCCCCAGCCCCTTCTGCATTCACAGTTGCCGATCCCCCATCCCTCCCCCAAGCCCCTTCTCATTCACCTTACCATTCATGCCCATCCCCCCCAGCCCTCACTCATTCACATTGCCATCCTCCCATGACTCCCACCTCCCCGCCCCTTCTCATATCACTTGCACGAATCTCACCCAATCACACTCCCCCAGCCCGCTTCTCATTCACTTGCCATCTCCCCCTCCCCCCTCCCCAGCCCCTTCTCATTCACTTGCCATCTCCCATTCCCGCTCCCCCAGCCTTCTCAAATTCACTTGCCAATCTCCCATCCTCCCCAGCCCCTTCTCCATTCACATTTTGCCTACTGTCCCCATCCCCCCAGCCCTTCTCAATTCACTTGCCAATCATCCATCCCTCCACTCAGGTACAGCCCCTTCTCATGTCTTACACATCATCCCCTCCCCACACCCTTCTCATTCACTTTGCCTTCTCCTCGATGACCACCCCTCTCCCCCAGACCCTTCTCATTCATCTTTTGCTGTCTCATTCGGGACACGAGCAGGAGGAAGTATAAGGCCTTTGGTGCCTGACTGCTTCCTGCTCGGCATCAGAGTCGCAAGGTCTGCCCGCGTTGCCCCGTGAATCAGGACTCTGTGCCTTTGTATGACTGACGGATATGCCATTCATGCGTGTACACGCACATACATGACACATATATGTGACACTTCGTTTACTCGCATTTCTGTCGGTGGACACTTGCATCATTTCCATTTGGGGCTGTTAGGAACAAGGCGTGAACATTTGTGTACAAGTGTGTGTGAGTGGTCGCATTTCCAGTTTTCTTGGGTGTGTGCTTGGGTGTGGAATTGCTGGATTTCACAGTAACTGTGTTTAACTTTTTGAGTAGCTGTCCGATTGCTTCCCACAGCAGCTGTGCTGTTTTACATTCCTACTGGTGGTGTATGAGGGTCCCCGTGTCCCAACGTTCTTGTTAACACTCATCGCTGTGTATCTTTTTGACTGAAGCCGTCCTGCTGGGTGTGAGGTGGCTTCTCACCGGGGCTCTGCCTTGCGTCTCCCTGATGGTTAATGACATGGACCATCTTTTCATGTGCCTATTGGCCATTTTTGTATCTTTGGAGAAACCTCTGTTCAAGTCCTTCGCCTGTGTTTAAATTGAGTTGTTTCTCTTCTTATTCCTGAGTTGTTCTCTACGTTTTGTGAAGACAGATCCCCCAGGCTTTCCTGATGAGATTTGATTTCACCTGAGCTGAGGACCAGCCTTGCTCGGGGGCCTGTGGGCTTTCTCGGGCCTGCTCCAGTGGGAGAGAGCCACGTGGGTGGGGCTTGGCCCCAGGCAGCTCCTGGCCGGCAGGGCTGGGCAAGCCCTAGGTGCGTGGTGGGCCGGCCAGGGGAAGGGGAGAGGCCCTACGGGGGTGCCCTCACCAGCGCCTAGAGCAGGGGGAGTCCTCGGACACTTCCAGGGCGCAGAGCAGGGCCTGACCTGAGAGTGGGGCCGGGGGTGGGCAGGCCTGGATTTCAGGCCCAGGACCAAAGGGGCCGCGGGGCAGCCCAGCCCCCAAGGACACAGGTCTGGGGTGAAGCCGTGAAGATAACCGGCCCCTCGTGAGACGCGCCTTCTCCCGTGTCCGCTGCATGGTCATCCCTGTGTGCGTCTGAGTCCTCCTTGCTCTTCTCAGAAAGAACCAGCCACACGGGATCAGGGCCCGGCCTGAGGACCTCGTTCGACTCCAAGGTTCGTCGTGCTGGGCGTCCGGGGGGCAGCACGGATGAATATCCAGAGGACTCAACACAGCCCGTAACGCTGTGTCCTTCATCCGATCCACCCGCAGCACGGGACACAGAACATGCGCAAGCATGTGTGGAGCTGAGACAGCGGGTAATGCCCACTGGTGGGTAGGTGGCCCCGGAGTCACCAGCTTCCCAGAAGGCCGGCGCGGCCCGCCCCCGCTGCAGGTCACCACTAGAGGGCAGTGTGCGCCCGCCCACCGGGCCAGACCAGCTCAGCCGAGAGCACGTGACACCTTCTTCCTTTTTTTTATAAATTTTATTTTAAAAAATTGTCCCTGGTGGCTCAGACGGTAAAGCGTCTGCCTGCAGTGTGGGAGACCGGGGTTCGATCCCTGGGTCAGGAAGATCCCCTGGAGAAGGAAATGGCACCCCACTCCAATACTCTTGCCTGGAAAATCCCGTGGATGGAGGAGCCTGGTGGGCTACAGTCCATGGGGTCACAAAGAGTCGGACACGACTGAGCGACTCCACTTTCACTATTTTTCACTTTGTCGTTGATTTACAATATTGGGCCAATCTCTGCTCTACAGTCAAGTGATTCAGTTACACACATACAGACAATGCTTTTTAAAATATCCTTATCCATTACGGATTATCACAAGATATTGAATATATTATAGATCCCTGTGCTCTGCAGTAGGATCCTGTGTTTACCCATCTCGTATGTAATAGTTTTGTGGAGTCCCACATCAAGGTCGGGGCTCCCCGGGTGGCTCAGACAGTAAAGAATCCACCTGCAAAGCGGGAGACCCAGGTTGGATCCCTGGATTTCGAAGATCCCCTGAAGGAGGGCACGGCAACCCACTCCAGTGTTCTTGCCTGGAGAATCCCACGGACAGAGGAGCCTGGCAGGCTACAGTCCATGGGGTTGCAGAGTCGGACACAACTGAGTGACTAACACTTTCACACACACAACCCACGAAAGCGTTGGCTCTCCCGGCCGGCTGCACTCATTATTTCTGCTCTTTGCTCTGAATAAACTTACTCCCTTCTGAAATCCTGTGTGTCTGGAAATTCTTTTCCAGCCCCGCGCTCAGACGGCCAGGACATGCCTCTGCTGATTCCTGACTCCCAGTCCTTCCCTCTGTCCCCTCCCTCCCCCTTAGCAACCACAAGCGTGTGGTCCACATCTCGAGTCTGTTCCTCTTTCGTAGACGCATTCATCCGTGTGGTGTTTTAGATTTGCATGTAAGTGGCCGCACGTAGTGGCTGTCTTTCTCTGACTCACTTCACTTTGTGTGGTCGCCTGTGGCGCGATCCCGCCCGTGGCATCACTGCATCGCTTTCGTGCGCGAGCCGTGTCCCACTGTGCGTACCACACTTCACCGACTCATCTGTCAGTGACGCTCAGTCGCGTCCACGCTTCGGCCACTGTGAGTGGTGCTGCCACGCACACGGCGTGCGGGTGTTCTTTAGCTCGGAGGCGACCCTCTGAGCACCCCTCCCTTCCAGCATCCTGCGGCCTCACTCAAGGGGCCTCAGAGCCAGCACCTCCAGGATGGGCCGGCCCCCCAACCTCAGTGCGGGGAGAGGCTCCTGTGGGCCGCACGCTGGATGGTCCCCGCATCCCGGAGGCCGATCTCGGGAACTGACAAGCAGATTCCAGGGCAGCTCGGGGAAGGGGGCGACTCGGCCAAGCCGTAGGGTCACAGTCAGTCACCCCAGCAGTCAGTCAGGAAGGGGCCTCTGCCGCTTCTACTGACCCTCCAGCCCTAACGTCGAGGCGGCCACTGCGGGCTTTCACCCGAGGCGGGAGCCGCCCGGATGCTGGGCTGGGGGACGCCAAGCCATCGACACAGCTGAGCGTCCTGCCGACGCCTCGGGCGGGTTTCGGGGCTGTTCAGGACGGGTCACAACCCCAGAAGTGGTGACCAGGCCCTGCGCGTTCGCCCTCAGAGTCCAGGGAACCAGCGGGCGGGCATCCCAGCAGCGGGAACCAGCACCGGACCCGAGAAGGGCATTGAACTTGACAGAGATCTCGGCGATAAAAGGCAGCGGGAACAATGGGGGGAAAGCCGGGACCAGGGGCGCAAGAATAACCCATCGGGGCTCGCAGGCCAGTGCTTTCCTGAAGGGAAGAGAACCGCTAGGAAAACAAACTCTGCTTCGGGGCGGCAACAATGAAACAATCCCGCTCCTCCTGGGCTCCGCTTTATGGGCCTCCAGAGGCTCTGTGTTCCTGGAGATTAGCCTTCCCTCGGGAAACGAGAAGAAAGGGAGCAACCGCCAACACTGGCTCCCCTCACATGAGGTCACCCCTGGGAGCGGCCGCCCGGGAGCCAGCCCTCCGTGGCAGCGTGTGAGCCCGCAGGCCAGACCCTCCCGAGTCAAGTGGGGGAAAGGCTGACAAAATACCCTTGAGTTCCAGGGAAAGGAAACAGGAACGGCCCCCCGCCTGCTTCCTCCCAGCACCACCAGGCCAGCGGAACCTGGGCGCCCACCCCCCGGCTGCGGGGCAGCAGGTGGGCCGGCCCGGCCAGCGCTGATCTGCAGTCCTGATTAGTCATTGTGTGCGAGGAATGTTTTCAGCTGAAATAATAGACAAGAGTTTCCCTAGAGAAAATATACACTCCGGTCTGTTGGAACCACTTAACACGACCAAGTGAAGGTACGCTTGGAACAACATGACACATTTCTCTGGAAGAACGGCTGGTACAAATTGATGTCATCGCAATGGAGATGAATGTGCCCATTTTATGAGGCTCCCAGGCCGCAGGTGAACGCTGGGCCATTGTTATTCAACCAGTGAATATTATTTTTACATAAATCATGGTAACGCCTAACGACGGCTGAGCCTCTAAATCACCCGCCTTTTCCTATTTGGAACATAAAGCTGGGCTGCAGCCAAGGGCTCCGGGAAACAGGGCTCTGAGCGGCAAGCCAAGGAGGCTGGTACCGTCCGAGGTTCACGGCTGGACACGGGCTCCCGGCCCCCGGGCACCTGCCAGAGCCACAAGCTGGCCATGGGCACTGTCAAGGGGAGCACCGACGGGAGACGGGGTGGGAGGCGGCCGCTGTGAGCCGGCGCCACACCAGCCAGCGCGGCGGGCACAGCAGGGGTGGCCGAGGGCGAGGTGTCGGTGGGGACAGCGCCTCCTGATCACTCCCCCCGCCCGGGCATGCAGACAGCCGTCTTCGAGCTGCAGCCTCACGTGGGCAGACCCTTGTGTGTCTGAGTCCTGCACGTGAGGACGCCGGTCTGGCTGCATTAGACCCCACCCTGATGAACTCACTTTATTTTACTGGTCTGCTAAGTCACTTCAGTCATGCCCGACTCTTTGTGACCCCACGGACGGCAGCCCGCCAGGCTCCTCTGTCCGTGGGGCTTCTCCAGGCAACAATACTGGAGTGGGTTGCCCTGCCCTCCCACAGGGGAATCTTCCCGACCCAGGGAGCGAACCTGCATCTCTTATGTCTCCTGCACTGGCAGACGGGTCCCTTACCATGAGCGCCACCTGGGAAGTCCTCATTTTAACTTAATCATGTCTTTAAAGCCGCATCTCCAAACACAGGCACATTCTGAGACACTGTTAAGATATATGAACTTGGCGGGGGAGGGGGACACTTCAGCACAGGACCAGAGCGCAAAGGAGGACCCTGGCATCTTTCTGCTGCCGCGAAAGAAGCAGACAGTGCCCGGCTTCCTGCCGCTCTCCATGCTCTGGCCCGGAAAGCTGGGCCCTGTGATGAGAGCGTGACCCAGCTCGGCCACACGTCAGCAGACGGAGGGGAGCCTCTTGGGTGTAGGGTCCCACAGGCACCTGCTTAACAAAAATCAGACCACGGGACGACATCAAATGACACCCCAGTCCATCACAGGACACGTTCTACAGGGACAACAGAACCCGCGGAAGGAGAGCAAGTGTTCGAGAGTCACGTATCTGATGAAGTGTCACTGTCCAGACGCACAGAGAGCTCCAAGGGCTCCGCAACGACAAACCCAAGAGCCCAACTGGAACGAAACACTTGGAGAGGGCTTCCTCAAGCATGCTCTACACGAGAACACTCTCGGCATCGCTGACGAGCGGGGAAAGGCAAATCGAAACCACAGTGAGGCATCCCCTCACACCTGGGGGGAAGGTCACGGTCACGCACATTTTTATGTATTGATTTGACTGCTCCAGGTCTTAGTTGGTGTGTGGGATCTAGTTCCCTGAGCAGGGATGGAACCAGGGGCCCCTGCATTGGGAGCATGGTCTTAGCCACTGGACCACCAGGGAAGTCCCAAGGATGGCTGTGATTTTTAAAAGAAAACAAGTGTCAGTGAGGACGTGGGAAAAGGGAGCCCCTGTGCAGTCTTAGTGGGCATGTGAATTAGAGTGGCCATTATGGGAAGCAGCGTGCAGCCGTCTCAAAAAAGCATTGTTCAGTCGCTCAGTCGTGTCCAGCTCTCTGCAACCCCGTGGACTGCGGCACGCCAGGCTTCCCTGTCCTTCACCATCTCCCAGAGTTTGCTCAAACTCATGTCCATGGAGTCGGTGATGCCTTCTCTGAAATGACACCACACTCCTCTGGGAATGCAAAGTTAGCAGAAGAATTCATCCCCAAAGCACCACGATCGAGGTGGCCATCAGCTGGTGTGTGGGCAGCCACCTCTCAGGGGGAGCTCAGAGCGTGACCTGGGGTTCTGAGACATCCAACACATAAACACCCAAGTCCTCCTCAGCTCCCTGGGCAGGTGGTCCAGCATGAGGTGCCCGTTCAGCCCGTGCTTGGCACGGAGGTACCACTAACACCGCCTGCAACACCGGGGGTGGGGGTGTGGTCGGGGGGGTTGGGGGGCGGTGGTCCCAGGTCTGCAGTGGGTGGGGAGCTGAGGCTGCTGGCACAACCAGTGCTCCTGGGCTGGGCATGTAGACAGGGTTCAGACACCACGTTCCCATCGTGTACATTCCCAACTGAACAGAGAAGAAAGCAGAGACCCTACGGTTAGAGCCTGGTGGGGGAAACCAGCTGGTCCTCTGCATCCTGCTCAGTTTTTGCTTCTTCCCGAAGAACATCAATTCACTGACTCCCCGCAGATGGAGGTACATGAGACATGGATGCCGTGAGTCCCCACGTGATGACGGGGCAGCCCACTGCCAGCGAGCGGGACCCAGCGCCCAAGACTGCCAAAACATCAGGGCCACTATTAGAAAAGCTGATGTTAGGAAAGAGAACTGAAGTGGAAACTCAGGCCTCTTCTCGCCCAGGCTGTCGAAGGCCCTGGAAGCCATGGAGGCTCGGAAGGATGGCTGTGGCCCCAGGGGCTCCACCTGCACCCGAGCTCAGTAGCAACCACTGCAGGCCTGTGCCCACCCCGGGCTGTATCCCTGTGCTGAGGGGCCACCGCGGAGCCCCTGCATATGCCTTGGAGGTCATGCACCCTGAGTCCCCAAGATTCAGCCACCTCGGCGTGGGGAATGGGTAAATCCTGCTCATCCTTTAGGGGTGACTCCCTCAAAGGGACTCATCCAGACCCTCCCCCACCTAGATGCACACCCCCCAACTAAGGTCTGGCAGGCTTGGTGATGTGGCATTATCTGCCCAAAGGGTTCCCGCCACCTCAACCCCACGCGTTCTGTCTCCTGAGTGCCTGGAAGAACTAATCACAGATAAATGAAAAGCAAGGCTCTGACAGAGAAGGCTCAACCGTGGTCACTCAGCAAATCCTTGGGGAAGGTGAAGAGACCCAGGTCACCCAGGCACCGGGCTGGACCCAGCTTTTCAGGAAACTGCTGCCCATGAAGCCAATGGCACTGTTTTCCAAGTTGAGCACATTTGGGGAAAGTGTCGTCAGCCCAGGCCTGACCCTCGCTTCGAGAACTTCCCCCCACCCCTCCGCCCTGGGCTCGGAAGCACCTGGGCTGACATCACTTTCCGGTCATCCACGAGGATGGGGCATCCTGTACCACATCCTCCAAAAGCAAACAGAGAAGCTCTGCTGCAGGCAACCTCCCTCCCACTCCGATGGCACGTCGCTTCCGGGGGGGAGAGGCCCTGACCCGCCAGGCCGGGGAGGCAGACTCAGGTCACCAAACACCTGCTACAGGCTCCACCCGGGGGACAGCCACGTGGAGAGTAAGGAGGGGCCCGGCCTCCCCTGGCCACGGCGACATGTGGAGGGTGGGACGGACTGATGGGAAAGGTCCCACGGAACTTTCCAGAGCTGGAAAAGTTGTCTCTGGACAGTGTTCAACTGTCACAGCTCCTCTGGTGGGAAACGAGGCCTGTGATTTCCCTGGGTGAAGATGCCTTATTTAAAAGCAAAACTGAAACGACCCCCCACGCATTATGATGGCTAGTATTTAAAAAAACAGAAGATACGAGAGCTCCCCGGGGGATGCGGAGAAATCGGAACCCCTCGCACAGAGTTGTGTGCATCCTGAGTAATGAGAGCTGCGTCCTGAAGGGACATCCATACCCCGACATTCACAGCCCCTTCAATCACAACAGCTAACAGGTGGAAGCAGCCCCAGTGTGCATCGCTGGATGGATGATGAAGGAAATGTGGCAACAGAGCAAGTAAAATAAACACACAATGGAATATTACTCAGCCCTAAAGAGGAAGGAAATCTTGACACCTGCTACAATATCAATGATCCCTGAGGACATGACCCTCAGTGAAAGCCAAACCTGTGTCACCCCACGTATATGAGGTCCCTGGAACCATGAGATTCACAGACAGAAAGTAGACAGTGGGGGCCAGGGGCTGGGGAGGGGAGGCGGGGTTAGTGTTTGATGGGGACAGAGTGTCAGTCTGGGAAGATGGAAAGTTCTGGAGATGCTGCCACCCCCAGGTGGCAATGGCTGCACAACAATATGAACATACTTGATGCCACTGAGCCATATGCTTAAAAATACGTAAAACAGTAAATTTTATGGTATGTGTATTTTACCATAGTAAAAATTGAAAAAAGAAAAATGAAAGCCCCAAACCAAAGAAAACCAGAGGGATGGCAAATAGATGTCTATGAGCAGTACTGCAGCGGCCCCTGGGAACCGTGGTTCTTAAGTGTGTGGACATTTTTGAAGAAAGGATATTTTAACAGATTAGTGTCCAGGCAAAGAGCCAGCAGGGGTGCAGCTTTGGACATCTGGCTGGATCCTGTACAGTCTTAATGCAGTCAGCCACCACTGAAATTTCTGATAATAATCTTTTAAGTGGACTTTTATACCAAGGTGGTCATTCCAGAGCCGACTTGCTGTTACTGTTCGGTCCCTAAGTTGTGTCTGACTCTTTGAGACCCCATGGACTGCAGCACACCAGGCTTCCCTGTCCATCACCAACTCCTGGAGCTTGCTCAAACTCATGTCCATTCAGTTTGTGATGCCATCCAACCATCTCATTCTCTGTCACCCCCTTCTCCTCCTGTCTTCAATCTTTCCCAGCGTCAAGGTCTTTTCTAATGAGTTGTTTCTTTGCATTAGGTGGCCCAAGTATTTGTATTAGGTGGCTGAAGCTGAGCTTCAGCTTCAGCATCAGTCCTTCAATGAATATTCAGGGTTGATTTCCTTTAGGATTGACTAGATTGATCTCCTTGAAGTCTGAGGGACTCTCAAGAGTCTTCTCCAACACCAGAGTTCAAAAGCATCAATTTTTTGGTGCTCAGCTTTCTTTATGGTCCAACTCACATCCGTAATGTTGTTGTTCAGTCACTTAGTCATGTCTGACTCTTTGAAACCCCATGAACTGCAGCACATCAGGCTTCCCTGTCCTTCATCATCTCCCAGAGCTTGCTCAAACTCATGTCCATTGAGTTGGTGATGCCATCCAACAATCTCATCCTCTGTCATCCCCTTCTCCTCCAGCCCTCAATCTTTCCCAGCATCAGGGTCTTTTCTAAGGTGTCAGCTCTTCGCATCTGGTGGCCAAAGTATTGGAGCTTCAGCTTCAGCATCAGCCCTTCCAATGAATATTCAGGATTGATTTCCTTTAGGACTGACTAGTTTTGATCTTGCCGTCCAAGGGACTCTCAAGAGTCTTCTCCCACACTACAGCCCACTTTATTTTTTTTCCCCATTAATTTTTATTAATTGGAGGCTAATTACTTTACAATATTGTAGTGGTTTTTGCCATACACTGACATGAATCAGCCATGGATTTACATGTGTTCCCCATCCCGATCCCCCCTCCTGCCTCCCTCTCCATCCCATTCCTCTGGGTCTTCCCAGTGCACCAGTCCTGAGCACTTGTTTCATGTATCCAACCTGGGCTGGTGATCTGTTTCACCCTTGATAGCATACTTGTTTCAATGCTATTCTCTCAGAACATCCCACAACACTACAGTCCAAAAGCATCAATTATTTGGTGCTCAGACTTCTTTATGGTCCAACCCTCACATCCATACATAACCACTGGAGAAACCATAGCTTTGACTATATGGACCTTTGTTGGCAAAGTAATGTCTCTGCTTTTTAATATGCTGTCTAGGTGTGTCATAGCTTTCCTTCAAAGAGCAAGCATCTTTTAATTTCATGGCCACAGTTGCCAACTACATTGATTTTGGAGCCTAAGAAAATAAAACTGATCTGGGCTCCCTGCAAATTACTAAGTTTGCATCATGATATTTTATTACATGTAAGCTTTTAGATTTTCTGAGGTTGAACAAAAAGCAGTTTCCTGGTTTTCAGAGTTGTAGGCGAGCAGACTCCAGACTTACCCACAGCTTTAAAAGTAAACATGTACTAACTGTCTTATGGCTGACCATGAAATCGGTGTCACATGAAAAGCACTCGGTAAACATCTGTCAAAGAGAAAAATGTTTAAGGTGATATATTTTATGTTATGAATACTTTACCACAATTTTTTAAAGTCACACAGTGAGGGGGCAGACAATCTGTCCAAACCCACCCTGTCCTCATCCTCACTTTTCACCCAGAGGTCGCTGGGGGCAGAGGGTGGCCCCTCCCTATGCGCTCAGCTTCTGAGGAAGTCCCCGCAGCCGTCCAGAGAGCTGACCACGTGAGCTGCCACCACCCGCCTGATCCCCGCCGCGGCGGGGAGGAGGCCCCCCGGCCTGGGGTGGGAAGGGCCAGGCAGGAAGCATTTCCGGCTCTGCAGGCCACGCGGCCCCCAGGTGTGGCCGGAGACCCGCCGCCGTGATGACCATGTCCCAGCAGAGCTGTGTACGGACCCTGACGACAGAGTGGTGAAATCTCCTTTCAGCTTCCCCCCACCATGGACTGCGGCAGTGGCCACTCTGAGCGCCTGAGCGGGCGTCAGACGGGTGGGGTCCGGCCTACAGTGTCCCTCCCCAACTCCCCCCAGGGAGCAGCCTGGGCAAAGGGTGAAGCCACAGTGACATCAGCTGTGGAGGAAACAGTGTGGACAAGCGAGAGGCCGCAGGGCCAAGGGTCAGTGGCCACGCGCGTGCGGCCTGGCCCCGTGGCCGGACTGAGGTCGTCCCTTGGAGAGCTGCCCCAAACACACGAGAAGTGGTTCACCTTCCACAGACCGACAGTGGACCTTAGCGTGAGAAAATTAACCCAGAGATGGCCCCAGCCGGCCACTGTCCCTCGGAAGGAGGACGGCTCTCCTCAGACAGCTCCACTCAGGGCCAGATGAACAAAGATGGCCGCCCTGCCTGCCTCCGAGCGTGGCGCGGACACGGCGCCCGGGAGGCGGGGCGCGGGAGCCACTTCCGGGGTAACGGGCGGGGCCGGTGGGCCGGTGGGCCGGTGGGGAGATGCCGTTGCAGTGGCGGCCGCTTAGTGCCATGCGGTTAGTGTGCTTAGAAATGGCGAAAACGGTCACTTCTACGTTATATAAATTTTACCACAATTTTTTTAAAAAAAGAAGAAAAAGGCACCATGGGGAAAAAAATTTTTTTAATGTAGTGTCCAGGAGGACTTCCAAGGTCACACTTAGATTTTTGCTTCCTCAGCCAGGAAACATGTAACTTTGCGCTTGATTTATTCTGTTCCCCTCTTATCAGCACTTCCCAAGAAGTGAGAACAGAGCACTGGAGCGCTCACACCGCAGGGCCAAGGGGCAGGGGCTGGCAGGGCCAGCACCGGGGCTTCCTGTGGGCCGGGGTCTCACGCCCGACCCGGCTCACTCCCTAGTGGCGGCTGCACACGTGCTTGCCAGTGTCTGCACACGGGGGGGTGGTGGTGGGAGACCCCCCCCAGGCTGGGATGCAGCCTGGAGGCTGGACGTGCGTGTTCCCGGCAGCCCAGGCCCTGAGCGGGTGCGGCCGCCCCAAGTGGCCACCGAGGCGCTCACACGTGTTGTTCCCGCGTGTCAGGCGGGAGAGAGGGCGGCTCCCACGGGCTCCCACGCAGCCCAGAGGCCCTGGCACGTCCTAAGGACCAGCCGCAGAAAGCCCGGATGCTGTCGCGGCTGGTAGGGGCGCGGGGGAGTCGGGGAGACAGAGCACCAGAGCCTTGGGAATGTTTTCACAGCAAGTCAACTTGCTTCAGGAATCCAGGGAGCGGGGGTGTGCACCATCTTTGCTGTAAACACCTGCCCAGCCGGCACCTGCCCTGTGCGGCTCTGGGAATGCTGGATTCTGAAGCCCCCGTGCCCTCGGCCCAAGGAGAGAGAGGTTCTAGGGGGAGGCCTGCCCGAAGGAGAGAACAGCTAACCTAGGTGGAGTCTCCTACACCTCACGAACCTGTAAGAAAACCAAGTGATGAGTAAGTGTTCAGTTTGCTTTCTGCGGGGCCTTTGCAACAACCTGGCGTTGGAGATAAAGGTTTCACAAAATGTTGCGCAGGGCTAGAGAAAATAGGAACAACAAACGCTGAGTCTCTGCGTAAATATATATTCTAGCGAAATCCAAATTTAATCTAACTAGCACGAGGCCAATCGAAACATCCCCTGGAGCTCTCCCCGCCCTCCTAGAAAGCGGTATCTCTGGGCTGCGCCCTTGGCCCTATACAATGAGAGCTTTGAACTGTTTATGCTATAATACAACAGACCCACAATCACTCAACAACACTCACTCTGCCCTTTGAAGCCGCCTGCAGCTCAAGTATTACACAGGCAGGAAGCAGAAATCAGTGCTTTGATTTGTTTAAAATAAATTAAACACAACTGGCAACCATATTTCCTCTTATTCAGAGGAAGTTACAAAAGGTACAGACAATCAAAAATACCAGGTGACTTTGAAAAGGGGGAGCCCGTCTCTTTGTCAGCAGAAAATCCCCCAGTGCCTCCCTGACCACACATCCCAAGACGCTGTGTATGCAGATTTTAAAGAGGTCGCCCTGTTCAAAATAACTTGGAAATAACTCCGTGCTTCTTTCGGGTGGAAGAGGAAGTCATCCAGAAGAATAGGTCTCAACGTTTAGAGTCTTTTTTCCTTGCAAATTCAAGCCTATGATTCCAACCTGCACTTGGTCTTGTGCCTTGTTTTCCCCATCAGTGGAATGGGGACACCAGGCCCCCCTGAGAGAGTATGAGGGGAAGACATGCAGCACTTTGGAAACATTCAGAGTAGCGCTGGGCACCTGGAGACCACCCCAAACCGCTGGGTCTTCACAAGAGCCACTGGTGAGGGAGGCCTCAGGCTGCCGCTGTGAGCGGGCTCCTTTCGTGCCGAGCAGAGGGTGGTGGTCATGGTCTCCACGGTTTGATCTGTGCCCTCACCCCCCACCTCTTTCCCTCTGAGCCGCTGGGACCCAAATGGACTCCCGATCCCTTAAACCTGGACCCATTTGTGTGACTGGGCGGCTGCTCCCCATCGAGTAGACGTCTGTGTCTGCCTCCAACCCTTCTCCAGACACAGGCCACCATCCGTGCCTCCTCCATCCCACCCGCCCACCCAGCAGGACACAGCCCCCCATGCCTCTGTTTCCCCAGTCCTCAGCACCCCAAGCTGTATCTGGGGGCCTACGCTCCCTCCCCGAGTTTCCAGCCCCCTGTCCTTCTGACTGCCCCTCATCCTGCAAGGACTTCCAACCCCATGCAGTCTGCTTGCTGTCCACGGAGGCAGCCTCACAGGGTCACAGTCGATGGGCTCGGCTCCATCCCGCCTGACCTCGTGTCCAGCCTCCCATGGCTCAGCAGCTGCGGCTTCGAAGTCCGTCGTGGAACCACATGGTGTGTGTCTTTAGGCCACACCCTCCTCTGATGTCCTGTGGATCCCCTCACCTTTTCTTTTCCATGGGAATTTTAGAATCAGCTTGTGAAGGAAATGGTAACTCACTCCAGGATTCTTGCCTGGGAAATCCCACAGACAGAGGAGCCTGGAGGGCTACAGTCCATGGGGTCACAGAGAGTTGGACACGACTTGGTGGCTAAGACAACAAAGAATCTCTACAAAAAGGCCTGCTGGGACTTTCCGATTGGGTGATCAGTCCCTCAGTGATTGGGACTGAGTTTAAACTCTGCATCCATTCAGGGAGAACTGACATTTCACTGATACTGTTGCAGTCCGCAGACACACCCATCTCTGTTTATTTAGGAACTCTCTTTCTTTCTTTCATTGGTGTTTGGAGTTTTCAGCAGAAAAAAAGATCTTATACATATTTTTCAGGATTTGTTCCTAAGTATTTTATGTTTTTGTTGTTGTTCTATTGTAAATGCAAATGTTTTAAATCTCAGTTTCCAGCAGTTCTTTGCTAGTACATAGCTTTCTGGATCTGTTGAGATGATCGTAACATTTCCTCCTTGAGGAAAGCCGTTTGATTGACTGTCGAATGTGGGGCCACCCTTCCGTTCCTGGGACAAACCCTACTGCTCACAATGTGCTGTCCGTATTCCTGAACAAACAGACATGATCGATTTTGTGGAGGATTTTCTCGTCAGGCCTCATCAGGACCATCCATGGTTTTCCCTTCGTTTGAGTCCAATTAGGCGGGCATTTGCATGACCTTCAGATTAGCGGAATCTTCTGAGTCTTGTTTCCAGGCTTCTCTGGGGAGAGTCGAACATGCCCTCACTCTACGGAGGTTCATCCGCAGTGACCTAAGGGGACCCCCTGGGGTGCTCCTCAGCATGCCTGGGGGTCAGCGAGCGTCGTCCACTGTGGCTGAGCTGTTGGGGGCGCCCCCTGGCAGCTCCTGCAGCCATTCTTAGTCCAGCTCCAGCGGGTCTCACTCGGGCACGCACAGCTCAGTGACCCCCAAACACTCAGGGGTCCCTTTCCTCAGGGACCACAGCTCTGGGCTGCGTGCTCTTCTGTGTCTGAAAACACTTGATTCTTGTATATCACCATGCTGCCAGCTGCTTGGGGAGCAGAGGATGTGCCACACGGTCCCTCATCCACTGCCACTCACGGCCTTGACATGGTCCACCCCGGGCCATCCAGTCAAGACCTATGCTCGCCCGGCCTCAGAGGGACACCACCCCAGAGGGCCGCGCGTGCAGCCCTTTCGGGCTTGTGGTTCTGAAATGCGGCTGCCAGCATTCTTGCTGGGCCCTCCCAGAAGCTGGGTGTGAGGGACGGAGGCGGATGGCAGCACCCAGGCTAGAACCCTGAGCCTGACGCACCTGGGAAGGCCCCAAGGAGAGTGACGAGGAGGAGTCTCAGCAACAAAGCAGTGGGATCACTCCAGCGATTTGAACTGACTGACTCCGGTGCTAGCTTTAATTAAACGTTTAGACTTACACCTGTATTTTTTACAAGCTGCACATAACGAGGAATCATGTGCGTGCTAAGTCACTTGTTTGTGTCCCACTCTTCACGACCCTACCCCATGAGCTGTAGCCCGCCCGGCTCCTCTGTCCATGTGATTCTCCAGGCAAGGGGACTGGAGTGGGTGGCCATTTTCTTCCTTCAGGGGATCGTCTCGACCCAGGGATTGAATCCTTGTCTCTTATGTCTCCTGTATTGGCAGGCAGGTTCTTTACCACTAGCGCCACCTGGGAAGCCCTTTAGCCAAGAAGTGTTGAATAAAATGAAATTCATGATCGTGAGAAATTAGGCAAAGTTGTCAATTGTAGAAGAATGTTTGGATAAATTATATATATTAACCTGAGAGATTATCATATGATTATTAAGAATAATGTCACATGGAAAAAAATGTATGAGCTGAGCAGACAAAATTGTCCAAATGTAGTCATTCCAACGATGTAAAATATGCATTAGCGTGAGTGCAAAGACTAGAGGAAAATCTGGGGAATGAAGGCAGCTCTTATAGAAAGATGGAGGTAATATGAGTGACGTGATTTTTTCTGTTGTTGTTTTTCAGATGTTGCTGTAATTAACCTTTAATAATTAAAAAGGATGTTTTAGAGAAACTACCTTAATGCCCGGTCATCAGCACCATTCAAATTTAACAAACAATAATAATAGGAAAGAACAAGGAAGTGACCTGCCAGCTCCCACGAGGGTGGGCGAGGGCAGAGTTTTTCCTGGCAGACTTCCTGTGTGCCAGGCGGGAACTCAGGGGAACTGCAAAGGACAGCAGACACACTAGGATTGAAGAGCTGCAAAAGCACGCAGCAGGCCCCCAGCACAGCATACGTATTTACACCTAGTAAATGTCTGTTTTATTTATTCTTCCTCCCATTTTACTGAGATATTAACACACAGCACTATGTCAGTTCAAACTGTACAGTATAATGATTTCATTTCTGTGCATCATCAAGTGATGACCGCAGAAGGTTTAGTGAAGGGGAAATGTCAATTTAAAGAAAGTGGAAATCTACAGAGCTCTGGACGTGAAGGTCTAACATTTGAGGGTTTTCTCCATCACAGGATCTGGCCAGGAGTCTTCACTCTGAACCAGCCTGCAGGGACAGCGCTGACAACGAGGTGATGGCTCCAGGGAAGGCAGACCACTCATCGGGGGCCGGGCACCGGCTCAGGGACCTTGACAGAACGTAGGCATCCTGTGACCTCGGTCCCTGAACTGCTGAAGGCCATCCTGAGGAAATCCAGCCGTGGGGCCCCCACGCTCAGGTCGCAGCCAGGGCCCCTGTGGCATATTCATGGGCTTGGCTCACTGCTAAGCTGATTACAGGAGGCTCTTTGCACACACCTGGCATGAGGCCATGCACCCCGCTGCGCTTCCTAAAGCACGTGTGCAAAGAAGGGTGGTGGGGAGACTCCTCCCCAGTCTTGGCTTCACTGTCGCAGGATGTGTGTGTTGGAGGCCTCCCGGCTCCCCCTGTAAGCCTCCCCTTCCTGCCCCCTAAGATGAAGGGCTATGCTGCGGCTCCTCTGCACTACGTGGCCCCTTTCACAATGCCCTCACCTCCCACCCGGGGTCTGCACGTAGGTCTGCACACTTCTCCAGAGCCTCTTGATGAAGGTGAAAGAGGAGAGTGAAAAAGCTGGCTAAAAACTCAACATTCAAAAAACTAAGGTCATGGCATCCAGTCCCATCACTTCCTGGCAAATAGACGGGGAATAAAAGGAAACAGTGACAGACTTTATTTTGGGGGGCTCCAAAATCACTGTGGACAGTGACTGCAGCCATGAAATTAAAAGACGCTTGCTCCTTAGAAGAAAAGCTATGACCAAACTAGACAGCATATTAAAAAGCAGAGACATTACTTTGCCCACAAAGGTCCATCTAGTCAAAGCTATGGTTTTTCCAGTAGTCATGTATGGATGTAAGAGTTGGACTATAAAGAAAGCTGAGTGCAGAAGAATTGATGCTTTTGAACTGTGGTGTTGGAGAAGACTCTTGAGAGTCCCTTGGACTGCAAGGAGATCCAACTAGTCCATCCTAAAGCAGATCAGTCCTGAACATTCACTGGAAGGACTGATGCTAAAGCTGAAATGCCAATACTTTGGCCACATGATGCGAAGAACTGACTCATTGGAAAAGACCGTGATGCTGGGAAAGATTGAAGGCAGGAGGAGAAGGGGACAACAGAGGATGAGATGGTTGGATGGCATCACTGACTCAATAGACATGAATTTGAGCAAACTCCCGGAGATAGTGAAGGACAGGGAAGCCTGGCATGCTGCAGTCCATGGGGTCACAAAGAATCAGACAGGACTGAGTGACTGAATGACAACAATGTTTTTCAACCTTTTTATTTTGGAATTTTCAAATGTACACAGAAACAGAGGGGAGAGTACACGAACACCCAGGCAGCGGTCATCCAGCTGCAGTAGCTCAGCCGAGGCTGTCTCTACCCGCCCCCACCCACGTGTGCACGGATGCACCTTCGCACACACACGTGCACGTGCTAAGGAGCTATGTGTAGATACTCACAGGGTGCCCGGAGCACACTATGAGCAAGCGTCCCAGCCATGAGCGCCAGGCCTGCCTGCTCCGAGTCCCGGAGGTCGTGGCTGGACCCCCGGCAGGGCCGCCTCGAGGCTCAGGTGGTAAAGTTATTTGGCTGTGAGCCGCATCGCTCCGAGCGCAGCACGCCGTCACACCCTTCCCGACCCGGACAAAACAAAGAGACGCACCCCATCAAGTCGCCTACTTGGCTGACCTGCGCACCTGCTCACCCTCCGGGGAGCTTCCTTCATGGGTATTTTTTCTCCCCTACACAAAGGGCGCCCACAGAGTAAACGGGGAATGACGAAAACAGGAAAGCCTGGTCCTGCAGGGGCTGAGCAGCCGTGGCCCCCTGAACGCAGGGCTCAGACTCAAAACTGGGACCCCAGAGGATACAAGCGAAGCCACAGGCCCCGCGTCCACAGGTCACAGTGGGGAGACCCAGTGGGGAGGGTAAACCACAGCGACCGGGAGGAGCTGATGGCCTGTGTGGGTTTTGTAATGGACAGGGACAAATATGTTTATCTTCAGCGGTCACAAATCATTTCCCAGCTGTGAGCTCTGGCATCCAGCTCAGGGCAGTAGCAGGGTCTCGGGGCACACCCCTCCCTCACCCCTCCAACTCAGCCAAACACCCCTGCCCCCGAGATACACTGTCTGAAGGAAAACAAGTTATAGCAACAAGATCTTTTAATAGTCAATATTTCAAGACACAGAAAAGGTTTTTTTTTTTTTTTTTTAAGCCCAATAACCCATTGAGGGATTTATTAGGACCAATGCCTTATCCAGATTGGGCTTCCCTGATGGCTCAGCCAGTAAAGAATCTGCCTGCAGTGTGGGAGACCTGTCGATCCCTGGGTCGGGAAGATCCTCTGGAGAAGAGAATTGCTACCTACTCCAGTATTCTTGCCTGCAGAATCCGATGAACAGAGGAGCCTGGCGGGCTGCAGTCCACAGGGTTGCAAAGAGTCGGACACGAGTGAGGACTAACACGTTCACACTTTCACACACCCAGATCACATGGCTTCTTCCAATAGACTCCCTCAGCCAGATACACTGAGCAGGAACACAGGGAACTGAGCATGTCTCCAGGACCACCCCCCACCCCCCGGACTGGGTGTGACAGGAGAAGGTACCAGGAGGCGGGTGGACCGCAGCCTTCCCGGATTGAGCCAGTGTCTGAGAATCTCAGAGTCAGCTCCTCCAGGCACAGAACTGAGGCACACAGGTGACTACCAGGTTCTGACACCACAGAAGAGCTTAGAGGCCCAGTCTCTTATTTCAAAGCTGGCCTTACCAAGGCCAGCCAGACACACACCAGCGCTCAGTTCCCCTGCCACCAGCACTGTCTCCAGGCAGCCTCTGTCTCGCCCTGCAGCTGGGATCACGCTCTGTGCTCATGTGCCTCTTTGCTGGGAGCGTCATGTGAATGACAGCCAAACCTGCATCTCCACTTGGGCCCCCTGTATTTCCCGTGCATTTCGCACTGAAGTGGTCCAGCGCTCAGGACATGACATTATGAGGTGGGGGCAGCCACGGCCATCTGCATGCGAAGAGGGAAGCTTCCTAAGGTTTAAGTGACCTGCCATGCTGCTTGGCTTGTAAACTGTCATTAGGTATCTCCACTGGGATGTCCCCAGCACCCCATGCACCCCACATCCTCCTCCCCCCCTCCCGCTGCCCCCACACCAGCTGTCTTCCTGCCCTCCCCATGGCGACTCTGCTCCTGGCCACCACTGTCCACGTTCAGTCCCCGCTTGGTCCCTGGCACTTCCTGCCACAGCTTCTCCCTACAAGTTTCTCCCTTTGCAGCTGTTTACCCACAAACCCCCACACAAGATGCCCCAAACCAAGTGTGAACAAGTCCTCCTCCACACAAGGCCTTCCTGCTCATGCGCCTTCTGTGCCTCAGATACCCACAGTGCCTGGGAATTCTAGTTTCCCTGAAGCTTGGGCCTACCTCCTCTCAGGAAGCCCTCGTTGCCTCCATCACAGGCTCAGGCAGAAACACCTGGAATGCGCCACCCCACATACATAAAGACATAATCATCTCCATCCAACTACAAACGCCTGGAGGGTAGAGACTAGATCTCTCTCTCAGTGGCTGAGTGCCTGGCACGAGGTCTGTATTCGGTATATGCTCAGATGTCTTAGTACTCAGTGCCCCGATTGTCCAGGCCTAGATGTCATCCTAGGCTCAGCTGTGAGGGGTGGGGTGGGGGGGCCGCTGAATCCTGACCATTATCATCCCCACAATCTCTCTGAAATCCTGTTTGCATCTGCCTCCACACCACCCCCCAGGCTCGGGCCCTCATCACTCCCGGGACTATGAGGCTCGCTTCCTTCCTCCAACATCCCCTTGTACAATTACACTTCCTGTCTGGTTCCTGAGTTAGGCTACTGAAGCACACATCTGACGTGAGTTCCATGCCCGAGGACCCTCGGCAGCTTTTCCCACCCACAGGAGCTTCCGAGGCCCTGCACGCCCTCTCGCCACCTCCCCGTGCAGGCCTGCCTACTGCTCCCCACACGACGGCCCAGTACTGGTGTGGTGGCCAGCTCGATGCCCTGCTGGGAGCATCCCGAGCCCGCCTCCCAAGGCTGATTTCGGAGGGCTGCCCCCGGGAGGAGTCAGTGCAGACGCCCCCTCCTCCACGCAGGACTCAGGCCTGCCCCATCCAGTCCTCGACCGCGCCACCAACATTGCGGGTGGCTCCGCCTGTGCAGTGGCCGTCCTGCAGGTGGCCAGGCTGGGCCCTGGCCGGTCAGTTAGACCCTCACTTGCCACAGCTGGCTGAGGCCTCGCGCTGAGGGCGACAGTGGGCACCCTCGGAGTCCTAGGGGCTGGCGCCCGTGACCCCATTGCTCCCCGGAGCAACGCGGCTTCCACTCTGTGGCGCAAACGCGCGTCTCGGACAGCTCCCCGCGTCTTGTACGCTCCTTCGCTGCCCTACATAGGCCTCACGCAGCCCCACGCACGGCGCACACCGCCCCACGCACGCCCATGCAGCCCCACGCACAGCGCACGCATGCGCAGTCCCGAATCGGGCATGAGCCCAAGCCCTGTGGCGGCGGCGTCGAGGCAGCTGAGGCGTGTCCCTCAGCGCTGGCCTCCCGGGGCCCGGTCATTTGTGCCTCCCCGGGTGGGCGGCCCGGCGCGCCTGGCGGCACCAGGAATTCAAGCCTCAGCTGCGGCTCGCGGAGGGCCGGGCTCTCCTCAGCTGAGAAGGGTCGCAGCGGCTCCTGGCAGGCTTGTGGCGAGCTCGGTGCCGGGCTGTCAGCTGGGAACGGGCGGGGGTGGGGGGTGTTCCGCGAGCGTTTTGGTGTCATTATTACTGGTTTTATTAGCGCGCCTAGCAGGACGTTTAATAGGCTTTTTCCTGTTGCCCTGCGATTTACGAGCGGGGCACGGAGGCGGCTGGAGGCGGTCGGCGGCCCGCGTGGAGAAGGCCCGGAACCCGGCCCGGGGCTGCAGAGCAGGCCTGCCCGGCGGGGAGGTGCCAGTGGGTGGCGAGAGGAGCCCGTTCTCCACGTCTCGCTGTGGTGGTGGAATTCACGGCGCCCCAGCCCAGAGAGGGTGAGGGATACTTCTGTAAATAGTCCCTCAGGAAACCTGGAGAACATCAACTTTGAAAAGACCACATCAAAAAAATGAAGGGCACAGCTAGCTTCCCTGGGGGTCCAGGGGCTAAGGGTCTGCCTTGCAATGCAGGGGACACCAGTTCAATCCCTGGTCCAGGAAGAGCCCACGTGCCATGGAGTGACTACGCCCTGAGCGCGTCTCTCGAGGCTGGGGCTCCAACAAGAGCAGAGAAGCCCTCCTCCGCGGTAGAGAAAGCCTGCAAGCAGCAATAAAGACACAGCACAGCCAAAAAAACATAAAATTTTTTAAAAAGGGCAGGTCGCAGACTGGGAGAAAATCAACACTCATACCTGATAAAGGACTTCTATCCGAAATTCACAAAGTGTGTTGGTCACTCAGTGGTATCCAACTCTCTGTGACCCCATGGAGTGTAGCCCGCCAGGCTCCTCTGTCCATGGGGATTCTCCAGGCAAGAATACTAGAGCGGGTTGCCATGCCCTCCAGGGGATCTTCCTGACATAAGGATCAAACCCAGGTCTTCTGCATTTCAGGTGGATTCTTTACCATCTGAGCCACCAGGGAAGCTCAAATACACAAAGAACTCCCCTAACCCTGTAATGACACCGCAGAACTGATGGGAGTTCTCCCAACTGATGGGAGGTGAGTGCAGCACGGGTGCGCCCCCACTGCCTGTCACGAGGGAGACACGGGCTCGGTGAGCCACCATTGAGCCGCACGTCCTCTCAAGTGGCCGAAATTAGGACTGACCACAAAGTAATAATGAGGCAGAATGACTGGAATTCTCATGTCTTGGTGGCACTGGGCCTCCTCTTGTGACCAGACATAATGGATCAGTCGCTTTGCAGGGCTTAGCCAGTGAACACCCCAGGTACTTTCTGTTAAAGCATTTCTTACTTGTGACAGGTAGGGAGACAGGAGGATAACTCTCCAGGGGAGTTGTTAAGCGTGTGTGTGTGTGTGTGTGCGCGCGTGCACGCACCTGTGTACGTGTGTGTGTGCGCGTGCGCGTGTGTACATGTGTGTGTGTGCGTGTGCGCGTGTGTACATGTGTGTGTGTGCGCGTGCACCTGTGTGCATGCTCAGTCGTTCAAGTCATGTCCAACTCTGTGACCCCATGGACTGTAGCCCACTAGGCTCCTCCATCCATGGAATTTCCCAGGCAAGAATACTGGAGTGGGGTGCCATTTCCTTCTCCAGGGGATCTTCCTGACTCAGGTATTAAACCCACTTCTCCTGCATTGGCAGGTGGATATTTTTGCCACCGAGTCACCTAGGAAGCCTGTTTTAAGCCTGGGGGACATGTATATTCTTAAGAGGGTAGGCCTGATCATTATAATGAGGCAGGGGTTCCTCCCATTTGCCAAAAACTGCAAGCAAGTAGGTACTTAATTGGTTGTTCAGGATGCGATATCTGACTGGAATGCACCATAACTTTTTGGGGACATCTGGTGTTTGGAACTTTCTGCAACTTAATCATCAAAACAAAGTGTGCAAAACAAAGCACACTTTGACTTAACCCCATCATGTCCGTTCAGAGCTGTCACTCCATGCCGTTTCCGCCTGTGCCAGTCTTATTACCCTCTTTTTCAGTCTTTGGTTTTAATTTCCCAAAGGCCAGCTCTGGTAGGAAGAACTCTAATGGCAGAAACCACAGATGCCTCTCCCGCAGTCACTCAGTCAAACCCTGCTCTCCGCACAGCTGTGTAAGCCTCTGCAGGTGGAACGAGGAGTGGGATCGTCTGACCGTAGAGGGGAAAGCCCATCCTGGGTTTCCTGAGTGGATGCAGTGGAATCACTGAACCCTTAGAAGCACAGCAGAAGGCAGCTGTGAGGCTCGGTGGAAGGGGGAGGCGCACAGGGTCAGAGAGCCAAAGTGTCAGAGGGACTTGGCTGCCCTTTCAGGCCTGGAGCGGACAGTGAGCCAGGGAATACAGATGGTCTCTGGAAACGGAGCTGTCCACAGCCAGCAAGAAAAGAGGGATCGCGCTTGTGCAGCTATGTTGGGGGATTTCCCTGGTGGTTCAGTGGTTAGGACTCTGAGCTTCCACTGCAGGGGGCCGTGGGTTTGATCCCTAGTCAGGGAACAAAGATCCCACATGTCCAGCTGGGCTGTGCTTAGTCACTCAGGCGTGCCCGACTCTTTGCGACCCTATCGACTAGCCTGCCAGACTCCTCTGTCCATGGGGATTCTCCAGGCAAGAATACTGGAGTGGGTTGCCATGCCCTCCTCCAGGGGATCTTCCCAACCCAGAATCGAACTGGGGGGTCTCCCACATTGCAGGCAGATTCTTTACCATCTGAGCCACCAGGAAAGCCCGAGAATACTGGAGTGGGTAGCCTGTCCCTTCTCCAGGGGATCTTCCTGACCCAGGAAGCAAGCGGGGTCTCCTGCATTGCAGGCATGGCCAAAAAGAAAAATAATTTGAAATCTCACTTGGGGCCTGGCAAGTGCCAGGTGAGTGTGCTTGCTGCTGCTGTCATCGCTCACAGGCTGGTAAACTTGTGTGGGTTTTGGCGCCGTGCTGAAGGTAGCCGGGACACGCCCATCAGCCACTTGACAGGTAAGTTAAGAAGCTGAAGGTGAGAGACACTGGTGGGAGAGCCAGAGCTGGCTGGCCCCACTCCTGAGGTCGGGCTGAGAGCTTTGTGAGCCGGAGCTGGCCTCGGCAGGGGGTCACATCCAGTGCTGCCTGTGGGGTTCCCGGGAGAGGCAGGCTTGGCCTATGTGGCGGCACCGTAGAGGAAACCAGGGATGCCCCTGCCCCCCTGCACCAGAGCTTTGCCAGCCACCAGGCCCTGCTCCTGTGCGGTGTTCTCTGAGCAGCCTCTCCACTGCAGCGGCCCCCTCTGACTTCCCACTGCGCCCTGAGGAACCCCCAAACTCGACTCCCCAGTCGGTCGACCAGCGGAGCACAGCGTCACCCTAGCTGGGGTGTCGGGGGCTTGGGTCCCAGGCTGCCCACGTTGAGCCCTCCCTCCACACTCCTGCTCCGTGGGGAAGGGGAGATTTTTGGACTCCTGTGTTTGGAAGCATGTCCTTTGCTGGCACAGGATGTTTGGGGAGTAACACCTCCCTGTCGACCTTGTGGACAGGACAGCAGCTGTCTGGCTTTGGACTCGATAACCTTCACCCCGAAAACAGCCCTACAGAGCCAGGGCCCCGGTGAGAGCCAAGCCCTCAGCTGTTATCACCCATCCCTGTCCCAGAAGCCGTCTCCACATGGCTCCCCAGCATATCCTGTCAGGTGGCCCCCCGCTCGGACCTCTGAAACGGTTGGCTGCTGAGTCCACAGTGCAGGCGAGCCAACTGCCCACAGCTAGCTTCCAAGCAAGGTTTGCTTTTTATTTTATGCTTATGTTTTCAAGCCCCGAAGACTACTGGTTTCGGGAAGGACTGGGTCACTGTGCGACCTTGGGAAGGTCCCTTGCAGCCCAGAGAGGTCAGGGCTGTGTGACTCCTGGCGGTGGTTCATACTGCACCGCCCTCCTCATCGTGCAGGCACACAGGGGCCCGTGCCCACTTCTCTGGAGGGCGGTGGCGAGGGTATGGTCCGTTCTGAAGGAGGGGAGCCCCGCTCTGTAGCGGGGTGCCAGGCTGCAGGTGCAGCCACTGGCTGAAGCCCCAAGGAAGCAAGGGAGGTCGTGGGCCAGCCGCCCCTCCTCCTGACTTCTCCCTCGGCTTTGTTTGTGTTTGTTGTTGTTTTCAATAAAGGTAACAGCTGTATTTGAGAAAAGAGTTGAGATTGTAAAGAATGAAGTCCAAGTTGGTCTGCCCTGCTCCAGTCCTCCCTGGAGGCCGCTTCCTGTTTCCAGTTCTTACCTCCGTAAGTCAAAAATGCACACCTGTGTCTTTTTCTTTCCTGCGATGCCCTGCAGCAGGTGGGGCCTTAGTTCCCAGAGCGGGGATGGAACCCCCACCTCCGCAGGGGAAGCGCTGGACCGCCGCGCAGGAGGTCCCTTCCACATCTTGACTTGTCAGTTCTACCCAGGCTCTCTTGGCTCTGTTCCAGGAAGTCAGCACAGGCACTCTCGCAGCCTCCCAGCTTATTTATTACTTTTCACTCTCTGGGTCCAGTGCTTCCAAACACCTGCCTAAACGTGACCCTCAGAGCACCTGCCTAAACGCAGCTGCCCGGGCCCCGGCCATGAGTATTGGGATTTGCGGTGGGATCTAGGAATACGCGTTTATATAATCACTTCTCTGGTTAATTGTCACATGCCCTGAAGTCCATGAATCCCAACCCAGTGCCTCCCTGTCTAGCCCCTGGGAAGAGGGCACTCTGGGCTTAGCTGAGTCTGGCTGCCCGGCTGCAGGACCAGATTTCAGCGTCCCTCAGCCAGGCGTGACCACGTGCCTGTTGGGAGTGGTGGCTTCTCTCCTCCCCAACTTCATTCCCAGGGGCCCTCCTCCGGTCCCAGCCAGCCAGAGCCCTACCACAGGGGCCCTTCAGAGCCCGCCCCTGCCTTCACCCAGGGTCTGTCCTTCCCCCGGACGCCTGATGGCCCCTTCGCCCTGGTGAACTGCTCTTTCCTCTAAACGTGTGAGGGGCGGCTCCTCTCCATAGCCTCCGGCCTGCCAGGTACGAGCCGGGCCCCTCCTCCGGCCTGCTGGGTAGGTGCCGTGTCCCTTGCTCAGTTCTTCTGCCTCCTGTCCGCGGTCTGTGGGGAATGAGAGCTGGAGACGCCATCTGAGGCAGCGTCCTGGGCGTTGTGAACAATGCTGGACCACCATCTGCTGCAGGGAGGCCCCGCTGGTACAGCCCCAGCTCACGCGCGTTCAGTGAAAGCAAGAGAGGAATGGGGTGTTTGCAGGGGGCGACCCGGGCCGCTGAGGGTGAGTTCACATGCTCCACACTGGCCTCCCGAGTAGGGCTGAGGCTGCGAGCACCACCCCGCATCCTTGGTGTGGTCAACCTGGGCCTGGACGTCCAGCTCTGACTCACCCCGTGTTTGGGCCGGTGCTGGTCTGGTCTGGATGCCAGCTCCCAAGGGCCTGAGCATGCCAGCATGAGCCTGCGATAGCATCTGAGGACTGGCTCCTGGGAGCCGCAGGGGCGCGGGCCTGTGTTCACAGCCCCTTCCTGCCCTTTGCTCTTGGCCTGGCAAGCTGGGTGTGGTCACTGCCTGAGGAGGCAGCAGTTGGGGGCATCCTCTAGGGTAGACCCTGCACACACACTGGCCCTGAGTGTGTGAAACAGCCGCAGAGGAACAGTAGCTTGGGAGCCTGCAGCAGTGATGGGGTAAACATTCTAAAGTGTTGGAGCTGTGGGGACAAGGGCAAGCATAGGAACTTTGGAGGTTATTGCCTTTTGAAGGTGACCACTGAGACTTCCCTGGTGATCCAGTAGCTAAGAGTCCACGCTCCCAATGCAGGGGGCCCGGGTTTGATCCCTGGTCAGGAAATGAGATTCCATACTCCGCAACTGAGAGTTTGCATGCCGCAACTAAAACAAGTTCCTTTAAAAAAAAGAAAGAAATCTTGTTCAAATGGAATAATCCTGTTGTCCTAGCTTTAAATTTATTCGTTCCTACCTGCCGCCCCCCGCCACCAACCCTTTTGCTCCTGAGCAAAACTCTCCAATCAGTCCTGTGCATCTTGATCAGAATCAGAAGCCCTCCTTGACAGGAAGAGACACAGGAGAAAATTGTAAGAAACCATAACTTACTTGTATTTTCTGGATATACACGGAGTTTTTGATGGCTAAAGACAAACAGTGCATAGGGAAAACCTTAATAGATTTGAACACTCAAAAATTCAAACTTCTGTAACATTTTGAAAAAAAAATCATTAATAGGTTAAGTAGAAAACAGCAAAACAGTATATGTCACATATATTATAACAATGTTTCTAACATATAAAGTGAGAAAACACCAAGGCTCTATGTGGGTACAGACACTTCACCAAAGAGGAAATAAAACTGAGCCGTGTAAATTGAAAAACAAATGTAACTTCCTTACTGTGCAAAGATACGCAGATTAAAGGTGCCATGTTGTACGTGTGCAATCCATCAGGTTTAAAAGCCGTGGCCGCCTAGAACTGGTGACACTCAGGGAAGTTTCATCTCTAGACCGGGGTGTAGGGGACACGCCCTCTGGGGTGTGAGCCAGAAATGCCACTTGGAGGAGATTTTCCTGAGGAAATTGTCCGAAATACCAAGGCTCGTGAATAATGACATTCCCCGTGGCATTATTTACAATAGAAGAATTGTTATTTCTGAAACGGTGTCTTGAGGGATGGTTGCATAATTACCAAGATGGTCTTCACCAATATATTGTGAATCCAGTGTCCACCCTAAGCCAGACACTCGGTCACAGCCACACTCTGAGCAAGGGCAGGCAGAGGGCTCCCTCCCGGCTCCTGGCGGCTCCTGGGGCAGCAGGGGACCTGACAGAGTAGGGCTGTGTTCATAATACGAAGCCGGATGAAAAAGGACCCAGAGTCACTCTACTGATCTCAAGTGGAAAGAGTATAAAATAGTTGCAAAATGCAGCACACGGAGGACGGGGTGGCTGGGGCAGACAGGTGAGCAGCGAGGCCAGGAAGCGGTGCAGGTCACGGCAGCTAGTGCGTGGAGCCTCCGAGAGACACCGTCCAGGGCTGTCAGCGCGGGTACAGGGGCTGCACACTCCAACAGGGCCCCTTGCTGCCGGGGGGCTCCCCTGCCTGCTGGGGAAGGTGAAGCCACAGTGCCCTGCTGTTCTGCCAGCTGGCTGGCCAGCAGTGCCTGCTCTGACGGGAGTGACGTGGATGAGCCGCGAGGGTCGCGGGAGCCGGGAGGCCGTCTCAGGGACCCGGAGGGCTCAGGAAGCGTCGCAGAGGGTCCGGCTCGGTGGCTGCCTCCCTCCATCCTTGCAGCCTCCACCGTGGGGGGCTTCCTTCTCATCAGCGGCGGGACAGGGTAGGGAGAGCCCCGATCCCTCGTCTGAACTGTGCTCGCCAACTGTTTGTCACAGGCATCCTGGGATGGGCACGGCGGCCACCCCCCACACGGGGCGCCGTGGGCCCGGGGCAGGCCTGGTGCTGCTGGGGAACTGCCTCGAGAACACCAGTTGCGCCAGGAAAGGGCCCAGCAGTGCTCAGTGCCCCGAGGAAAACGTCCTTAACTATTTCAAAGCCAAAAGACAGAAGCGGTCTTATTTCTCATTCCCCCCCACCGCTCCTGAGACGAAATCCCTTAACCTGGCTTCCCACAGCCCAGTCCTCTGAAATCTGGAGCCTAAATTTAGATCATCCCTGGAAGGTCACCGGGTTGCCACGGTGCAGGGTCAGCCGGCAGCTGCTTGAGATAAACTGACTTCTGCCGACTCAGGCCTCCCCCACACGGCTAACGAGGCCCGCCGCGCTTCCCCTGGGAAGGCAGAACAATAGCAGTGGAGGAGCAGGTGGCCTTGGCTGGCGGGCTGGCTTGGGAGCCCCCTTGCCAGAAATCAGGGCTCCACAGCCCTCCCGGCCTGGCACCCCCCGAACCTTGGCCTGCAGGTCTGGGCCCGCCACGTCCCATCACCCCCGAGGCCGCCAGCCCCCGCTCCTGCCCTTTCCTGTCTCTGGACTCCTGTGCGGGGCTTCGTCCTGGGTTTGGGCTGAAGCATCATGTCCTCAGAGAGGCCTTCATCATCACTTGGTGTCACCCTCCCAGCCAAAGGCGTACCTGAAAGGCCAGCCCCTGGTCGAGGGCAGGTGTTCTCCTGGGGACGATGCTCGAGGACAGGAGGTGTTCAGAAGGCTCCAGAGTGGAAGGGGGCCAGCAGGTCCTCACACCCCCATGGGCCGGGCTGGGCCCACGACCAACAGTGGTGTCGGGGTGGAAATCAGGGTGTGAAAGGCGGGCACAGGGGGCCTTCCTCAGTCCCTGGGACACTGTGAGGCCGTCCCCAAGGAGATATGGCCTCCCCGGGACTCCCCAGGGCACCAGACCAGATGGGCCCAGAGTGGCAGAGAGGAAGGCGGGAGGGCGGGCGAAGGGGAGAGCCTGTGCTGGCCACGGCCCCGCCCAAGCAGATGGCCCCTGTGCTGGGGTCAGCCAGCCCGCAGACGGGCAGCTGCAGCTTGGGGGCGGAGAGGCGTCTGGGAGGAAGTCCCTTGGCAATACAGCTTAGTAGGTGCATGTCCTTAGTCGGGACATCGCAGTGCAGGCACAAGAGGCTGTGGGTGTTGACAGGCCAGTCTGCGGGCCGAGAGGGGGCAGGTCTGGGTGGCGGGTGCAGCTGGCTCACGTCCCCTGGCCGCTCCTGGAGTTGGCACTCTGTCCGCAGGCAGGGCGAGCCACAGCGGGTTCCAAACAGAGACTGACCCTGGAGGGGGGCCTAGGTGACCTCAGGGGGCCACAGCAGGGTGGAGCGTGGTGGGGGCACTTTGGGCAAGGTCCCTGGATTCGGGGGGACTCGGCAAGGTCCCTGGATTCGGGCCGTATGGAAGCAAGACTGGAAGGGTGGGTGGGTGGTAGGGCTGGGCCCCCTGGAATGGACAGGGGGAGGGGACGTCTAGGAGGGTCTGCAGCAGGAGGGAAGAAAGGAATGAGGGGGGTCTGGGAGGCAGTGGTCCTTGGGGCTCCATCCCTTCAGGGGGAGGGGGCTGGGGTGAAGGAAGGGGTAACATTGCCCCCCAGTCCCGCCGGGCCCAGCAGACTTGCCTCAGGCGCCTCCCCATGCGGGACCACAGGTGTCCTCAGCCACCTGAGAAGAGCCAACAGTCAAGGACCGGGACCAGGGAATGAGTTGGGTGAGAGTAGCCACACTCCAGGGTGGACTTTGCTCCAGACAGGGGGGCAGATGGAGGGGGGTTGCCAGAAAGGGACCCGGGTCGACCTGAGCCTCAGGGGGCCCAGTGTGCATCCCAGCGGGCCTTTGGAGAGCCGGCTGGGCCATTGTGCAGAAGAATGCCCGGAAATCCCCCGCCTCCCGCCTCCAGCAAGGATGGGGGCTCTTCCTCCTGGTCAGGAAGCTCCATGTTGGCTTCCGGAGGGGGCCTGGGGGCCGGGGTGCCAGGGCCGCTGACATGGGGAAGGGCATAGCCCCGCCCAGCTGTTACCCAGTGCCTGGTCTGAGGCTGAGGGGGGCAGGCAGCTGAGCCCTGAGCCAGGGTGGCTCCTGGAGGACCACCTGTGTGCAGGTCACTGCGGAGCCCTGGGGCCTTCCTGAGCCAAGCCTCAGAGGATCGGGGTAGGCGGCTTCTCCGAAGAGGACGCCCTTGCCTCAGGGGCAGAGTGGGGAGTCTCCGGGGCCTTGGGAAGGCCCCATTGTCTAGTGCTGGAGCCTCAGGCACCAGGGAGGCGGTACCGCTGGGCAGAAACTTGGACAAACCTGGAACCCTGACCCACGCAGGCCCCCCTAGCTTCTCGGCCTGTCGGGGAGACAGTGTCGACCCCTGGAGAGTCATCGCGGTCAGGGTGCGGAGAAGGGGCCTGGGTTGGGCTTGGACCCCAGGGCGAGCTTCCTGGAGGATCAAATGCGCCATGCTTGGCTAACTCGGGAGCAGGGCCGAGGAAGCCCCCAACCCAGGCCCTGGCGCAGTGGCGATGGTGGGGGCGCCGGCCGACCGGGGCCAGGGAAACCGGAGCTGGCCCCGGAGACAGGGAGACAGGGACTGACCGGCTCGTTTTGGCATGTGTCGGGCGAAGTCGATGCAGATTCAGGGTCGTGCAGTTCCTGAAACGGCGAGGTGGGGCGCACAAGGGTCGCGGAGCGTGCGCGGCCACCCCAGGTCACCCCCAATGGGCTCGGCCGAGACCAGGACAGAGGCGGGCCGGGGTCTGGGGCTGCGGCCGGGATCCCAGCGGTTCCTCCCGCCCCCACAGCCCGCTACCCCCGGGCGCAGTCGTTTCTCTTGCTCCGGCTGCCGGGGATGCCAGCGATTGGCTGCGGACGGATGGCCGCGCGCGGATTGGTTGCCCGGGGCAGGGGGCAGGGCCGGGGGGGCAGAGTCCGCCCCCGAACCTTCAAAAGGGAAGCCCCTACAGACGCTCCCACAGACCCGAGGCTGCACTGCGGGGCCGCGAGGCCTGGAGACTGAGAGACTGAGCCGCGCGCGCCCCGAGGCCCCGGGCCGTCGGGCGCGCGTCTCGTCTCCAGCCATGGGGTCGGCGGCGCTGGAGATTCTCGGCTTGGTGCTGTGCCTGGTGGGCTGGGTGGGCCTGATTCTGGCGTGCGGGCTCCCCATGTGGCAGGTGACGGCCTTCCTGGACCACAACATCGTGACGGCGCAGACCACCTGGAAGGGGCTGTGGATGTCGTGCGTGGTGCAGAGCACAGGGCACATGCAGTGCAAGGTGTACGACTCCGTGCTGGCGCTGAGCCCCGAGGTGCAGGCGGCGCGGGCCCTCACCGTGGGCGCCGTGCTGCTGGCGCTCGTCGCGCTGTTCGTGACACTGGCGGGCGCCCAGTGCACCACCTGCGTGGCCCCCGGCCCGGCCAAGGCGCGCGTGGCCCTCACGGGCGGCGCGCTCTACGCGCTCTGCGGGCTGCTGGCGCTGGTGCCGCTCTGCTGGTTCGCCAACATCGTGGTCCGCGAGTTCTACGACCCGACCGTGCCCATGTCTCAGAAGTACGAGCTGGGCGCCGCGCTCTACATCGGCTGGGCCGCCTCGGCGCTGCTCATGTGCGGCGGTGGCCTCGTGTGCTGCGGCGCCTGGGTCTGCACCGGCCGCCCGGATTTCAGCTTCCCGGTGAAGTACTCGGCGTCGCGGCGGCCGACGGCCACCGGCGACTACGACAAGAAGAACTACGTCTGAGGCGGGGCCGCGAGAGGGAGGACTGGCCGGGCGATCGGCCTCCGCTGGGGTGTGCCGCGCGCCGGCTCCGCGGAACTCGGGGCTCTGCGCCCGCACTGGACTCTGGTCAGCGGCCCGTCCTCTCCCGCTGCCTGACCAGCCCCGACCGCGCCCTGCCCCCCAACGGCGATGCGCGCTTGGGAGGACTCCGCAGTGACTTTTGCGCGCGGTGCTGGCCCCACCACGTGGGTTGGGCGCGCGTTCCTGCTGTGTGGGTGCTGCACTGGAGATGCCCGCTTGCTCCCCAGGGGCCCCACATTTCAGAGGAACAGACTAAGCCCAGGGGCCCCAGCCTGGACTGCCAGAGGGACGTTTACAGCTGGACTAGATGACACCCACGGGCTGGACCTGTCAGCCCCGGACGTCGCCAGGCGAGGCTTGCAGACACCAGATCCTGGGTGTGGGACCGGGACCGCCTGCCTTCGCAGCTTGTGGGGAGTGTGCGAGTCTGCTTAGTAAATGGTTTGGATGCCCTCCCACCGTGTCCTGTCCTCTGTCCAGTCACTGCCTGTGCCCAGCAGCCCCCTTCCATCCACCCACCCACTGATATCTTCCCAATAAGCAGGGCTGGCCCTCGGAACCGGGAGACCCCATGGCCACTTCTCAGGTCCCCCCCGCCATCTGGCCGCCTTCCCACTGGGTGGGAACAGGGCCACTGCTGAGTCCCCGGGGAACGGGTGGGCGCAGGGGCTGAGGCAGACCCCAGCAGATGCTGCAGGTGGACCCAGCCAGCGTTGGGGGGGGTGGGGGTGGGTGTTGTCCTGGGATGCAGGCAGTGCCAGGGCTGCTGGCTTTGCCAAGGGGACTGGGCGCCAGGTACCACCTGCCCTCCCAGGGCTCAGCCATCCCCGGGTCACTCCCACGGGCAGGCATCTGCATGACGCTGATGAGGTCCCTGCTGCCAATGTGCAGTGGGAAGGGGGCAAGTCCAGGGTGGGTGCCAGGCTCTGGAGAGGGGGCCGCAGGTTGACGATAATGCCACAGGGAGGCTCTGGCAGCTGGCTGCCCAGATTGAACTCCAGGCCCCCACCCTGGCTCCCTGCATAGGCCTGTGCCCACCCTGATGTCTAGGGAGCTGGCCCAGACTTGGGCCAGCCGTCAGCATTCCATGTCAGCCCCTGCTGGGGGTACCCGGTGACCTTCCTCCTGGGGGTGGGGCCCCTGGGAGCTGGTGCTGGCCCTAATCAGGCCTTGGGTGGGCATCCCACAAGGGCAGGGTGGGCCAGACCTGTGACAGCCACCAACTACTCTGTGCTTCCGGCCCTCTTCTAAGCACTCTGAATTAATGCATTTTCACCGTCTGCCAAAGGCCAGGGCAGGAGAATAATGGATAGGATCGGGGCTGCTGGAGGAGCTCCAGACCCGCCAGTGGGGAGGGCGTGGCGTCTGCCCCTGTTCACATAAGAAGGCCTGGGCCAGGTCCCGAGGCAAGGAGTCTCCCAGGCCTGGCCAGGCTGCCCCGTGGGGAGGGGCAGCTGCTGTGAACTCGGCCCCGGGTCCCAGGACTTTCGGGGAGGCTGAACCGTCCCGGGACGCGAGCTCCCCACAGCAAGATGACCACAGAGGGCTGGACCCCCAGCAGCCTCGGTAGCATCGCTACCTGGGCCTGACCTAGAGCAGCCCCCAGGACAAGGCACGTGTGGTCCTGGGCTCAGCCCCTCTGCCCTGGCCACAGGGCCCCGCCAGCCAGGCACAGCACATAGACACTGCCGGGCTGACTGCAGAGCCCAGGCCCCCGTGGGGACCCTGAATAATTGCTGCCCAGCCCTGGCTCCTGCACACGGACAGGGTGGGGAGCGTGGGGCCCCGGGGCCAGGCTGGCAACCCCCACCCCCGTCAGGGCCAACTTCCGACCCTCCTGGGCGGGGGTGAACTCCACTGCAGAGGAGCCATGTGGCCCCAGGGCAGCTCCTGCACTGCCCACCACCCTCCCCCAGGACCCCCAGAGACCCAGCCCCCCCACACGTTCAACTGCTGGACCTGATTTCCGGGTTTTCCCACCAACCTAACGGCTGCCCAAACCACTGTGCTTCCTCCTGCCGCAGCCCCGGGTGCCACATCCAAGAGGCTGCAGCCCTCCAGCCTGCCTGCCCCCTGGGCCCTCAACTCGAGGCAGAGGCTGGAGTGTCAGCCACACGTGTGAAGGGCGCTCTCCTTGCAGACCACCCTCAGCCGGCGCGGGCGCTCCAGGGACAGCCCAGCCTACGGCTCCAGAGCTGCAGGCCCGCCCAGCTTGGAGCTCCCGTGATGGGTCATGGCTGATGCTGACCGCAACGGCCCTCAGCCCTCCCTTCCTGAACTGGGGCCTCGCTCACTGTCCCCCCCGGGGTGCCGCAAAGTTGGTGTGCCTGGACAGACAGGCGCTGGGGTGAGTGGAAAGAGAGCCTGGGGTACGCGGTCAAGAGCATGGGTCTGAGGCCCGTGGACAGGGGAAGTGGCTGGAGGCTGGAGCAGGCGATCCTGCTGGCACCGCGGCGGTCAACACGGGCGGGAGGTCCTGCTGGCACCACGGTGGGAATCGGCGGGTGGGTGGAGTGGGCGGTCAGCGTGGGCGCCTGGGCTCTGCCCACGGCTGTCCAGGGAGCCTCGAGGTCACTCCCCACGTGGACTTCCCGCTGGGCGGCAGGGTGCCCGGGACACAGGACCAAGGCCCCTCTGGACACAGAAGGCTCAGGGAACAACGAAGTGCTGGCCCTGTGGCCAGAGCCAAAATTAGGGCGCCATTTTATTCCATTAAAAACCATTGTCCCTGTGTCTAAAACCACGTCCGTGACTTACAACCTAAGTAAAAACCAGTCAGCATAAATAAGGAGGAGGAGGTGACTTCTGAAGAAATCAAACTCTGGAAAAGACAGAAAAAAAGAATAAATGTTAACAGTTGTAACAGTTCCCCAGATCAAACAGACAGCGAGCAGGCCTTCTGGCTGAGTGCCCGGGGCTGCCCTCCACTCTCCCAGGCTGGCCCGCCCCGGCTCCGTGCAGCTCACACGGGACACCATGTCATCACTGGGCCGGCTGCAGGGAGGGGTCTGACCCCAATGCCCACCCCGCTGCAGAGACCCCCACTTGGAACCTTTGACTCAAGCCCCCAAGGGCCCTTGCTGAGGCCCCGCCCTCCAGGCCCAGGGGTGTCAGCCCCGTTTCAGATGAGGAGATGGGGGCAGCCTGGTGAGGGTCCCCCACACACTGCACAGGAGACCCAAATCTGACCCTGAGTCCCATGTTCCCCGGGATCCCGGAGGCCCCAGACTGTTCTCAGCGGAGCCACTGGGGCTCCCTCGCCCTGAGGTCAGCAGAGAACCGGGGGCTGGAGACTCTGGGCCAGCAGGAGGGACCCCCACACCCACGCTGGAGCCAGGCTGGGGCCTGTGTCCCAGCCAGGGCTCAGGGCGGGGGGCCTGGGGGGCACTGGACAGAGCAGGGCCCAGCCCATCACCCTCGGGCCCTGGAGGCAGAGGTGGCCCTGGGGCGCCGGGGCGGGGGCGGCCGAGCAGCATCTGGACTGTCAGTGACGGTGCGCCAGGCTCCCTCCGGGGCTGGGCCCCCTCACGTACAGCGCACCAGAGCCGCACAGACGCCCAGGGCCTGACCGCACCCGGTGGCCAGGGCAGGGCAGACGCTGGCTCCCCCTGAAGGGACTCCAGGAGCCTAATGTGCTCAGCCCTCTCAGCACGCCCCGCTGTGGCCCCGCCAGCCTGGGCAGGCAGCCCCGGGGAAAGCGCTGCGCCCGTCTCCGCAGGCCCCGCCCGGCCTCAAGCGCAAGCAGAAGCCGGGCTCTGTGGCAAAGCTCCAGCACAGCCTGCCCGACTCACCCTAGGACAGCAGGGTCACGAGTGCGTCCAGGAACTTGCTGCGGTCCTCAGCTTTCAGCTCCATCACTGCAGTAATGAAAGGAAAACACCGCTGGGACGGGGCCGGCGCACTGCTGACTCCCACGGCCTGATGGCAGCCCCCCCACATTCCACGCGCGCCTGGCTCCCTGGGCACTCCGCCCCCCCGCGGCCTGCTCAGCCCTCAGGGCGGCTGGCCGGCCTGGCCACCCACGCGCCTGGGGGCGGGGGAGCTGAGCAGCTCGGGCCCAGGAGGTCCTGCCTGGGGAAGCCGGGGCATCCTGCCGGCCGGCCAGCACCACCTTTCCAGTCTCACGTCTGAAGTGGGAGGAGGGGGCTGCCGCTGGGGTACACCTCCGCAAGGATGCAATGAGAATGGCCTGGCAGGAAGGCGCCGGCTCCAGACCCGGGAGGCCGTGGGGGGAAGGCAGGTCTCAGGGCAGAGACGGGTCTTGCGAAGGACCTGCTGGTGGTTCGAGAGGCCCCTTCTAGGGGCGGGTGGCGCGGCGGGAGGGCCCCCCCCCCCGACATGATGTGACACCCGGACCCCAGCACCTCAGGACGTGACTGTCGCTGGAGGTGGGCTTGCTTTTACGTATGGTCTTAGTCACATCTGACTCTTTGCGACCCCGTGGACCGTAGCCCGCCAGGCTCCTCTGTCTGTGGGATTCTCCAGGCAGGAACACTGGAGTGGGTTGCCATGGCCTCCTCTAGGGGATCTTCCTGACCCTGGGATTGAACCCTCGTCTCCTGTACCAGCAGGCACGTTCCTCCCCGCTGCACCCCCTGGCTTGGCTGTGTCAAGTCTGTCTCGTGAGGGATGTCTGGTTGTGGCCCACAGGCTCCAGAGCACACGGCCTGACAGTTCCTAGCTGTCCAACCAGGGGTTCAAATCGTGCTCCCCGCAAGGCTGATTCTCAGCCACTGAACCAGCAGGGAAGTCCGTGGAAGTGGTCTATTAAAGAGGTGACCGGGTTACCAAAGGTCATTACGGAGGGACCTGAGCTGGTCTGACTGGGAAGAGGTGAGAACAGACCCGGGAGACGCCGGCATCTATACTCCCAGCAGAAGGGCTTCGGGGGAACCGGCCCTGCGGACACCCTGACCGGCCGGCCCCCAGCATGGTGAGTAGTCCGTTTCCATTGTTTCATCCCCCCAACCTGCCGTGGTGCTTTGTCCCAGTGGCTTGGGCTCACTGCCCTGGTGAAGCCCCTCACGTCAGAGAGAGTGACAGCAGACAGGGCCAAACGTGACCCCGTCCTACCCTGGCGCCCGAAGACTGTAGGTGCTGTGCGTACTGGCGGCCCCCAAGGGTCAGCCCCTGCAGCCTCCACTGGGCAGCCTCAGGGCTCCAGGGGAAGTGGCCCTAGGCTGGACCGTGAGGCTGGGCTGTGGCGCAGGCCCGAGGTCAGAGGGCTGCTGGCAGGGGCCCCGGACACCTCGCGGGCGCCATGCAGGGATGCTCACCTGAGAGATCAAAGTGGTTGTGCAGCGCCCGGGAGTTGGTCCCCTCCGCTGCCTTCTCAAACGCCCGGCCGAAAAAGCTAGGGACACAGAGGCACGCTCGCCGGCCACCACCTGGGGCCTCAGGCCACTCTGGATGGCCACTGCCCCCCGGCCCCAAGTCCAGCCCTGCTCAGCCCTCAGGCGGGTGTGCCCCCCACACCCCACTGAATGCCCCCCAGTGCCCCCCACGCCCCACAGAGCTGTGTGGGGTGGGGTCCCAGGCATGCACGGTGGGGTGGGATGGGCCGGGGGAGGGGAGGGGAGAGGGCGCAGGGCACTGGGGTACAGGGCCAGCCCGCCTCGAGGTGGAAAAGGCCATTCCCGGCCTGGCACTGAGGCTGGACCCCCTAGACCCAGCCCCTGGACTCACTTCTTTCTGTCCGAGCTGTCGGTCTCTGGGGGGATGCCCACCATGGTCACGGTGCCCTGCTCCGCGCTCAGGGGGGCGGCCATCACCAAGGGCAGCAGCTTGCAGCGCCGGTTCTTTGTCTGCCAGAGGGACGCGTACCTCGATCATGGCCTGTGCCCGGGCGAGCACCCCCAGCGCCCAGGAGCCCTGAGACGCCCAAGTCCCCAGGCCGCTGCCCCAGCCTCCGGGGCCGCCAGCTGCTCCCCTCACCTGCTCCAGGTCCTGACATGGTCGTCACCTCCTCCAGGAGGTCCTCCCAGGCCCATGCCTCCCCCACCCCTCTACTGAACAGGACCCCAGCCCTGGAGGCCCCCCACCCTCACCGAGCACACGAAGGACTTGAGCAGGTGTCTGCTGAGCAGGCTCAGGGAGGCGGGCTTGGAGAACAGCACCACGTCCGGGGTGCCCTGTGGGCGCAGGGTGGGCGGTCAGGGGCAGCCGGGGGGGCCTGGCGGGGGCGCGCGCGTCGGGGAGCTGACCTCCGTGAGGGAGCAGTAGAGGAAGGGCCCCTGGGAGACGACAAGGTTGGTGCAGAGGCAGCTGGCGATGGTCTGCTGCGTGGCACGCAGCTGCTGCTTCGCGAGCTCCAGGCCGCGGTAGAGCTTGTCCAGGTTACCCCTGCAACGGAAGATGCGCAGCAGGGCCACAGGCTCGCGGGGACGCCCAGCTCCCACGGGGGGCTGTGCGGACGCGCTCCCTTCCTCTGGCCCAGCTCGCTCCCACGAGAGAGGAAGCGACAGACTGTTTATCCGCAGGGATGGACGTGTTGGGGAGGGGCTGGTGTCAGAGGACAGGAGACTGGAAGCCAGCAGAGGTGCCTGCAGGGTTCTGACTGGGGAGGCGGGGGGGCACCAGGGACCCCGCCGTCTGGCAGATGGGTTTCTGCCCTTCTCCCACTCCAAGGGGTTCTCCTCCGGGAGCAGTGAGGCCTTCAAGCGAACCCCCATGCCCAGCAGGTGAGGACCTGACGTGCCACTCCCCACCTGCCAGGATGAGGCGGTGTCTTCTGCCTGCAGGTCGTCCCCCGAGACCCAGGGCCCACTGGGCATCCACACTGCCCTGCACCCTGGGACCGGCAACTGAGAAGCACCAGACATCTAAGAAAGCCCTGTGGCCTGAGAAAATGGCCCTAGAAGAAACTGGAGATAATCTGGAACCAGAAGAATGCTTAAAATGAAGTCTAGTTGGTGTCTTCAGAGAGATTTGAGCAATATATTCATAAACCAAGAATAGGATGCTATGAAAAAGAAACAATCAGAAACTGAGAAGTGTTTGTGGCAAGAATGATCGCAGCACATAAAAAGTTCCCTCGAAGGCTACAGGATAAAGTCCAGAAGAGCTCCTCACACAGATGAGACCAACATGTGGGAGACCGACGGCAAAACCAGAGACTGAGAGACTGAGCATCATCCCAGGAGCCCAGGGAGATGGAGAAACGGGTGTGTGGGGGGCAGGGGGACAGAAACCACAACGGACAAAGGCGTTCCCTCGGACTCACCCAAAGCTCAGACTAGTGCAGGAGATGGTATCGACCTCACACACCACTAGACCTTCTGCACACTGAGAACTGAAAAAGGTCCTGCAGACTCCTGGCGGGGTCTGGGGTGCACTCACAGAGAAACAAGAACCAAAACGGCTTGGACCTCTCATCCGCACCACGGGCGGCGGGGAGGCGGGGAGCCACCCTGAATTCTGCACGAGCCAGACCAGCACCCAGATGAGGGTGAAGGACGCTGTCAGACACGCGAGGGCGCAGAACCTTTCCCTCACACGTGCCCATTCTTTAAGAGCTGCCTGAGAATCATACTCTTGCAAAATGAGGGCATGCAGACAGCCGAGGGGCCCTGCACACGTGCCGGGTCCGCCCCGGGGGCACTGTCTCGGTGGCTGGTGGCGGTGGCAGGCCTAGTGGCTTGGAGCCGAGGTCACAGCCCCAGGCTCTGCTGGACAGAAGGCGCTCGGGGATGCGGTCAAGGAGGCGCCAGGGAAAACAAAGGGCTGCGTGGCAGAAGGAATGTGGTCACTGCCCAGCTGGCTCGAACAAAGAAGAATCCTCCCGCAAAGCAGGAGACGCGGGTTCGATCCCTGCGTCAGGAAGGTCCCCCGGAGGAGGCAATGGCAACCCACTCCAGTCTTCTTGCCTGAAGAACCCCACAGACAGAGGAGCCTGGCCGGATACAGTCCACGGGGCCACGAAGAATTGGATACGACTGAGTGACTAACACACACACACCCCCACACGTTAGTGACTCGGATATTTTATCAGCCCAACCACGAACCACTGTTTACTGAGTTTCAGCCCCTAGAATCAACCTACAGCCAAAGGTGAGATGGCTCCCATTCAGTCCTCTACCCCATGATGCCGCGTTATCAACCGTGAACACGCGGGAGCATTTTCACATCTAGGGAGGTGTGGGGGAGAGGAAAATGAGGGATGCCAACAACCTTTCCTCACCAACCGGGGAGAGAAGAACAGGATGTGAGAACGTTAAAGCTGAGAAGGAGCTAAAAATAGAGGGAGGCTGTGCGGACAGGCGGGAAGGCACACAGAAGGGGCTGAAGGCTCTTTGTTGCGGCAGGAAGTCAGTGGACAATGACTGAGACTGGCCCGTCAGCTCTGAGATGGGTGGAAATGGTCGACAGTATAGTTTTTGGATTTTCCCATGCTTCTAGATAAAGATGGAGCAACGACATTACAGAACCAGTGACCTGTGGTTCTGAGACTCACACTTAGAACACAAGGGAGCAACACTGCTGCCCGTGAGCTGAACGCAGGGGGAGGAGGCCCCCAGCTGGCCAGCAGACACACTGTCAGCATCAGAGTGGGGGTGCAGGTGAGCAGAGGCCTAAGAAAGAAAATTCAGGCAGTGGCGGACAGAGGCCCCGGGGGCCACGCGGGAGTCGTGGCAAAGACCATGGGCCAGGGCAGGCTTCCCGAAACAGTCATGAAGACTAAACTCGCAACACATGAGAAATGGTCCAATCCGGTCAAACAGGACAAAGAACAAGGAGGATGGCCTCACTCTCCAGAAGGAAGGTTAACTAGAAAGACGTGTCCTCAGAAGCCCAGAACTGTAATGTCCTATTTCAAAACAAGCCGGAAGACAGTAAAAGACGGTGCATCTCAGGAAGTGGGACGGGGAAACATCAGAAACAGAAGAAAATAGTTCAGAAAAGAAGACCAGATGAAAAGAGAGAGGCGTGAACACACATGCAGAAATGCCCGAAGAGGTGCGGGAGGTGAGAGAGAAGAGAAATTTAAGAACCAAAAGGAAGGAAAGCACTCCCCCTGAAGCTGGGCCACGGCCACGTCTACTACCTGGAGAGGCTGTCCAGGGCCTGCGTGAAGCTGTCTGTCCCGGAGCCGTCCTCGGGGCTCTCCATCAGCGACATTGTGGCGAAGACCACATCGCTGGCCAGGAACTTGTGCTTGAAGCCAAAGTGGACGCTGAAAGTCTGGACACGCATGTCCTTCATGCTGCAGCGGGGCAAGCGATATGGCAGCCGTCTGTGTGTGCCCAGGGCAGCCTGCACTGGGCCAGCTCGTGGGCCAGCACCCCCGCACGACAGCCCCCCACCAGCCCCCAAGGATTCTCACGGCATGGCCCGTCCGGTCAGAGAACGGATGGGACGGGAGGCCAGCACACCAGCCCCACAGCAGGGATGCCGAGTGCCCGGCACCAGGCCATCAGCTCGTGGGGCACGGCAGGAGCTGGCTGTGTGTGTGCAGGGGGCGGGGGCATCCCAGGGCACCAGGAGCAGCCAGGCCCGTGCCCTCCAGCAGGGCCAGCAAACCCGCTGAGCACACCTCGCCTGAACCCGGCCCCAGTGGGATCCCAGGGTCCAGAGACAGGCCGGGTTGACTGCAAACGTCTGCATCTCAGCCCCAATTCTAGACTTATCAGGCACTTCAAGAGGTCCTATTTTTAACCCAAAGAGAAGGTCCCAATCATTTGCGTATTCTCATTTTCTGCATTGTTTTTAGAACGTGACTAAAGCTGAAACCCCTGACAAAGTTTAATCCATAAAAATGTGAGTTTACCCAAACTTATTTGCAGACTCTTCAATCATTTCCCGCAAATTCTCCTTCAAGGAGACATCCATGGACTGAAACTTCTGCTTCACCTGTTTCAGGGGGAGACTGGGGAGGGGGCCCTTGGTCACAGGAGGCGCGACCCCTGGATGCCACTCCAGCCTGGTCAGTCTAGAATGACCAGATACAGGGCTCCGCAGAGGAGTGGGGGGGGGGGCGCCACAGGGCAGGGCCTCAGGCACACTCACCCCACATCCGCGAGGAACTCCTGCAGCCGCTTCTGCCCGTGCAGGGACCAGAGCTTGAACCTGGCTGCCGTGTAGCACGTGTTGCACAGGCTGTCGTGGAGGGACCAATGCTGGTAGAGCACCAGGCGGAGGCTGGGCCCGTGTCAAGGAGCTTCGGCTGCACGGTGACCTGCCCCACCCCGGGACCGCCACCTGCACCACCAGCTACCCCGGGGCCCTGGGGCTCCCTGATCTCAGCGTGACTCGACCCAGACAGAGAGTCTGGGAGGTGTGGACACACAGCGAGATCAAGGGGACCCTGTGGCCACACCTCAGCGGGAGTCTCCAGCTCTGGCCGGCCTAAGACACGGGACGCTCCTGAACACGGCAGAGCCTGCGCCCACGGGGCCCTCCCAAGTCTCTGGTCCCGGGGATGTGGGCGGCAAGGATACTCGTACTCGAAGGAGATGCGCGCGCAGTCCACGGAGAGCGCGTGCTCCTCATCCTCGTGCCGGTGGCTGTGCCGGGACACATGCCGCTGCAGCACGCCCACGTCGGTCACGTACTTCACCCTGGAGGACAGCACGCCTGGGCTCGCCGCCGCCACAGAGCAAAAAGGTGCCCCCCCGCCCCTGCTGCTGAGTGTCCACACATGACTGGACCCAGGCCCACGGCAGCCCCTCCTCAAAGGGCCCCGCAGGGACGCGGGCCCCCAGCCCCTATAGCAAACCCCCTGCGGCCAACCTCGGGCAGCCCAAGGGCGTGCCCTTACTGGGTGATTTTGTCTTGCACCCACTGGTCCGTGAGTCCAACGATGGCCCACCTGGAGGGAGAGGACGCTGCCGTGAACGGGCGGGCGGCACTCGCGGGCACCTCCGGCCAGTGGGGTCTGACCCAGACGCTCCACTGCACCAGGCCCCCAGCAGACCCGGAGGCAGCCCACGGGCACTCCTGTCCCAGAACTCACCACCTGCCAGGGCTGCAAAGGCGCCAGGTGGCAAGTGGCCTTGCTCAAACCTCACACTCAAGTTTGCTGGGCAGCAAGGCAGTGGTCAGCTGGGAAGGGCTGACGGCCCAGGCCCCACCCCGGGACCCTCTGTGCCCGTGATGCGCCCCTGTCCCCCTCCCACAAGTCAGGATGGGAAGAGCCGCAGTCAGGATGGGAACCAGGCCCCCGCACAAGTGCAGGATGGGGCCGCAGCTGACACTGGCGGGGGCCCAGCTGCTCAGAGGGGCCCACGCACCACAGCATGTCGCTCAGGTCCTTGGACATCAGCCACGCCAGGTCGAACATCACCATGGCCGCCTACGAGAGAGACGGGCCTGAGGCCGGCGGTCCTGCTCAGGGCAGGGCCCGGCCCGCACTGCCTGGGCCCCAGGGTCCCGCGTGGAATCGGGGTTGGGGAGAAGGGTCCAATCGGAAGCCCTAAACCCCATCTGCCCCGAGACTCCAAGCCTCCTTCAGCAGCTCAGAGGCTGGCCCCCAAGGGAGCGTCCGGCATCTGAGGGGCCAGGCGTCCATCCCCACCCAGACCGCCCACCTGCCTGCGCCTCAGCACCCTCCGCTTGCTGGAACAGAAGGACCATCCTCCAGAGGCCAGCAGGGCCCCGACCACACAAGGGCTCTGGAAACATGGGCTCAGAGTCAGGGACCCAGGACCAGACCCTAAGACTAGACACAGCATGCTTCACTGGAGACCTGTTTTCTGGGGTGCCTCAAGGTCCCGAGCTGTGCTCAGCGACCCCAAGCTGACACGATGTGTCTTCTGCACGAAATTCGCCCCAGGACACACAGACGCTGATGGGCCTATGAGAGTCGAGTTCCAGCCCCCTGCACAGACTATCAGGCCCGTTCAGTGTTTCTCACGATGAACAGAAGTTAACAGCTGCTGTTCCCTTGGGCACCCCTGGCCTGAGGGACCTTTCACCCAAGAGAGGCCCAGAGGCTCACCCCTCCCCAGCCACACAGAGGGGGCTGCGGGGCTGGGAGCGACCCCCAAACCCGCGTGCCGTCCTCCTCCTGCATTAAGACAGTGGCTCTCAGAGCGCAGACAGGACCACGACCACGCCCGCCTGTACCCACCGATGTCCCGTGATACTCGTACTGCTCGTAGTCAAAGAGGATGTCTTTCCTGTAAGGACACAAGACGCTGGGTCTCCACCGGGAAGCAGAACAGGAAGAAAACATTGGTGAAGATGCTAAAATCCGATGGCACCCAAGAAACATGATTTGCAGGGTGAAGAGGAAGTGTGGGTAACTTAGTTTCCTTTTCACACTTTTTTTCCCTACGAGATATTTCACACAATTGCCATCTATCCAATTTGTGAGAGTTTGTAAACAGAAGTATCCATACTTAGAAACTATGACAGCAAAGGACCAAGGCATCACCCCTAATGGAGGGCGTGTTTGGGAGACCTGGGGCCCTGCTTGGCCCTCGCTGGACCAGAGGCGAAATGGAGGGGCCCAGAGCTGCTCCCAGCGCAGGGCCCACACACGCCATCCTGCAGGCGCTGGCCCAGAGGTGCTCAAGCAAGCCCGTGACCCTAACATGGAGAAGAGACGGGCATCGCTGACCTGCCTTCCCACCACTGGACGCATCCTCACCTCCGGGCCTCCCACTCTCTCCGCTGCCTTCTCTTCAGGGTTCGCTCTGCGATCTCCTGACCACGACAAAGAGAACAGAGGGCTGAGAGAGAGCCAGGAACTCAGCCCCTAGGCCAGGAGGGTTCTGACCCAACGGGAGGCCAGCAGGCGGGCGGGGCACCGCAGGGGCCTCAGTGGCAACGGCAGTGTCGCATGTCCTATTTCAGTGGCTGTGGTAGGTCCCCGTCGGGGACATGGGCAAAGCACATACGTGCTTTCAACTTGTTTCTGACACCTGCGTGTGGATCTGCAGTGATGTTAGAACCAGGTTCAAAAGGCAAGTGACGGTCCTGACGAGGGACCTTCTGGAGGGTGATGGAATGCCTCCCTATTACGTGACTTCATACCTCTGTCACATCTCACGGAACTGTACACCTGGGAAGGTTATTATGTAGAAGGTGTACCTTAGGGAAGCTGAATAGCAACACCCCCAGGTCTTGTCAGTAGTCCAGCAAAGACTTCTCTGACCTTCCCCACAGTGCCGAGTGGTGTCCTGTACCCTGCCCTCATGCCTGTGGGACTCCTAGGCTGGTCAGAAGGGCTCAAACAGCTCAATAAAAAAAAAACAAATAAACCAACCTAATCAAAAAACGGGCAGGGGATCCAAACAGACATTCTGCCCAGAGTCAGCGCCCACACCTGCTGTCTCCCAGCTCTGCCTGGGCCCCCAGGCTCTGGGCTGAGCCTTGACCTTCGGGAGTGACCAGCTCCTCAAGACTGTAGTGAAGGGCCCAAACCCACCTCCTCTAGCCGTGTGCGCTTCTCAGAGGGCTCTGAGCCCTCATCGCTTTCATTTCCCGAATGTTCTTCATCCTCCTCTTCATCCCGGAAGATGTCTTCATAAGCCGGAACTTCAAGGTCATCATCTTGTTTAATGAGCAGTTTGATCTACAATTAATACAGAAAGCCATCAACCTCCCCTCTCCTTGATGGAAAACTATCCATCACACGTTTTCTCTCCCAGAATCTTATCTCCCGAACCTGCACCCCACTCAGTGCACAGAAGTACGGAACCTGCAGACGGAACGACTACACAGTCACTTAGGTCTGGATAAAACGCTCCCTCTTAGGCCCACACTTAGCCAACAAAACGAACACCTTGCACCTCAGCCTCCGACCAAGGGCACAGAGACCCGTGACCTCGCAGTGAGCAAAACTCCTGTCCCTAAAAGAGGTCCTTGGTGAGAGGGTTTCAGGGATGAGGCTACTGGGGGTGCGTACCCACAGGCAGCTCAGAGAGCTCATGTGAGATGGCACATGGCCCCACACGACCGTCCTGGGCCTCACACCACCCAGGTAGCCAGGGAGCGTCCTGCCCCATTTAGAGAGCAGGTGCCTCTCAGGTCCCCTGACAGTCAATAAAGCCGGCTGGCCTGAGTTCAGAGTGCAGACTTGGAGCAGGTTCCAGACCCTGTGCCTCCTGGGTCAAGCGAATTCCACACATGCCTTCTGAGCACCTCCGAGGGGAGGTGACATGTTTCTCATCAAAGATGGACAAGACCAGGCCCTGTTCTCAAGCTGCTCCAGCTCCTATAGGCAAGGTGGACACATGCCTTGCCAAGAACACCAGGCCTGACGCTATGGCATAAAAACAGACAGATGGGAGAGCTCGGGGTGTCTGGCCTACCTGGGTGTCGTTGTACACGTTCACGACATTGACTGGCCTGTGAGTGTCACACACGAAAAACACGGCCTCTTCATCGGGTTGAAGGATATCCAGCAGATCCACGTTGGCGCCACAGTTTATGAGGACAAAATAGCGGAACTGGACAAAGGAGAGGGACGCGGTGAGTTAGTGCACAGGGGAGGCCATCTGCTTTCAGCACCAGGCCTGAGTCCTGCAGGGGCTTGTCCAGCCTGATGCAGGGCAAGGCCCTGCTAGCGAGGGGCTCCAGACGTGGCCACAGCTGGCATGTGCAGAGGGCCTTAACAACCCCACGCACAAGTTCATTTTCAGGATGACACCGTGAGGCAGGTGCCATGACTGTCCTGCCCACGAGGAGTAGGCAAAGGCCGAATCTCTTCTGGCCTCAGGCGTGTCCACATCAGATGTGGACAGACCTAGAGTTCAAATGCATAGTGGGGTCTCTCCCGACCTGTCACTCACTCTTCTGTGACAGACTCCTCTCTGTGCTAGCAGCACTGCACCAGGTCAGATTCCAGCAAGTCTGAGGTAGCTTGCATTTAACAAGTACCTGAATATTACGTGGGGCTTCCCTGGTGGCTCAGAATGTAAAGAGTCTGACTGACAATGCAGGAGACCCAGGTTCAATCCCTGAGTCAGGAAGATCCCCTGGAGAGGGAAATGGCAACCCACTCCAGTATTCTTGCCTAGAAATCCCATGGAATGAGGAGCCCGGCGGGCTACAGTCCATGGGGTTGCAAAGAGTTGGACACGCTGAGCAACTAACACTAAACATTAAGTAAAGCTTTTTGTTACATCCTATCGCTACAGAAAACTCTGTCCTTGTAAATACTGATCTGGCGTAGGTCCCTCTCATGATGACAGGAGCACCAGGTGAGGACTTGTCTCTGCCAGACGGTCCTCGTTGAGGCCAGAAACTCTGGGACCCTCTTCCAGACAGCAGCCCCTCCCCGGGGGACGGTGGGGTCTCAGACGTCCTGTCTCTCATCATAGCTCCATGCAGAGCTGAGAAAATACCTGGTCTCTATTGCCTAAATTCTAAAGGGAGAAAGTATGTTCCTGAACTTCCAGTTGGAAACTGGGATATACTTCTTGGAAAAATAAATGTGAAATAATGGTCCAAAGTAAAGTAATTTTAACCAAGCTGTATCAGAAACAACCTTCCAAATTCCAAGCACCTGAAAGTGAAATGTGTCTAAACACAGGTTCAAAGCTAGAGATTGTCCATATTCACTATCTTGTTTTTGTTGTAATTTTGTCTCTGCGATTGGAGGGTAAGTCACCCACACATAGAGCTCACTTTTCTCTTCTGTGTAGTCTAAGAAAGTCGACAGTTAGAAATACACACAAGCCGTTGTAGAAATATCGAGTTCTTTACCACCAGCACCACTTGGGAAGCCCCATCATAGAAACAGAAAGAATGCTCAGTGTTAAGAAGTTGCAGATGAGAGATAAAGCCCAATATTCTCAAATGCATCTCTCATACCTGTTCTTTATGCTCTAGAAATGCAGTTTCAAGTTCTTGCCACCCAGAAACTGGAACCAGCGTATACTGCACGTGGTCACACTGGAACAGGGCCTGGACAGAGAGTATATTCAAAACCTATTATATTTAGGTCTGCAATCCATCTTGAAATGCACATTAAAAGAAAAAAAAAGATGGACTGAGAGACAACAGATGCTAACGTAAGGTTAGTGAAATGTTAACATCAGTGAGGAAGTAATGGGAACATGAATGTTCACTGAACCATACTTTAGCTTTGCTGAACATCACCAAAGGAAAACACTGCTGAAAAACTTGGTATTTCTAGGTTTTTGGTGAGTAGTTCCTGACCCAAGCTCATGTAAACCTTGCTTGTGTGGCTGCATGCTCATTTAGTCCTGACTCTTTGAAATCCCATGGACTGTAGCCTGCTAGGCTCCATGAGGTTCTCCAGGCAAGAATACTGGAGTGGGTTGCCATTTCCTGCTCCAGGGAATTTTCCTGACCCAGGAATTAAACCCACATCTCCAGCATTGCAGGTGGATTCTTTACTGCTGAGTTATCAGGGAAGCCCTGAACCATATTTAAAATCGAACAACAACGATCTTTCCTTAGCACCGAAGAATTGATGCCTTCAAACTCTGGTGCTGGAGAAGGCTCTTGAGAGTCCCTTGGACAGCAAGATCAAACCAATCAATCCTAAAGGAAATCAACCCTGAATATTCACTGGAAGGACTGATGCTGAAGTGCCAATACTTTGGCCACCTGATGAGAAGAGCTGACTCATTGGTAAAGACCCTGATGCTGGGCAAGATCTAAGGCAGGAGAAGGGGATACAGGATCAGATGGTTGGATGGCATCACTGACTCACTGGACATGACTTTGAGTAAACTCTGGAAAATGGTAAAGGACAGGGAAGCCTGGTGTGCTGCAGTCCATAGGGTCACAAAGAGTCGGACACGACTGAGCGACGGAACAACAACGCTCTTTCCTGTTAGGTTAAGGAGTCAGTATCTCCAGAATCCCTGATGAGACCCCAGTGCCCTCGGCTGTCATATTCCTCTGCCTCGAACCCCAAAGGCGAGAAGGCGCCACAGGTCTACCGATGTCTCCAACGCAGCCGTCCTGTGCCCACCTTGTGGCCTTTTGCCGGCTTCTCCTCTAACCCACCTAATGCAGTCCCTCCCAGGGCGCAACCTGGCGGGAGTCCCCGCCCCAGGCCAAGCTCCTGTCCCGCTCCTCCCCTCGCGCCTGCCCCCGGTCCCCCGCCGGCCCGGCCAGCGGGCCTCACCTGAAGGATCTTGCAAGCGCACAGAGCGTCCACGTCCGAGGCCACGAAGAGAAGGACCCTCTGTCGGGGGGAGAGTTGGCTGAGAGCGGCCCCGCGAACCCCGGCCCCTCCTGCCCCCACGGTTGCGCGCCCTCGTCCCTTCCCCAGTCTCGGAGCCCAGGAAGGGCTCACCTGGCTCTGGACCACCTCGTAAAACTCCTTGCGGAAGTCGGACACGAACATGACCGCGGCGCCTGGACACCCCGGGATGGGACTCTGCGAGCCTGGCGGCGGTCTAGACTCCCGCCAAGTCCGGGCTCTCCCGATTACCCCGGGGCCAGCCAATCGCGACTCGGGTCCCCGCCTCTCCACTTTTCTGATTGGCCCGCGCTGGGAGCGACACTTAAGCACCGCCATTCATGTACACTTCAGGAATTCTCTGGAGAAGGAAATGGCAACCCACTCGAGTACTCTTGCCTGGGAAATTCCATGGACGTAGGAGCCTGGCGGGCTACAGTCCTTGGGGTGGCAAAGAGTCGGACACGACTAAGCGACTTCACTTTCACTACACTTCACTTCAGGAATTCTCACGTGCCTCAGTGATAAAGAACCCGCCTGCCAAGCAGGAGATGCAGCTTCGAGCCCTATGTCGGGAAGCTCCCCTAGAGAGGGAGATGGCAGCCCATTCCAGTATCCTTGCCTGGAGAACCCCATGGACCGAGGAGCCTGGCGGGCTGCAGCCCATGGGGGTCGCAACTCAACAGCACGTCAGAAGAGGGCGTCAGTTTAGGATGTCAAGGGGCTCGGCCTAGTTCCAGAGCGGAAGTGTGGCCTACTTCCGCCCGCGTCCTCGGCGGCCTCAGTAGAGGCTGGGAGTTCCGCCTGCATGCTGGGTAGTGTAGGCAGTAAGAGGAGTGGGCCCCACCCCCCCTCAATTAGTCAAGAAGGGACACTGTCAAACTAATTTGAAATAACCGCGGAAAGTGCTCTAGGGTGAATACGTTAGATAGGTGTATCTGAACGCTCGCGCCGAAGGGGGTTTTTGATCCTCGCGCTTCAGCCGCTCTTGCTTTCGCAGCGTTCCGAAGCTCGCGCCTCTCCCGGAAGTGCTTTTCCGTCAGTTCCGGTGAGTCCCAGGCTTCCGGGGCAAAGCGGCTGAGGCGGCTGTAGTGGCCGCTGTGAGGGGGCGTCGGCGGCTCCCACCAGCAACGTTTTCCGTCAGAGAGCTCTTGCGAGGCTAGGCGGAGGCGTCCACTATGGTGAGTGGCCGAGCGGACAGGGCCGGCCGGGGCGGGCGGACGTGGAGGCCGCAGAGGTGCCGAGTCACCTGGCCTGAGTCCGCCGGCGTCTGGGACTGAGCGCAGTCTCGCGGGTGTAGACCCGTGTCGGCTTCCAGCGGACAAGCGCTGGATCGATTTGGGGGCTGTCGGCGTGAGAGGAGAGCGCTCGGGCCTTGCCGCCCCAGCGCCCGGGACAGCGCGGCTCCGAGACCCCTCGTTCATTGCGCCCGGAGCGGGCGTCGTGGTCGTAGCGTCGGCTCGGGAACGCAGGGTTTAGGGAGGCGCGCTGTGTCGGCCACAGACGCTAGGCCTTTAGTACTGGAAGCTGGTCTGCCTGCTGAGCTGTGTGAGCACCGTGCCGGCCGTTTTATCGCCTCCGAGTGTGTCAGTGTTGGGATCCCTCCTCCCAACCCCGGAACACTGCCGGGCGCTGCGCAGTGTGCCTGTCTTGGAGGGCAGCGGGGCGGGGACAGGTTGGTGTCCATGCTCAGGGCTTGGTGTCCATTCCCTGTTTCGTGCTGGGAAGAGAACGCAGGGCTTCGATGGAGAGGGTGGTGAGGTGTGGTGAGGAGGCCCCCAGTCCACTCCCTCCGTTCATCCCAAACGCTGTGTGTTTGCTAGGCTTCTGGCTCAGATTTTGTCCAGTGGAGAGTCTTGCCTAGAAGAAGGAGAGACACGGTTTAGAAAACTCCCTTGTGGCTCTGCAGGGAGTGGAGAACTGTCAGTTTTAAGCAGGAGTTGTGTTTGCTGTCTGTGGAAGACAGCTAGCCCAGCTTGCTCGTTCTGGAATTGCTAGTAAGCTATGTTATCAGTACCGGACTTTGCTTTTTAACAGTGTGTGCTTAGAAGACATGCCAAGATATGCAGTCTTGTTAAGGTTTTTATTTAACTTGTAAACAACCATATGTCGTAAATTTAGCACTTTAGCCATCTTTAAGTGTACAACTTGTTGGTGTAATGTATATTCATGATGTGTAGTGGATGTCAAGAACTTTTTGGTCTTGAAAAGTTGAAAGTCTGTCCCTGTGAAACACTTGCCTCTCCTGCCAACCCCTGGCAGCCACCTTTCTTCTTGTGTCTGAACTTGATTGCCTTAAGTATCTCCTATAAGGGGAATCCTACAGTGTTTGTCCTTCCCCGTCTGGCTTATTTGAGCACAGTGTCCTCAGAGTTCATTATCATTGTCACACGTGTTGGAATTTCCTCCCTTTTGGGGGCTAAACAATGTTCCATTGTGTGAATGGATCACGTTTTCTTTATTTATTGGTCTGTTGGTGGGTACTGGGATAGCTTCCAGCCCTTGGCTATTGTGAAGAGCACTGCTGTGAATGTGAAAGCACGTCTGTATTTTCAGAGCCTAGTTCCAATCCCTTTGAGTAGATATCCTGTTGTGCAGCTTCATGTTCCTCCTCTCCGGCACCTCACGGTAGTCGCAGCACTCTGAGCGCCCTGGGTTGCCGGGCGGCGTGTTCTGACCCCCTGTGACCTCTGCACTTTGAGAGCTGGGGTCTTATGCTTGTGGTGGCACTGTGTCTAGGCTCCACTTATGTACGGGGGGGAGGGGTGTGGTGTGATGGAGCGCCCCGTGGTAGGGGTGTGAGCCCTGGGCCTGGGTGGAGCAGAGGAGGTCCAGAGAAGGGTTAGGGTGGTTCTGGAAGCCAGGGGAAGGGGGAGGGCTCCTGGCTTCTGGTCTTTGCAGAGAGAGCTTTCCTGTCATCCTCTTAAAACAGTGTTCCCGGAGCTCTCGGTTCCTTTCCCTCTCTTGTGCTGAGAGCACTGCTGCCCAGACGGTTTCCTGCGCTCGTCTCCCTTGTCGTGACCATCAGCTCTTCCAGGGCAGAGGCTGGAGCTGTTTGGTTAGTGGTGTTTCCCTGGTGTTTGGAGACCAGAGCCCAGCAGATGGTGGCACTCCTAAACACAGGATGAGAGGAAAGTGGTTGGGGGCAGGGACATGGCCATCACAGGACATCCTGGGACCTGCTGGTGGGGGACTCGGGGGCTGAAGAAGTGAAGGACAGGCTTGCTGGGGGCACCCTCTGAGAACAGCGGGGATGAGCTGGGCGGAAGGCCAGGGCACAGCAGCTGGTGGAAGCTGCTGGGCGGTGCACCAGACCCCTGGGCGGTGGCGACTGGGCAGTCTTGCTCTGACCACCTCTGGCTGCAGACGGGAGGGCCAGGCTTGTGTTCTGTTCTGACTGCAGCGTCTCCTTCCTCCCTCTAGTTCTCCTTCAACATGTTTGACCACCCGATTCCCCGGGTCTTCCAGAACCGCTTCTCCACACAGTACCGCTGCTTCTCCGTGTCCATGCTTGCGGGGCCTAATGACAGGTCAGATGTGGAGAAAGGAGGGAAGAGTATGTGCTGTTTTATTTTGAATCGTAACCCTTCCCGCCCCAGCCTGCAGGGCCCTAGTCCTCAGCAGCCCTCATCTGCATGTGAACAGGAACTGGTCACTGTCATGGTGTCACGGCCCCGGACGGCTAAGAGGTGGGGTGAGGGTCCTGTTATGATCACATTCGCGGCTGAGGGCCGTGTGGTTCTGTCAGATAACTTCCAGCCGCCCAACTTTGTTGTGACAGAGCAATATGAAATTCTGCCTGCCCCACTAGTCTCCTTGAGTACTTCGTGTAGACATAACAGAAAGCGTACTCTGGGTTTTGTTCTGTTCTGTTAGTTTTCCTTCTCTTAACATGTCTTAAACATTCTTTCCACAGTAATTATGCCGCCCTCAGCCCTCGACCAACTCAGTAAGTACTTCCTACCTGACTTGAGAACAGAGGTGATGTGAATGTGGGCACTGGGACCACACGCAAGCCCCTTAGTACCCGGGTAGAGGCACCCTTCAGCAAGGCTGGTTGGGAGTTGTCCCTGGGGGGTGCTCGCTGGGCTGGGAGGCTGGGGCCTGTGGGTGCTCCTCTGACAGCCCCCCCCCCAACCAGGTCCCATCGAAACTAAAGGCGGGTGTGAGCGCCAGGGCCGTTCATGCTGCTGGGGTAGCTGATGCCCTTGGCTGGAGGCACAGGGTTTTCCCCTCAAGGACGGTGGTGGCCCCGCGAGGAAGCTGCGAGCAGGCCTCTCGTCTCCCCGCGCCTCTTGTCTCAGTTCCAGCCACAGTTCTGAGCCCTCCACCCCAGGAGCTGCTCCCCACCCCCGCCTGCCTCTTAGCAGGGACAAGAAAGGCCACACTGTTCTCCCTCCCTCGACCCCTCCTCCAACGAGCACCACTCAGAGACCTTACAGCCCAGCCCCACTCTGGACCTGGGGAGACCCCGGCCACAGACACTGAGCCCCTTGGGGCGGTGTCCTCACTCTGCCGGGCGCGCACTGGGCAGGTCAGCGGCTTGGGCTTTGCATCTGGCCTGACCTGACTCCAGACTAGCAGCTCTCTGGATTGGTGTCCTCACCTTTGAACAGGACACACGGAGCCGTCTGTGGGGCTGCTCGGGGGCAGTAGTGCTTTCTGGACGGTACCTGTGGTGTGTAAACAGCCAGGGCCCTGTGGCACCAGGCAGGGGCAGGGGCTGGCCCTTAGGCAGCGCTAGCTGCAGCCGTTGTACCCGCGGAGGGAGGCCTGGAGTTCTGCTCAGCTCAGCCGGGTTGGGGGGTGAGTAGACCCAGGGCATGGCCCTTAGGCCCAGTTATCACAGAGGAGGGGCCGGCCTGGAGCCTGGCTCATGCGTGGAGCTGACCCGGGACTGAGACCAGGCGTGTTGGCAAACAGACAAGAGAGGAGGCTCGGGTCGATGGGACAGAGGCTAGACAGACCTCGTCAGTCATAGAGGAACTGTCCAGGTGAAATCCCTGGGTAGAGGAGGTGAGGGGGTGCAGCAAGCTCGTGCGCCCCGAGGTGCTCCTCAAAATCACAATATGTAGTTTGAAAATTATTGGACTGAGAAACACGGTCTTTTCCAATGGCGAGAATCTCAGACCCGAGGTTGGATTCCTGATGAGTCGGTTCACCCTGACCCACCTCAGCCCGCTGCACAGCTCTGCAGCCCGGGACATGCTGGTGACAAGGGCCCGGTGCCTGAGGTACCTTGTTCCTGCTGCCAGCCCTTCTGCTTCCCAGTCCCTGGGCGCCCAGCCTCGCATCCCCCAGCAGCCTCCCCGGTACGAGCATCTGGGCACTCTCGGAGATGTGCTTTTGGGCCCTCTGACTTTTCCCAGCACCTGGTTGATACGCAAACTGTGAATAAGTGTGCAAACGTGTCACTTTCTAGAACTGGGATTTCAGACAAGCACCAGTATAAGTGGTGCTGCGTTCCTGTCTCAGCAAATGTCCTGAGGTCTAGCTGGAGTGCAGGGTCTGCTGAGTGGGCAGAAAAGCAGGGCTCAGCCCCACGAGGGTCCTAGCACCTGCCGGGGGTGGGGGCTTCCCCAGGGAGGGTCTAGGGACAGGGTTTCTCTTCCTGGAAGAAGCTGAGCCTCATCCCTTGCTCTTTTCAGGCCGACTTAACATCACCTACCCCATGCTTTTCAAACTGACCAACAAGAACTCGGACCGAGTGACACACTGTGGGGTGCTAGAGTTTGTGGCTGACGAGGGCATCTGCTACCTCCCGCACTGGGTGAGCAGCCGGCCTGTGCAGCCCTGCTCCAGGGCGGCTGTCACGTACGGCCGTGGACACTGTGCACCAGGGCCCCGCGTGGAAACCACAGCCGTGCTGTTACATTTCCTGGGTCAGGCTTTTTTTAAGTGATGGAGAAGGAGTATTTTTCAAATGATCTGAATACAGAGTTTTAGATTTTTATCTATTTTCTTCTCCCTACTGTGTGTCTGTGTGTGTGTGTGCGCCTGTACCTGAGTCTCCAGAGCACTCAGCCCTGTTGCCGTGGGGATGAAGCCTCTCTGCGCTCAGGCTGGCCCAGTGCGTCCCCAGGCCGGCAGAGCCACACCGGCACTGCAGGGCAGGCCCATGGCAGCCAGGAGTGCTGGTGGGGGGGGCTGGGCTGCAGCACCCCTAGTGTGAGGGCCCCATGGCTGCCCCCTCTGCCCCTTGACCTTCAGCATTGTCTTCTGTGACTGCCAGCTGCTCTCAGTGTTGTAGGTACTCTGAAGGTGCCCAAGGGCCCTTGTGTTTACAAGGTCTTATGTGGAAATGCAGTGTCCCGGACAGTGTAGAAAGGGTGGCCTGGGGCCTTGGGGGTTGGGTGAAGTGGGGGGTGGTCCCTGTGGGAGGGCTCTGGCCTGGGGAGGCCTGGAGCTGGCAGCTGGGGCCTCGCCTGGCGACCTTCCAGCAATTGGCTGCCCCAGGTGTTCCTGCTGTGTCCCCCCTGCCCCAGCTGCACCCCTACTCTGCCCCATCTGCTCCCCTCCAGATGATGCAGAACCTGCTGCTGGAGGAGGGCGGCCTGGTTCAGGTGGAGAGCGTCAACCTGCAGGTGGCCACGTACTCCAAGTTCCAGCCGCAGAGCCCCGACTTCCTGGACATCACCAACCCCAAGGCCGTGTATCCTTCTGAAGACGGACAGGTTCTCTGCGGGCGGAGCTATGCAGGCGGCGGGTGACAGCCGGTCTCTGTGGGGTGTGCCTGCTGCGGGGCCACACAGCAGTCGTGATCAACACTGACGTGAGAGCACTGGCGTTGGGCCCATGCATCCACATGGCTTGGGGGTCTGGATGAGCGTGCTGGGAGCTCTGCGGACCCCGCCCGAGGGCAGCTGTGCCTTCCTCCAGGGACCCTGGCGTAAAGCCCAGTGGCGCGTCTGGAGCCGTGCGTTGCGTTTGACCGTGTCTTTAATACAGATCAGTAGATTGCTAAGGATGGAGCATGCTGTGTGTTTGGGCATTATTCTCTTGTCTGGGCACTCGAGGTGACTCAGTTTCAAGAAGTATTTAGTAATTTTTTTTCTTTTAGTATTTTTTAAAGAAAGGACTTATAAGCCAATTTTTCTTTAAAAATTGTTGTTATTTGATGTTTTTAGTCTAAAACATATGGCAAAATACAAGTTACCGCCCAAAAGGTAGAAACAGCAGAAGTATAAATGAAAACATTTTCACTCTCAAGGGAACTTTACCTGTGTTCATTCAATCTTTTTTCCCATAGGATTTTTTAAATCTTCTCGTTGAAATGTACATGCAGTGGAGTGCACACTTCAGCGAGCTTGGCTAATGCGTCTCCCCAGAAGGGTGGTTGTGCCCCCTTCTTCCTGTCTTCAGCTGATCCCTGGCCCCAGAAGCCTAGCTGCCTCCCACTTCAGAGATCTGCCTTTCTCAGGGTTTGGGGGTCTCACTGCTCCATGGCTGGTTCTTTCCCTCAGTGGAGAGTGAGGGTCACCCCGTTACCACATGTTAGAGGTGCTTCCTTAATGTTACTGAACCATCGCCCCAACTAGACACATGACTGTTCAGTACACAGGGTGACCTGATGCTGTGAACCCCTTGTGGGCACTTGGTTCAGATGTGAGGACTCCATCTTGCTCTGTTGACCTTGACCGTGTGTGTCTACAGATTAGAAAACGCATTGAGAAACTTCGCCTGTCTGACCACTGGGGATGTGATTGCCATCAACTACAACGAGAAGGTGAATGTCTCAGCCCCATGTGTGCCAGGGCCTTGAGGCTGTGAGTAGGAGCCCCTGTTTCTCACACTGTGGGAGCAGACACCAGTTACACACACACCACACCCCCCCACACAGACACTCTTCAGGGTCGGACGCCACTTGCTCTCTGACAGTTTCCCTCTGTGAGACATGCAGTCCTAAGAGTTGTTACTGTTCATCTTTACGGATTTTGAGTTACACTTTTGTATTTTCTCATAAACTTAGAAATAGTCTTGTTCCGTTTAGCTTAGTGGGGACATTTTCGGTGTTGCCTATCTTAAGCTTTTTAGATTACAGGCAACCTTGACATCGTTGTTCTTAAAGTATAAGGACAAAAAAAATTGATGATGAAAGATAGTGACTTTTTTGCATGGTAAGGGAAGGACAGTTACTCAGGTGTGCATAGCATTAAAATGCACGTCAGGGTCTCTGTTTTTGGAAGTATGGAGACTGGATCCTCTAAAGGGCCCTGCTGAGAAGACTGGACAGCCTGTGCTGAGGGCTGGTCGCCCGTCCGTGTGTGGTGCGAGGTCTGGGTCAGGGCCTCCCTGGGAACCTGGGCCCTTGAGGGGCCTAGTGGATGCCGAGGTAGCTCCCCTTGTGCCAGGCTTTCTGGAAGCAGCACCCCAATTTAGTGGTGCCTCGAGACTGCTGTAGGCTGGAGAGCAGTCCTTCGGTTTCTCTCTCCTAGCCCTGGTGGCAGCCCTGTTGGTTTCATGAGTCACTATTTAGTTGTGACCTGCAGTTTGGAAACAGCTGTAGACAGGTGAGCATGTGCCCTGGAGCACAGACACGAATGTTCACGCAGCCTTGATCACGGCAGCAGCAGTGCCAGAAGCCATCCAGCAACACAGACTCACTCCCATCAGTCACTGGGGGGCCTGCAGGCCAGACAAGGGGTGTTGAGCCTTTTCTCTGTGCTGGGGGCCCGTCCCTCGCGGCCAGTGTTCTCAGTGGTGCAGCCGTGTCAGCTGTGCATCATGAAAGCAGGATGCTCACCAGGCAGAGAGAGAGCCTGAAACAGCACAGGGGAGAGCCACTTGCTGCTCCTGTCCCTTTGACTTGGTGCGCGTTTTCCCACACAAGCTCATCCCCGACACCCACAGCTGGTTTTCAGCCGCCTTTCCTCCTGGCTGCCTGGGAAGCCCTGGCGCCTCTGACCTGGTGCAGGGGAATCCAAGCATTCACATAACCAGTCTGGCGCCGGCAGCCTAAGTGCACCCCACGATGAGCCGTGCTGGAGCCAGCGTACTCAGCACCGTCTCACTCAGCATTTAGTTTGTTATCTGCCAACAGTTACTTCTGGAAGTGAACTTTCCTGGGATAGATGTTCAGTCTTTTACAGTTTGCTGCCTAACTGCCTTGTCAGATTTGAGTCACTTACCAGGGTGGTCAGCTGAGGGACAGGCCCCGGGGGGCACCCACCCCCGCTCTCTGCAGTGGGAGGTGTGGCTGGGGAGGGTGTCATGAGGGGAGTGAGTGTGCAGGGCCGGGAGTGCCAACACAAGTGTGACGGGCCCAGAGCTGCCAGGAACCACCCCCTTCTCTCCCCAGATCTACGAGCTGCGCGTAATGGAGACCAAGCCGGACAGGGCTGTGTCCATCATCGAGTGCGACATGAACGTGAGCGGCTGCGGGATTGCTGTGGAGCGGGGAGCAGATGCTGCCAGAACCTCTGAGGAGGCTGCTGACCTGTAATCAGTGGCAGGGCTGCTGTCGGTCCTGAGACGGCCAGACCTGCCAGCACAACAGCCCTGCCAGGGGCCTGTCTCCTTGGAGGCTGAGGCAGGGCTACTCAATTCCAAGGAGGGGACTGTTGGTCCCCACAATGGCCCCGCACGCTGGGTTTCTGGGCAGGATGCCCAGCAGAAGGGTTCCATCTGCCTGGGTCCGTTCATGTGGCGTTCTTGAAATGACAGCCCTCAGGAATAGAGGGCAGAGGAGTGGTTGCTGGGGTGGGGCAGTGGGGTCCTGGGGAGGGAGGGGTCCCTGTGGTGTGGAAACTGCTCTGGATCTTAACCGGGGTGGGCACAGACTTGCAGTGATGCTCAGAACAGAACACGTGTGTGTGTGAGAGAACTGGGGAGGTCTGGACAGGGTGGGGTCGTGTGTGTGTGTGTGAGTGAGTGAGTGAGGACTGGGGAGGTCTGGATGGGGCGGGGTCGTGGTGCCAATGGCACGCTGTGACTCTAACACGTGACTGTCGAGGAAGTGGCCCCTTCTGTGTGGCTCCCACAGCTGCCCATGGGCCCACGTTGCCCAGCTTAGAGGCTGCATGTGGCCCTGCGTCACTGTGCTTTCCTCTGGGCACAGGTGGACTTCGACGCTCCCCTGGGCTACAAGGAGCCGGAGAGGCAGGCCCAGCATGAGGAGTCAGCAGTGAGTCGCCCCCCCACGTCCCTCCAGAGCTCCACGCGCCCACCGCGGGGTTCTGCCTCTGCTGGTGCCGATGCAGCCGTGTTCTCCCCGCCCAACCCACTCCCTGGCCCCGTGTGCCCTGGCTGTTCGGTGCCGGTAGAGGGGCAGTGAGGGGCCCCACTGAGAAGCTTGTCCCGTTTCCCTGTTCCTCCAGGAAGGCGAAGCTGAACACAGTGGCTACACCGGGGAGTTGGGCTTCCGTGTGAGTGCCGCCATGTGACTGTCTGTGACACCCCAGGGACCTCAGCCGGGCCTGGGCCGGGGGATCCCGCACACGTGCACCTGGCGCCTCCTCAGTCTCCAGACCCTCCTCCATCCTCTTTCTCCTGGATCCTCCCAGCAACTGTCAGGCAGCCCCGACTTCCTAAAAAACTCGCCTACCAGAAAGTAGCAATAGTACAGCAGACACACATAAGCCCTTCAGTGGGTTCACCAGCCGTGACCTCTCCTGTGGTCTCTGGACCGTGTCCTGCAGTACATGGTGGCCTCCCGCACTGCTGCCGTCCCTGGGAAAGCAGGGGAGCAGGCCCGAGGCTCAGCCTGGGGCCAGGAAGCAGGTTACAGAGCTGAGCTGTGGGCCCAGCCAAGCGCGTCACCGGTCCTTGGCAGCCAGTGCCCTGGGTGGCGCGGCAGGGGGGTTCCCCTGAGCTCACAGGGCCCTGGGGGGCTGGGCACTGCGCTCCTGAGGCGGTCCCTGCCCATGCCCTGCAGTGCTGCCCCCTGCCTCAGGCCCCTCTCAGCCCCAGTCTACTCGTCTAGGCCTTCTCCGGCTCCGGAAACAGACTGGATGGGAAGAAGAAGGGGGTGGAGCCCAGCCCCTCCCCAGTCAGGCCCGGAGACATCAAGAGGTGGGTGTGCTGGCCCTGTCCCAGGCCCTCGCCTGCCGTGCTCTGCAAGGTTGTGGGTGCTGCCCCACCGCCAGGCCTGCCGAGCCGCTTGCAGGCCTCATCAGACCTCTCTTCTGCCCACAACCTGGCCATCCCAACTTGGGACGTGTCATCTTCATCTCGTGCTGTCAGTGACTGCCCGACCGCCTCTCCCGGTCGATTGGTCCAGGGACTCGGGGCAGAGTCCTGGCTCTCATGGCCCTCATCATGACAGCAGGGCTGAACTACGTCTCCGTTAACTGTGAGACGCCGCAGACGGGCCTGCACCCGACCTCTTGGGGAATGAAGTGCGTGTAGAATGAGAGGCTGGAGGACACTGGTGTGAGCCCCAGCACACACTGCTGCATGCCTTCTGCTCCCCCTGGAGTCGGCAGGGAGGCGCCCTCTGGCTGGCATGAGGTGTAGTGGGTGCAGCCTCCAAGCTGAAAGGGAGAAGCTGCTTACTCTCCATGCTCACAAGTGAACTCTAGTTCCTTCTCCTGACACCAGTGTTTCTCCTGCTCTCTCTTTATAGAGGAATTCCCAACTACGAATTTAAACTTGGTAAGATCACGTTCATCAGAAACTCCCGTCCGCTGGTCAAAAAGGTTGAGGAGGTGAGTGTCTCGTGAGTCATGACAGGTTTCCTTGGCAACCGGTGACAACGGGATTCTTTCCCTTTCGAACGAGGGTCTCCTTCCGTGTGTTCTCCATCCTGGCCCTCCTCCCCGTGGGCTGGCCGTCCTGCTGAAGCCGTGTGGACTCTGCCGGGTCCGTGGTGGGGACGGGCGAGGTCTCGGCTCCTTGCCCTCCTGCGCGGGTCCGGCCTAGGCTCTGTGTGCTGTGCACTGAAATGTTTAAGCTCTGGGTCGATCTTGCAGGGCAGCTGCTGTGATCGTCTGCATCTCAGAAGAGAATGTGAGGGTGCAGGGGTGTGGGGGTGTTCAGGTTGCCCAGGCCTTGGGCAGAGCTGACCATTGAGCAGCCACCCCAGCGCCTCCACACTCCAGACGTGCCTCCCTCGGGAGGGGAGGTTTCGCCTTACGGGCCCTTCTCCTGGGTTCCGGGAACTGGCTCAGAAACCCCACACAGCCTGCTGTCTGGCTGCTGTGACTGTGCTGGTGTTCGGGTTTGGGTTAGGTGGTTAGCCCCACCTCAGACCCCAGTCTCCTGGTTTCCTTCTCGAGGCTCTGTCCCTTGGGAACCAAGGAGGGTTCAGAGACCCACTCACAGCCCTTCCTGGCCTTAATGCTCCTCAAGTTGACAGCATGTTGAGACCTTTCTAGGCTGAGAGGAGCTCACACGGCCCCCCTGCCAGCCGTTTGCTCCCCCCAGCCCAGCTGCTGGCCAGCCTCACGGGCATCCTCTGGCTCCTTCGTCCCTGACCATCAGAAGGGTGGGGCCACGGGTGTGCGCAAACATGTTTTGGCTGCGGTGTGTAATGGGGGTGGCTGGCAGGTGCCCTCCCGCTGCCTGTCCTGGGACACAGGTGACACACTCACGGGCGTCGTGAGGGAGCCCCCAAGGAGACCAAGGCCCTTGACTGGGTTGCCGCAGCCCTGCTGGGGCAGGGGGCAGGGCCTGTGCTGAGGACTGCGCGCCTGTCCCAAGGCACTTGGCCCCGCCCCCAGGAGAAGGGCCGAGCGTCACGGTCCCGGGATGGCCCTCAGCACGGTGGTGATAGTCTGTCCCCCTGGCGTCCGCCCCGCCCGGCTCCTGCACACAGGCTGGGCTGGCTGCAGCTGGAGGATCTTTGCCAGTGGCGCCCAGGGAAGGTCCCAACTGACTCCCCCAGAGTGAAGACTGCAGTTGGAAGGCTTCCCTTGCCAGCACCCCAGTCCCGGGAGCTCAAAGACACCAAAGGGGCAGGAAGCACCAGGGAAGTAACTTCCCCAGACAGGGGCCCTCCAGACGTCCAGCACAGTGAGTGGAAACAGCTCCAGGTTGGGGCAGAGGGAAGACCCTAAAGCTTCCAGGACGTGGAGAGTCTGCTGTGGGTCAGGAACAGCAGCTTAGCTGGACGAAAGCCAGGACACGGTGGAGCAGGGTCCTCGGACCTCTGTGCCTGGTTCCTGCAAATTCCTGTGTTGAATCCCTCACCCCTGAGCCTCAGAGTGTGATTTGTTTGGAGGCGCGCCTTCCAGAGGTGAAGTGGCATGAGGCTCCACGTGGGCCCTGTTCCACGCCAAGGAGATGTGGACACCCTGGGGAAAGGCAGCCACCTGCCAGCCATGAGCGGGGCCTCCCGGGAAGCCACACTGCCGGCCCCTGGGCCTCGGGGTCCGCACCTTGCTGTGAGGAGCTGTGTCTGTGTTCAGGGCCAGCCTGTGGTCGTGAGTTCTGGTGGCCCCAGCAGTCTCACACCAGCCCCATCAGTGAGCCTCGAAAGGAGAGATGTTCTCAGTTGTTTAAGAGCTCCCTAAAAGGCCTCCTCTGTGGGCCTCCTCTCAGGAGGCTACTGTGACGTACCACTGAAACGAAGGAATAGGGTAGAAATGAGAAAGCCTGCCACCCAGGAAGCAGGGCCTCCCCACGGCTGTGTGCAGCCCTGGAGCGTGGCCCATGCAGACAGGACAGCTCCTAGCGCCCGGGAGACAGGTTCCTCAAGCCTTGAAGTCAGAGGGGCCCTCCTGCAGCTGATCTGTGCACACGAGAGAAGCCAGGCTCCGGTGTTGACCGCAGGACGGACGGAGGGCCTACATGAGAGGATCGCTGCTTGGCTCGGCCTCGGCGTGCCATTGCGTGGTCGCCACCACGAGAACCCTGCATGGGCCCCTGAGAAACACCAGCTGCTCTGGGTGGTGGTCAGTGCTGGCTGAGTGCCTGGGAGCCCGGGTCCTCTCCAGTGGCACTGTCTCCCCAACTAGCAGCAGAGCTCAGAGGCAGATGGTGTTGTCGGGGCTTCTGGAAAACAAGCAGTCTTTCTGCTGGGAGAAGAGCTTGGTAGACTGAGGGCTGCCGAGTCACCATTCTGTAAAGCTTAAAGAAGTGCACTCGTCTGCCAAGGAGCTGAGCCTCTAGGGAAAGTCAAAGCTGTGTGCAAAGACGCTGAACTGCTCACCAAGGCAGGTTTAGTGCTGCAGAGCTGGAAATAACAGCGCCCCGGGCTGGAATCAGTGTGAGAAGAGAGACTCATGGCCTGAGGTGGGGGAGTGTCTATGGAGGCACACAGCAGGGACTGGAAGTGTGTTTTTGGGGTGGTTTTTCTTCTGGGGGTATATTTTGTATTTTCTATGTTGAAAGTGGGATACCTTTGCAAAACAATGTATATTCAACCTGAGAAAAAAGGCTGTGGTAGAGTAGTTATTCTGCTTTTACTTTCAGTTCAGTAGGTGATAATTTACATTTCTATTTCAAAGATATTTCTTGTTAGGAATAAAGTAGGAGATGGTACTCCAGTCAACAGAATAAAGCATTTCTAGTAAACTTCCAAGGAGTTTCTGAAAATGGTGTTTTCTCTTCACAGGATGAAGCTGGAGGCAGATTCGTTGCTTTCTCTGGAGAAGGACAGTCGTTGCGTAAGAAGGGAAGAAAGCCATAAGCCAGGACTGTTGACTGATTGGAAAATAAAATAATTGCAACATGCTGGCTTTTAGTTACTGGCTCTGAGGGGATGCTCCGTCACTTTGGGTTTGCTTAGAGTCACCTGGAACAGGGCAGTGGGACAGCGGCTGTGTGCTGGATTTGGGGGAGAGAAGGCCTCTGGGGCTCCTTGGGGGGCCTCTCCTTATGCCCACACCAACTGCTCAGCTGAAGCGGGGTGCCCTAATTCCTGCTGAAAATAGCGAAGGGGTTGGATTGCTCTAAGTTGTGCTCTTTTGTTTTTTTCTTCCATTTATCCTTTTCCCAGGTCATACTTAAGTTGTTGCCTTTGGGCTGGGAAAAAAGTGGTTTAAATAAATAGTGATCATCCCATTACCCTGGCTGCAGTTTAGGTATTTGAGGAAGGGTGTTTGTTTTTATTTTACATGTTGATTTTTTTTTTCCTCCTAAAAAACCGTGCCTCAGAAGGAAAACCTGATTTAGAAGCATTTCTCCTTTTACTTTGATGTAATTTGGAAACAACTGGTTCTTTAGTCTGTTCTGTAAAAACAGCTTCGTGGTGAAGCACAAATGTAATGTTAGAATAAATGAAAGCTGAAGATATGTTCTCCGTACCCCCCACTCCCAGTTTTAAATGTATTAAATTTTCCAAAGTTCTGCTGACCTTTTTTTTTTTTACTAGTATTAATTTAGTTTCAGGTCCCCACTTTATATAATAGCTCTTTTGACATGTTAATTCAATTATTTTAATCTCTTGTTCCTTGAGAATAATTTTCAATTATGAATTTCAAATAAAAACAGGCAGTGACCAAAACCTGAATTGCCTCTAAGCGTCTGATTAGGTACCAGCATGGGGCTGACATATGGGCGGGAGGAGCCTGCTGGAAAGTGCACCGAGGAGAGAACTCTGGGGCTTCGCTGACCCTGGGCCCAGTAGGGGTCCCCTTGTCCCTGCTCCAGGTAAAGTGGCCCATCTCAGGAGACTGTCCCCCGTGGGAGGGTGGCCCCAGGGTTCACCCACGAGGCCTCAGAGGAGCATTAGAGTGCATCGTGATGACCAGGGTTGGGCCCTGTGACCCAAACCCACACCCAGGCAATGCAAGTGGTTGCGGAAGTCTTGAGCGGGCTGTGACCTGCCTGACCCTCCAGGCGTCTTGGCTCGCTGGCAGATGTAGACGCCGTTTCGTGGGCAGCTTGGCCTGTGAACCACCACAGCAGGACGCCTTGGTGAAACTGCCCCTCCCTGAACTCACCCAGCGGGTAACTGGCGGTGGCTAGGCTGGGGGAGTTGGAGAACCACTGTGGCGGGGATCGCAGGGCAGTCCTGAGGCGCCATCAGCCTCCTTGCCGTTGCTGTCACTGCCTCGTGCGCGTCCTTCTTGGACGAGCCTTGTCCCCCCGCCTCAGCACACCCTCGCCCCTAACGCCGCCTCCGGACGCCCACCCGCAGGGCCTGCCGTCTGCCCGGGCCGCACGGCCTCCGCGCCCCTGGCCAGCTGCTTGGTGCCCGCGCCCCTCCGCCCCGCTTCCTGCCTGGACGCCCTCGGGAGTCACCCTGCCCTCGAGGGGACACGGGTGGGGCAGCTGCAGCCGCAGGCTTGACCGCGCGGCGATGATGCCCAAGTGTGCTGATCGATCTCAGCGACCTGACCCCTGAGGTGACGAAAAGAAAGCCGCGGGAAGGACTGCCCCGCCCACACCGGCCTCGGTCCCGCCCACCTCGGGTTTCGGGCCCCCGCCCCCCGTCTGTTATTGGCTGCCAACCCGGATATCCCGTTCACTGGCGAGTCTCAAGGGGCCGCCCCAGGAGGCTGGTCCAGCGGTTCCGGAACATGACGGAAGGTGAAGGCTGGCGGGTAAGCCGGGTGGGCGCTGGGGTCCTGGGGAGCCGAGTCCGCCGGTCGGAGTCGGCGGGCGGGCACCTGGTCCCCCGCTCACGCCCCCGTGCCCGCCCCCGCAGCCGCCGCGCCCGTGCGAGGCCTACCGCGCCGAGTGGGAGCTCTGCCGCAGCGCCGGGCACTTCCTGCGCCACTACTACGTCCACGGCGAGCGGCCGGCGTGCGGGCAGTGGCGGCGCGACCTGGCCAGCTGCCGCGAGTGGGAGGAGCGCCGCAGCGCCGAAGCCCAGGTGAGGCCAGGTGACCCGACCGGGCCCGCCGAGCCCTGGAAGGCCGGGAACCAGAGGCGCTGGGCGCAGGGGGCGGGCCTTCAACAGGGACTTCGGGTCCAGCCCTCCGCGTGTGCTTTGATTTGTATCCTTCAAAGGTCAGTCTGGCAGTCAGGCTGGGAGAGGACGTGGTGCAGGCACGGAAACCAGTCTGGAGGGGCTCTTGGTCCATCCGTTCAGCAGACACTTACCGCTTGGACGCTTTTGGATGTACAGGAGCGGTTAGAACACAACCTCTGCCCTCCTGGCTCCTACATCCTAGTCTGGAATACAGTGGTGCCCTGGAGCTGATGGCGGGGGAAGGGTGGAGCGGAGCTGTGAGGGTGCAGCGCTCGTGGGGTGTGCCAACAGGACTGGCGAGTGTAGATGCCCAGTCCCTGAGCAGTGGGAGACAGTTGGTGGGTCTATATGGCAAGAAATCAAAATCCTTTATACATAGCTTGTAAAGATAGCTCTTATATATCAGTAAGAGAAATGGATTTCACAATGGAGAAGTGGACAAAAGGGAGAGAGAAGGGATTCACCCTGAAAGGACATCAAATGGCCTGATACACATTTAAAATGACAGTAAGTGGTTTCTGCCCAGCAAAACATCCACTGGGGTTTGGAGAGTCTGAGCACCTGGGCAGTGCTGGTGGAATGTGGGTATTTTGATTATCTAAATATCAAATGCATGCCTTTTGATCTCAGAGTTTTACTCCTGGAATTTTATCCTAGGGAGTTAATTGGGTGACAGTTCAAAGTTCAAAATGTCCTGAAAGTGACCTGATGTCCAGTAGTAGACATTTGACCAGATAACGAATATCTTCCCCATCGCAGAGTACTACACAGCCATTTAGTAACCTACCCACTTGTGGGAAGGTGCCTGCGGTATGTCACATAATGAGGAAAGCAGGAGGTACATCTGTCAGGAGGCAGTTATTCCTTCTTTAGGGAAACAGGTGCAGCTCTGAGACACGGGCCTCGAGTGGAAGCTGTGACCTTCACCTCGGGGCTGGAGGTCTGTGGGGCTTTCACGTTTGCTTTGCGTTTCTGATCACTCTTAACACTCAGGCGGAGGAGGTAAAATTCTACATGTAGAGTGGCCAGCACAGCTCCTGGAAAACCCCAGGCCCCATCGGGATTGTGACCTGCTGCCCCGAGTTTACTGGCAGAGGTGACTTCTGCTGTCGGTCAGTCTGTGGCCTCTTCCCTGCCTCTGGCCAGTCTTTCAGGCTCACCTCTCCTCATGGCTAAGCCCCCAGCCTGTCTCAGCTGGTGAAGCTGATTAGGTCAACCGAAAGCCTCAGACCCTGGGGCCCAGGAGAAGTGTGCACCTATATGATAGATGTTCACGGTAGCTTGAAGAGGAGTGATCCCGGTGTGTGCTGGGCTGCACATGTGGGCGGGTATGTGTGGGGCTGCCCGTGACCAGGTCTCCTTTGCAGCGGTCCCTGTGTGAGAGCGAGCGGGCCAGAGTTCGGGCTGCACGGAAGCACGGCCTGGTGTGGGTGCCCAGGCAGAGCCCCCCAGAAGACTGGCACCTCCCTCTGCCCGAGGACAAGGACGGGTGACCGGCCCAAACAGTCCAGAGGGCCCCTGGGAGCTTCTGCCTAGCGTGAGACATGGAGCCCTCGCCTCCAGCCTTGCCTGCCCCGCTATCACCCCCAGGCTTGGAGCCGGTCCACCCAGCATGTGGCATCCCTGCGGGCAGCCAGGCAGACCTGGGGACAGCGGCCCAGGAGAGGCTGTCCCGAGGGCTGGGCTCCTCAGACGAACCCTCCAGGGGCAGCTCTGACCCGTGGGGACACTCGGTGGGGGGAATGAGGCAGCCCCACCTGACCCTGCTCTGGTGACCACCACGCACCTTGGCCACGGTGCCCTCCTGCCACGGCCACTCACCGCTCCTTTCCTTGGAATTTCCCCCAGTTGTTTTTAGAAAACGTGGATTATATTAAAAGACATTTCACAGGTTTGATTCCAAATAGAAACTGTAAATTGCATCCAGCATTTATTGAAAGAGTTAGATGCAGGCAGTTAGAATTTTGTATGCTTACATTCTTGTAAATGCTTTAAAAATACATGTGTTTGAACCAAGGGGAACCCTCGTTCTTTGGAGGTCTCTTTCTTCTGCTGAAATGATGTAGTCTCTGGGGCCATGCGGCCGGCCTGCCGCCTGGTGCTATGGACCAGGCCTGCAGCGTCTCGGCTGCCCCCCGGGCCCTAGCCGGGGCCACAGGTGTGGCTCTGCATCATGGAACCCATTCTTGGGGACAGAATAACCCACCCCTTCAGAAGGACGTTCATTATAGGGTCCCCACCGTGTGCCCCAGGGGTCCTCTGTGACTGTGTACCTGTGAGCAGTGGGGGTGTGCGCACGGGACCCCCAGAGCAGAGGTGAGTATAAGGAAGGCGCAGGGTGCTCCCTCTGGCAACCAGGGCCTGTCAGCCGTGGCTGCAGCTCTGTCCATGGGCGTTTCTGTGCGAGGAGAGGGAGGGATGGCTGGGCCCTCCCCGGGTCTGAAACCCGATGGGGGGCTGTGTGCTGGGAACGGCGGCCACCCCCTGGTTCCCGGGATTCCTGCGGCGGGGCACTGGCGCCGGTCAGGAACCCCACACCTACTCGGATGCTGGTCGTGCCTCCAGTGCAGGGGAACGTGCCTGTGTCCATGCGTGTCCACGCCCTGGGACTGCAAGCCTGAAACGGACACGTGGCCTCCGTCCTGTTGAGTTCAGGGGACGGACATGAACGTTCAGGCGTCAGCTGTGAATAGACTGAATCGGGCAGCATCTTCCCAACCCTCGGGACAGAGCTCACGGTGACGAGCTGTTTGGGGGTGACTTGGTGCAGCACCCACCAAAGCCCACAAGGACGTGATCTCAGGGACGCTGGTGGCTCCAGGGCCAGGGTCGGAGCGCCATCCTGGGGAGCCTGTGATACGAGGACTTGCGGCGGGGCAGCGGGCGGGGAACCGGTACCCACTCGGGCAGCACCCTTGGCCTCTGGTGCAGGTGAGACTAGCCGTGCGTGAGACGTGACCCTACGGAGCTGTGCTCGGCACCTCCCTACCGACCTCCAAAGAGGTTGAAACAAAACAGCTTGGCCATGACCTACTGACTTGATTGTCCAACCTCTCCGAGGAAAGCTACAGGGTTGAAAAGCACCTGTGAGGGGTGCTGCGGTGGGGAAGGCTCTGAGTGTGGCCCTGTCTGAGGAGGAGGCTGGAGGCTTGCAAGGCTGAGAAGGAGCCACAGGCTGATGAGGCCGGGGTGGGTAGCCAGGGTCCTCTAGGCCAGTGCACAAGCTCAATACTCACTCAGCTGAAACATCCCCCTGTGTGCCTGCCCTGAGGTGGGCCTCTGCCTACACTGCCCCTCGGCCCCTCGCTGCTGGGCTGCATCATGCCCCCCACCCAGTTCCTCTGGGGGAGGCCTACCCCCTGCTGCTCTGTGCGTGCTGAGCCACTTCAGTCGTGACCGACTCTTTGTGACCCCAAGCACTGCAGCCCGGCAGGCTCCTCTGTCTATGGGATTCTCCAGGTAAGAGTGCTGGAGTGGGTTGCCATGCTCTCCTCCAGGGGATCTTCCTGACCCAGGGATCAAAACTGCATCTCCTGTGGCTCCTGCATTGCAGGCCAGTTCTTTCCCGCTGAACAACCAGGGGAAGCCCCAATCCCTGCTACTGAGCGTGACTGTATCTGGTCTTCAAAGGGGTGATTAAGGGGAAATAGGATCACTTGAGTGAGTCACTCAGTCGTACCTGACTCTTTGCGACCCCATAGACCATACAGCCAATGGAATTCTCCAGGCCAGAATACTGGAGTGGGTAGCTGTTCCCTTCTCCAAAGGATCTTCCCAACCCAGGGATCGAACCCAGGTCTCCTGCATTGCAGGCGGATTCTTTACCACCTGGGCCAGAGGGGAAGCCCAAGGTCGCGTGGACAGGCCCTAATGCAATGACCGGCATCCTTATGAGAAATCAGGGCACGGAACGACCACGCAGGAACACAAGACGATGGCCATCTGCAGGCCAAGGAGAGCAGCCTTGGAAGGCACCAGCCCTGCCCACACCTGGACCTGGGACGTCCAGCCCCAGAACTGAAAGAAATAAATGTCCGCCGTCTCAGCCCCTTGGTCTGTGGTGTCTGTTCCGGTGCCAACCTTACTCACAACCCCCCTGCCCCTCACCGAGTGGCCTCAGCCAGGTTAGGTGTCAGCCATCCTGGAGGACACACCGCCTTACCAGTGGGTCCCTGTCCCTGACACTCTGCTCGGCACCCCAGCTTAAAACCAGAGCTAGCCCTGCCTCCCCTTGGGGTGCATGCCCTTCACCTCCACTCCTGCGGTCACTGCCTCTTGCCTCTGCCCCTTCCTGATCACTGGAGGGCAGCAGTCAGCGTGAGGGCCTTCCTCTCCCCAGGCCAGGCAAGCAAGGGCAGCCCCCTCACCCCCGGTGGGTTAACTAACAAAACAGAGACACAGGGTTCAACACGTTTATTCACAGCAGGCCTGACCGGTTAGCAGCAGACCGGAGCCCGGTGGGGTGGGCTCTGCCGGGCAGTGTGTCCTGAGGGCGGCCACCCGCAGCCCTACCTCTTGAGCTCCACCTGTGTGTACACCTTGGTGACGTCCTGGTACCTGCCTTCCGGGGGCTGGTAGTTGGCGATGGGCGGCGTGTAGTCTGGCCCATGCCTCTCGAAAGGAAACAGGCTGGGGTCCCGCTTGGTGGCCTCGGCATGGAGCTCCGGGGCCGTGAGCTCCAGCTCCTGCAGAGCTTCCCGCTGGGCCTCAAGCAGGGATGCGATGGCGGCCCTCTCCAGCTCATGCTCACGCTGCTTGAACAGCGACCACTTCTTCAGGAGCAGGGCTCTCCGCTCACTCTCCTCAAAGGGGAGCTCCACTGGCGGCCGCTGCCTGGGAACACGCAGAGCCAAGGGCGTGACCTGGAGGCACAGGCCTCGCCAACCGACTGCACGGGACCCGAGTGTCCCCGCTGGAGATGCGCGTGGAACACGGGGACAAACCAAGGGGCGGGACGGTGGATGTGGCAACAAGGGAACCACGCCGGTCGCTTTACATGGAGACAGGAAACAGCGATGCCCCAGCAGGCCGTGGTGAAAGCCGGCTTTGGAGAAAAGTCAAATGGCGGCGTGAAAACAGACACCAATATCCCAGGGAGTCGACAGCCTGTTATCAGCCCTGCAGACCCCACACCGCGAGGTCCCCGACACAGCGTGGCACTGCTGTATAAACGGGCTCTGACGAGGCAGCGATCCCGGCCACCCCACTCCACAAACACAGGCTTCAGGCCTGTGCGTCCCGCAGCAGGAGGCTGAAGGTTTCCTGCCATCGGAAGGGATGGGGGCTGTGGGCCACATTCGAACCCGCTCGACCCCTGCCCAGAGTTTCACGCCCACACTTGGCCGTTCAGGAGCAGCGCCCAGTGCTTCCTCCAGGAAGAGACTCGGCATGGGGCCAGGCCAGCCCGGGTCTATGACCCTGCCCATGATAGGTGTGAAGCTCCCGTGACACCACTTCCTGAAGGTAACAGAACTGTTTTGCCCCAAGACCTCAAACCCAGAGGCCCTCACCTCGCTTGATTCAAGAACTTGACCGGGGTGATAAAATCCTCAATGGGAATCAGCTCCTGGGTCGCCTTCTCCAGTCGCCGGATCCTCTTTTTCAAGCGCTCCTTCACCGCCTGGTCTTTCTTGGGGTCCACCTTCTTCTTCTTCCGCAGAGGCTCTGCTCTAAAGCACAAAGTGGACACTGGAAGTCTTCCTCTGTGGTCTCGTGAGCGTGCAGAGACATGGCGCTAGGGGAAGTGCCCACACACTGCAACTGTGCTCTGCACTAGGGAAGAACCGTGTGCGCCGGCCTCCTGGGACAGCCTCCAGCAAGGGTCCTCAGAAGGGCGGGCATGTTCAACCCAGGAAGGGGTGGAAAAATTCCATGGGGTGTCAGGGCATAAATTAAGGAGAAGTGCTCATTTCTAGTGCAAGGGTTCAGGTAGGCCTTGAGATAAACTGAAATATGAAAATACCAAACTGATTAATTACACGCTCATCCCTCATATTTTCTATGTAATTTTTAAGCTGAAGTACAGTTGTTTAACACTGTTGTGTTGATTTCTGCTGTACTGCAAAGTGATTCTTTTATGCATACATACATCTTTTTTCCCATTCTTTTCCATCACATTATCTGAGAATACTGAATCTAATTCCCTGTGCTATACAGTTAGGCCTTGCTGTTTATCCATTAAAAACTTGTTACTCACATTTTAAATAGATGTGTGATTTATAAACATGAGTAACACTAAAAGAGACAGTATAACAAAAATGACTAGGAAGTTCCTGTTTATACCATTTGACATGTTAACAAATTTCCTCATCCTCCAGCACCAACAAGTCTGGCTTACCTTGACACATCACTGTGCAATAAGTTACTATTAAGAACAATCGAATCCTCTGGCATCAAGACTGAGTCTCATCACGCCCGTACAAGATGTCCAGGGTCCCAGGTGGAAACAAGGACCCTCCGGCCTCCCCCCACCTCTCCAGGGAGTAAGAAACAGACACTATCTGTGCTCTTTAAATCTTTTACATAAGAATCCCTTCAAAACGAATTAACTTTTCTTCAAACCATTCTGCATTTAATTTTGACCTGGTTAGACAGAAACCGAACGTCGCGCACCCTCGCTCTCCGGGCGCCCGGGCGCGACCCCCGCCCGAGGCCGGGCCGGCGGCCGGGTTACCTCATGGGCACGAGGCCCCAGAAGGACAGCAGGGAAGCCCGCCGCCGCGCGTCCCTCGTCTGCGTCGGCCGCGCCCCCAGGAGCCTGGAAGAGACCGGACGCGCGTCACCGTCCGCGTCAACGTGAGGTCGCTCGGGACCCCGGTGACTGCCTCTCAACCCACACCCCCGCGCCCGCTCTCCGCCCTCACCCGCTCGCGGGGCGCAGCGCGCGCCAAGCCGCCGCCAGCGCCGCGGCCGCCATGCCCCCGGGTCGCCGGTTGCCGCTTCCGGGCGCGCGCCCCTCGGCCGTCCGACCCGCGCGGTGCGCCGCTCTCCGGTCCGGCCGCAGCGCAGCCTCGCGGCCCGGCGTTCCGGCTACCGCCGCTGCGCCTGGCCCCGCCCCCAACGCGGCCCCGCCCCGCGGCCGGCGCCTCGCACCTCGCGCCGCTCGGGGGCCTCCTTCCCGCGGGCGCCGCCCACGGGCCGCCAGGCCTGCTCCCCGCGAGGGCTGTCCCCCGCGCGGTGAGGCCGGCGGCGCCCGGGAGGCCGAGAGCCCTCGCGCCTCAGGCGAGCCGGGCGTGCGGTAAACGCCGCGGCTCGTCCGCCGGCGTCGGGTCCGGGCCTCGGCGCCGCACGTGGCCCTCGCGCGCGGGTGCTCAGTGAGAGCACGCTGGGGGCGGCTAGCCGGCCGGGCACCGCCGGGGCAACGGCCGCCCCCCGCCCCAGGTGCCGCCCGCCCGCGCGCGCGCCCCCCGCCGGCCAACCCTAGTCCCCGCCGCCCGGGGCGGATCCGAAGTGGCGCCGCCCGCCCTGCCGGCCCCGGAGCCGCTCGGCCCGAGCACGCGGGGAGCGGTTTCCCGCCGGGGCCGTTTGGCAGGTGCGCGCCGTGACTTCCGGCGTTGCCCGGGAGCCGCCGGAGGAGGAGCGGCGCGGGGGATGCGGCTGTGGCGGCGGCGGCCGAGCGCTGGGGGCGGCTGTGGCGGCGGCGGCGGGGGGCGCGGGCAGGCGATGGCGCGGCGGCGCTGAGGGCACGGGGCGGGCGGCGGCCGGAGGGCGGGCGGCGGCGGCGGCTCCATGGCCCGGGCGCGCTGAGGGACGCGGCTCTCGCCTCAGCCCGGCGGCGGCGGCCAAACAATGAAGCTCCTGAAGCCGACCTGGGTCAACCACAATGGTGAGTGCGCGCGGGGGCCGCGAGCCCCGGGGCGGGCCGGGGTCTGGGGCGCGGGGGAAGCCGCCGGCCGGTCTTCCCGCCTCACCCCGGCGCGGGGCGCCCGGGTCGCGGGGCCGGCGGGCGCGGACTCCGTCCTCACTCTGGGGCACCGGGCGCCGCACGTGCTCGCGCCCCCGCACGTGCGCGGAGCCCTCGGTCGCAGCCCAGCGGCGAAGGCGACCCCGGGCGGAGGTCGGCCCGGGCCAGCATGTGACGGCTGGGCGCGGTGGCCCTTCGCTGGCGGCGTGTAGACCTGGAAGGGGCACGTCCTGCTGTACCCGAGGCTGGATCCGCTGACTCTGTCTCCGAGTGGAGCCCCGTGACTCCGGGCTGAGGCCCCCTAGCTCGCGGGACCTCGTTCGCACCGAGTTAGAGCGTCAGGGCTCCTCGGGTGGGGCCCGCGGGGCGCAGGTGTGTGCTCGGAGAGCGCCCGCCGGGGCCCCACGGCACATCCGGAGCGGACTGGTCAGTGCCCTGGGTGAGAAGAGACTGGTGCAGAGACGCGTGCGGCGACCGGCAGGGCTGGCCTAGTTCTACCTGGAGCGCACACCTGCTGCAGGACTTGGCCTTGGCTCCCTGGGGACGGGAGCGGAGCCAGCCGCCACCCTCCACGGGCAGTGCGGGGGGGCCTACTCTCCAGCCCAGGGTCCCTCCCGCCGCCGCCGCCGGCTGTCTGACTGCTGATAGATAGGCAGTCACCCTGGTTCTGTCCTGTTCCTCATTTCTACTCAGCCGGGCGCCTAGAGGGAGCTGCAGTGTTCTTTTTAGAGCTTGTCGGGTAGGTACTTTCACCTTCTCTAAGCCAGTAGCTTTTTAGTTCTGAACTTGGATCTCAGGATGCTTTCTTCTGCGGCATCTGAACTGAAGACCAGTCTGTTCTTTGGCTTGGAAGTGCTCTCCCTTTCCATTTTTCTTGCAGGGTATCACGTCTCTTGTCATTACCCAGGGTCCGGGTGAGGTCCCCCTTTGCTCCTGAGTTACTCCCCTAGACCCTCTCCGGCCCCAGGGTGGGCGCCTGTGTGTCCCCAGTGCGGGGACTGCCTGGCTGCTCCGCATCCCCCGCCACACTCAGCTGTGCCTTCTGTGCAGAGGGTCTGATGATGCGGCTGAGCAGGTGAGAGCTGAGGGGGCCCGTAGCTGACGAACTCGGCTGATGGTGCGTGAAAGCAAAAGCGGTGAACTCTGGTTTCATTTTTCCTGCCTTTCTCTCCAAGCGCATTTCCTGAGGTGTAGAGTGAGGTCTCCCCCAGCAGAAGTGGGCAGATGTTCAGTAATTATAAATCGTGCATGTGAGTCAGGAAAGGAAAAGTCAGTTGCTGTGCAAGTGAAGCCTGAAAGAATCTTCACTCGGACACACCGCTCAGCCAGGTTGTGTGTGTGGTACACCCTCCTCCCGTCTTCCTCCCGCTGTGTAATTTCTCCCCTCGTGATGAACTCTTTTGTAGGACATGAGTTTTACGCTGCATAAGCACAAGCAGGTCGGGATGCTTAAGCGATCATTTAGGCGCAGATGGGAAAGAGTCTGAGCTGGGCGGGGTGGGCCGGACTGTGGGCCGGGGCTCCTTCCTGTGGCCTCTCCACCGGCCTTGAGGACAGGGAGCCTCACGGTGTCTGCCCTGCCTGCTTTGTGGTGCGATTGGGGTGTTTGCTTGGGGAGGAAGACAGAGGGCTCCCCAGAGTCTGGAGTGCATTAGAAACCTAGGAGATAACGATTAAAGAAATTGAGACTCTTTTAGACCTGTTCGTTGTCAAATCTCCTTTCTTTTAAAGTCTCCTGAAATCAGCCCCAGTCTCATGGAGCGTTCAGACGGACCATTGTTGGTAAATGACGGCTCTTCTGAAGCGCAGGCTAACTGATGGTCTGGACCACACCTGTGCTGTCCTGTAAAAACTGATGAATGGCGGGAGCTGCTTGGAACCCCAGTGGTGGGTGGTGGCCAGCAAAGCCACCCTTACTTTAGTTTAACAAACCAAAGAGATCGAGGTGCTTTGGAGAGTACGTCACTGTGCTTTCTGGTTTCCTGACTCTGCACTCCATTTCCTCACTGATTAGGTAGTTTGAACATACTTTTTCTGGGGTCTCAGAGCCCAAAGAGGGAAGGAGCAGAGAGCCCTGCATTTTCCGTGGGGGCAGGATCCTTTGGATGGGGTGAGCGGGCAAGTGTCTGTCGAGGGCAGGTGTGCTCTCCCGTCTTCTTTTCCGGGCTGACGCGTGCTGAGGCCTTGCCTCTAGGGGAGGGTTTCTCCATCTCAGCGCTGCTGACGCCTTGGGGCGCGTGACTGCATGGAGACCAGCCCGTGTGTTGTACAGTGTTAGTGGCAGCCCTGGCTTCTGCCCTCCGGTGCCAGTAGCACCTTCACACAGCGACACACAGACATCATCCAGTTGTGACGATAGCACTGGTCTCCAGACATAGCCGGTGCTCCCTGTTGGCCAGGTCAGAAGCCCCAGTCAAGAACCACTGTGCTGAGGAGGTGAGCTAAATCTTGAAGTCATGTCACAGAAATGAGCTTTGAACATGGGGTCAGATCAGGTTCAAGACATCATCGTTTATTAACTGAATTCTTGGGCTTTTGACTCCACCTTCTGGACCTTGGTGAGATCCATCCCTGCCGTTTGATCCTGTGCCCAGACTTGGAAGGCTATCTTCAGCTAAGGCGTGTTACAGGAGCTCCTGAGGTTTGTCATGTATGTAAAGGTTACATACAAGAGACTGTTCACACACGTGCGTGCACGTGGTTCATTCTATGTTCTTGGAGACACTATTCCTTTGTTGCTCAGTTATGTCCGACTCTCTGTGACCCCATGGACTACAGCATGCCAGGCTTCCCTGTCCTTCACCATCTCCCAGAGCTTGCCCAAACTCACGAACATTGAGTTGTGATGCCATCCAACCTTCTCGTCCTCTGTCGTCCCCTTGTCCTCCTGCCTTCAGTCTTTCCCAGCATCAGGGTCTTTTCCAGTGAGTTGGCTCTTAGCATCTGGTGGCTGAAGTATTTTATTTTAGGCCTGGCCAAGATAAGGTTTGCGTTTAATTAGGTTATCACTGTATGTTGGTTCGAAAGTGAGGGTAGTTACGTTTTGATTGTAGGAAAATGTAGTCTGTATGTTGAGAAAACTTCACTGGAGATTCATGGTTCTTCCTCTCCCTGAGCCTTTGTCCTCTTGTGGAGTTCATGCACAGCTCTTGAGTGAAGCCCATTCCAACCAGAAGGGCCAGGACTGAAAGAACCACATCCTGCTTTGGTTTCTGGCTTATGCTTTGATGGCAGTGTTATAAAAAGGTGTCTGGCAAATTTTCAACAACGGGGTAGTTTGTCAGTCGTCCCGTTGCTTTGTGGTGTGTGTTTTTCTCCTGTCTGTGACCCCTTCTCATCCCACAAAGGATTTAAGGCCTTTTACCGCCATTTAAGAATGTCAGCTTGAAGGGGAGACGCAGGGAAGGGAGATGGTACCACAGCTGCCTGGTCGTTCCGTAACCTGTGCCATTGGCCCAGATCAGACTAGTCCAACAGGCTGGTGTCTGGGGACGTTCTGGGTTTCCACCGCTGGCGGGGATGGAGCTCCAGGAGCTGGTGGGTAGGGGTGCGCTGTGGCCTCGCCAACGTCACCCCGCAGCAGTCAGCTGGCCGACGCCCGTGCTTGGGGGTCACTCTGGGTCAGCGTGTCTCTCGGTGGTTGCTGTTGGGGACTTGTTCACCCATCCCACTCAATTGTGAGCTGCTTGAGGACAAGGGGTTTGCGTTTTATTTTGGAGTCAGGTGGTCCTCCTCTTGAGTCTCTGCTGCTTGCCAGACGTGTATTCCAGAAGGCTCTTGACATTTCTTACCTGGTCTGTTGAGTGAAGCAAGTAACACCTGCCTCGCCTGCCCCCAGCTCACCTGTGAAGGCTCAGGAAGTGTATACTCTTCACACACTCACACCAGCTCACGCCTGGAGACAGTAGGTGGATTTTGAAAAGTAACCAGAATACGTCTGAAGAGGGCTCAGAAGCAGCTAGGTGGGATTTTGCTTTGCACTGTACACTTGGGGTTTATGTCCTCAACACTGAACCCTCCTGCAGAGAAGTCCTGTGGGATCAGAGGTGAATGTGTGCCAGGCAAGCGTGGGGAACAGACCGCTGTCCAGAGTGCAAGGCGGACAGCCTCCCAGGAGGAGGCGGGGTTGGGGTACGCGTGCCGTAGGCCTGAGTCTGGCCCTTGGGAGGACGGGGGCGCGGAGGACGTGCTGCTGCTGGGGAGTGTCTGGAGTGAAGGCCCCGGGGAGGGCTCTAGCAGGCGAGCGTGTCCGCGTGGGGACTGTGCGGGCCTCAGCAGCTGGGCTGTGGGCTGGAGCCCGGGGCACCTCCCTGGAAGAGTGGGCTCCTCCTGGGGCATTGGGGGGGTGCCTGGGCCTTCCTGGGGAGGCTGAGTGTTACAGGAAGGCAGTTTCCTAGGCCTGGGTGCGAGACGCAGTGGAGGCAGGAGGTTGGGGTGGAGGTGAGCCAGGTAGAGGCAGGTGACCAAATTTGAGACGCTCAGTGGATTACGTTAACATGCTGAGAAGAGTAGGGATGGAGGTCAGGAAGTAAGGTGTTTTCAGATACTTCTTTTAACTTAAAGAGTGCTTAGAAAGCTGCTTTAGCCTTATGAGTAGAATTGCAGTCATATAGCCAGGAGGGGCCTGCAGCCTTGGCGCCTGTCTCAGGGCCTGTCTGCCTCGACCCCTCCTCTTCCCCAGAGGTGTGAGGTGCCTCTGTTTCTGCAGGGGTCTGCCCGTGGACTGTCAGGCTGTGCGGCTCCTGAAACCTGGGTCTGGATGAGCCCTGGGGATAAGCATTTATGCGAGCACATGTTACCGTCCTGCTGAGGTGAGCAGCGCACCTGGAGACGGAGTGGGCATTGGGCCTGGCGCAGACCCCGGCCGCCCACCTGCCCTCCGAGCGTCTGCCGCGTGCCTGCCTCTCCTGCAGGAGCAGGGCACAGCGCCGCCCTCTCAGGCAGCAGGCAGTGCCATTCCCGCCAGGAGGAGTGGGGGGGGGGTCTGCTCAGGACTCATGGGCACCTCGTGTGAGAAGAGGGGCCAGAAGGCCTGGCCGCCTCCTGCGGGCTGAGGGCCTGGGGCTACGTCTGCGGGGCCTCAGGCTTGTCCCCCGCTGGGCAAGGCGCTTAGGCCTCTGCACTCCCCCCAGGCTGCCAGCAATCCACCCCTAGGTGGGAGCATTCCAGCGGAGGGCAGCCAGAGTGCGCCTGCGGGGCGGGCCTGGGGAGGGGCACGGCCGGCTTCCCTTGGGTGCAGGAGTCGCCTGGCGCGGCCTCGTGACTCAGCCGGGCCGCAGGCCTAGGCCAGGTGTGGGAGCTGAGGGACCTGGGCAGGGGCTGTGACCGTGAGCCGTGCAGGAGGCAGCCAGGGTGGCGCCGGTGCATTGAGCGTGCACGTGGGTGTGGGTGTGTGTGTGGGTGTGGCATTCACACACACATACACACACATATGCTGGTTCTGAAGTGTAAGTTACATAGTGACCTGCACAGACACCAAGCTTCCCACATGGTGAGTTTTGTCAAGCAAGCAGGCTCTGTAATCTGTTCACCACTGGAGATGCGGGATGTTTTAACCTCCCCAGAGAGTCGCCAGGTGAAATATGGGGTGTGAGTTGGGTGTGAACGCGACCCCCAGGGTCAGGGAGGCTGTGGAGGAGCAGCCGGGGCGCCTTGTCAAAGCGCCGGCTCTGCCTGGAGCTGCCATTGCAGAGCAGGAGGGGTGGCTTCTGAGTCTGGCCGCGTCCACCACCAAGTTGGGCTGCACGGGGGTGTTGATGGGGTGTGGTCTGGAGAACAGAGCGCTTGGTGATTTTGCACTTGTCTGAAAAATGTAAAATAGTTTTTCTCAGAAAAGTAAAACCCGTTTTCTTTAGGAAGTTAGAAAATGCAAAAACGAGAGCACGTTGTTAAAACTTTTGAACGTGGTCTTTCAGACCATTTGGAAAAGATAACTGGGTGACTTGGTGCTTTTAAATACACGCACAGCTTTGGGACCTCCCTGAGGGTCCAGTGGTTAAGACTCCATGCTCCCAGTGCGGGGCCCGGGGCTCAGCCCTTGTTGGGGAACTAGACCCCTCGTGCTGAGTAGGACGGCCGAAAGAAAGAAAAACACACAGGCTTTATTTAGTGCATAGACTACATCATAAAGGTGCCTGAACCGTTTAAGACCTTAGCCACAGGCCAGCCTCACAGCTAACCCAGTGTTTACATTGTAGCCTCCCTTCAGACAGCTAAAGTGTCACCAGGCATTTTTCACTTAAGTAATATTGTAGGGGTTTTGTTCTTTTTTTAAATTGACCCAAAACATTGATTTGTTTCAGGTGTACAACATAATGGTTCAAAATTTGTACATATTGCAAAAATGATCATCGCAATAAGTATAGTTAACATCTGTCACCTCACGTAGTTACAGGATTACTTTTTCTTGATGAGAACTTCCAAGATTTACTCTCAGCAGCTTTTACATACATAATACCGTATTATTAACTATAGTGTGATTTTTTTTTTTAGGTTGTTAAATAGATTTTCCAGTCTATGGGAATATTGTACTTGGGTGTTCTTATCTTTCTAATGGATCTGGGTAGAAGGGATGATGCCTTAGAAATTCATAGGAAAAGGGACAACGGTCTGTAAACAATACACCTGCACTGTCTTCACCTCTGGTTCATGGCGCGAAAAAGCCAAAACCAAAACCAGCCCAGCAACAGTTGCATGATGTGATTCTCCAGCTTCCTTCCTGTGCGCTGTTTTGAACGTCTTGGGCAGCTGACACCTAAGGTGTCCGGCGGCAGTGCTGACTTAGGACCCAGAGGTGGTTGTTGAAGTGCTGGGGGTCCCAGAGGCCCCTCGGCTGTGCAGCCAGGCTCTGCTCCCCGGCGGGGGCGCCACATGAGTCCCTCTCAGCCAGGAGGACCTGCCGTCCCGGCAGGTGTGTCAGAACTCAGGGCCTCTGCCCAGCCTTTCGCGACTGCTGGTGTTTGGGGGGCCTGCTGTGCACTGCGGGGCCTGGGGAGACCCTGAGGAGGCAGACGAGGGACCCAGCCCTCGCAGTCCACATCCTGCTGGGCAGAGTCCACACCCATTCCTGGAAAAGCAGACTGGTGCTGGGGGTGGGGGAAGCCGGTGAGGGGAGAGCTGGTGGGCGCGAGAGTGAGGCGCTGGGCCCTGTGGGCCCGGTGGCCTGGTGGGCGGGCAGCCGGGCCTCTGCAGAGAGAGTGCAGGCTGTGGGATGGACGTGCACACTTGTCGCCTGCATGGGAAGCGTGTCCGCATACTGAAAGCAGCCACGGGTGTTTGACGCTCGTTTTTATCTCACAGATGGGCACGTGGTTTTAGAAAACAGGCTGTGAGGGTCTGTGTACATGTCTCTTGCTTACTGAGGTTCCGCCTGGGTGGGTTCACCTGCGTGTCCACAGCGGGAACGGCCGCGTGGTTCCAGCACCTGCACAAGCACGCCCAGCTCCCTCCCCCGCCCACCCGGTTGTGTGCATCCTCACGTGGTCTGGTCGGTGTTGGTTAGTGTTTGTTCAAGTGGTGAGAAAATAAACCTAAACTTCATCGTGTTAACCATCTTCTACATGTGTTATTTAGTCATGTCCTGTGTGTTCACGTTGTGGGGCAGCCAATCCCCACGCCTTTTCATCTTGCAAAACTGAAGCTGCCCCATCCCTTGGCACCGCCATTCTGCTTTGTCTCTCTCTCAATTTGACGCCTCTCGGACCTTTATACAAGTGGAATCGAACAGTATCTGTGCTTTTGTGACTGGCTGATGTGAATTAACAGAATGTCTTCGCGGTTCTTCCATGTCGTGCCTGTGTCAGGATTTCCTTGTTTTTTATTGCTGAGTGATGCTCCACTCTGCAGATGTACTGTGTTTCCTCCTCCGTCATCCACTGCTGGGCCCTGGGGCTGCGTCCTCCTCTTGGCTCTTGTGGATGAAGCTGCTGTGAACATGGGGTACAAATACCTCCTCCAGACCCTGCTTTCAGTTCTTTGGGGCATAAACCTAGAAGTGGAATTGCTGGATCCCAGGTAGTTCTGGGCTTCCCTTGTGACTCAGATGGTAAAGAATCGGCCTGCAGTGCGGGAGACCTGGGTTCGATGCCTGGGTCAGGAAGATCCCCTGGAGGAGGGCTTGGCAATCTGCTCCAGTATTGCCTGAGAATCCTCATGGACAGAGGAGCCTGGCGGGCTGCAGTCCATGGGGTCACAAAGAGTCGGATACAGCTGAGCGACTACGCACAGTCCAGCGCGGGTAACTCCGTTTGTACTCTCCTGAGAGCTGCCGTGGGGGCTGCACCAGTTTTCGTTCCCACCAACCCATGGGGTTTGTTTCTCCACCTCCTCCCCACCAGCCCTGGTCTTTACTTTTCTTTTTACGGTGGCTGTCCTTGGAGAATATCTGTTTGAGTTCTTTGCCCATTTTTTAGCGGCTTCTGTGATCCCATTTGCTGATGTTTGTCTGTTTTGGGCTGGGATTTCAGGCCTCAGCTGCTACACTCCGGATCTTTGTTGCAGTGTGAGGGCTTAGTTGCCCTGCCCTGTGGCACGTGGGATCTTAGTTCCTGGACCAGGGATCGAACCCTCGTCCCCTGCATTGCAAGGTGGATTCTTACTGGACCACCAGGGAGGTTCCCCTCGACCCATTTTAAATCAAGTTTTGGAGGGTTTTTTGATCATTAAGTTTTAGGAATTCTCGGTATGTTCTGGACATCTGGCATTACCAGTATTTTCTCACATTCTGTGGTTGCCTTTTTACTCTGTTGATAGTATCCTTTGATGGGTGAAAGTTTTCAAGAAATCCAGGTTGTCCATTTTTTCTTTTAATGCCCATGCCTTTGCTGTCATATCTTAACAAATTGTTGCCCAATCCAGTGTCATGAAGCTTTTTCCCCTCTCTGTTTTCTTCTAAGAGTTTTCATAATGTTATGTTCAACATCTGGGCCTTTGATCCATCTCAGGTTGGTTTTTGTAGGTGGTGTTAGGTGAAGGTCAGGACTGGGGGCCTCCTGAGGCCTGGGAGGAGGGTTCTGTCTGAGCGCCCCTGTCAGAACCAGCTTGGTAGCTGACTCTCTTCCTGCCCAGTGGGGAGCTGAGTGCTGCGGCCCTTGGATCTGCACCCCCAGACAGGGCACGGGAGCAGGGTGCTCTGGGGGGCTAGGGTCAGGGCCATCTGGGAGCAGAGCCTGAGAGTGGGCTGCCGGTTGCAGCGGCTCCTGGAGTGTCGCTCACTTGTGTCGCCGTCTCTGTAGAGGGATGGGCTCTGGTGGCCATTGGGGGCGCATCTCTGTGGTCCCACGGTAGGTTCTCAAACTGCAGCCACCGCCAGAGCCCCTCAGAGGTCTTTCCGTGTGTCCTCTGACCCGAGGTGCGTCCCTGCGGCGGAGACAGGTTCGAGCCTCGCTGAGCGCGGGTGCACCCTGCTCTGAGAGACTCCGGACTGAGGCGTGGGCCTCAGAGGCCCTGTGACTCGGAGTCTTCATCTGTCCCCTGCGGTGCCAGCCGGCCGTCTGGTAGATTAGGGTTCCGGCTGCCTGTCTGGTAGAGGAGGGAACCGCACAGAGAGGTGAAGCATCTTCCTCAAGGCGCTGCGGCTGGTGAGGGGTAGGGCCGAGGGTCCATCCCAGGCCCGGGTCCACCCCCATGTCCTCCAGCTCAACAGTTCCTTTTCCGTGGGAACCGCTACTGCCCCTGCCCCAGGGTGGCAGCCTGCCCCAGGCTCTGCACTCCTAAGTGGCACCCCATCTTCTGGCTGACCCTCTGCCTTGGGGGCTCAGGGCAGCTGTGGTTTCTGCAGGAAGCCCCGGGCTCCGCAGCAAGGCTCGCGGCAGGGCCAGGCTCGGTGTCCGCACTGTCCCTGCCCCCCTGGGCTGTGCTGTGCCCGGCCCAGGCTGCGGGTGCTCAGGGTGGGTGTGTAGGCAGGTGAGTGTGCTGGGCTCCAGCCGGGGACGTGGGCGCTTCTCACTGCTGACCACTTAAAACCGGTGCCAGCTCAGCTGGGGCTTCATTCGCTCCGATGGCAGCTGCCCAGGCAAGTTGGCTTATGCAGAACACGAAGGAGCAGGCTTCTTGGGTTATCTTGTCCCCGCGCGTCCTTTCTCTTCCCCGCGGTGCAGATGGCAGGAAACCACCTTCTCAGCGGCTTCCCTGCAGCCCCTCCACTTGCGGGGAAGGGTGGCACGTCCCCCGCGCTGCCCATGCCTGCCTTCCCCTGGCCTCTGGGGACGGCTTCTGGGCTCTCCTGAGGGTGGCGGGGGCCCGTGCAGGTCTATGCCCCGGATGGGCTCTGGCAGCCGCTGCGCATGGGTGGCTGCTGCTGGTTCAGGACTGACAGCCGCCCTGGCGCCCAGCTCTGAACGTACTGCCCGTGCTCGGGACGGGCCCACGGCTGCCGGGCAGAGCTCACCTGTCACAACAGAGCTGCGGCTCGGGGCTCGAATGACTGCTGCCTCCAGAACGCAGAGCAGGAGCGTTTGGCGTCTGTGCCCTGCTGCTCCCTGCCACCGCGTCATGACCAGGCAGGGGCCTTCCCCGGCCTCATGGGAGCTTGCGCTTGGCTTCACCGAGGCTGTGCCCTCCGGGAGACGGCACTGCAGGGAGCCACACTGCCGTTTGGTCCCCGCTTGCTGTCATGTGACACCAGAGTCTGACCTGCATGCCCGCGTCCACCGCGCCCCTCTGGGGTGATGGAGACAGAGCATCCTCAGCTGAGAGACCCCTGGCGACCACCCCACGTCTGTGTCGGTGACCGCTAACGTCTAGCTCGCCATCAGGCCACTCGTGTGTCCCTGGGCCGGGCCCAGGGCTGAAGGAGGCCAAGAACTGGGAGACACCCACGAGCGCAGACAGTCTGCTGTGGTGCCTACGCCGGTCAGTCTGCCCAACTGGCTCCAGCCTCGCGGCCCCGGTGGGGCCTGGGCTTCCCCACGGGGACTGCCGTCTGATTGACCGCACTGTGGGGCCGTACTGGCGGAGACGACTCAGTGACGCCAATGGGCCCAGCCGTCCAGGGTGGGGGTCACGATGAAGGGGTGGTGCCCATTGCTGCCGCCCCTGGGACCGGGGCCGGCCGAGCTGCCTCTATGACCTAGGCTGTCGGCCTCCCAGACATGCCCACCTGATGGTGACCTGGGTGTGAGTGTGGAGTCTGCAGGCCCAGCCCGCGGGCACAGGACGTCATCCCGCTGGCGGGCTGCGGGCTGCTCCGTGCCTGGGAGGCTGTGGGGCAGCTTGCGCTGTTGCTAACTCGCGCCATTTGTTGGCCGCCTGTTTTTTTGCCTCAGAGCAGTGATTAGGGTTAGTACTTGAATAACTGGTATATTGCATGTTTCGGATTGTAACTATGTGTTTCTTTTCTCTGTTTCCAGGCAAACCAATTTTTTCAGTTGATATTCACCCGGATGGGACCAAGTTTGCAACTGGAGGGCAAGGTAGGTTCTGGGGAGCAGCGGGGTGCTGTGCCCGCCCCCCGCTCTGCAGTGCGCCCATGGCGGGTCATGGCCAAACCTGGGGCTCAGCGCGCGCTCTAAGTGTTTTGGCAGCAGGTTTCTGTTCTGACCCTTGTTGAGTGGGCTCCTGTTGAAGGCAGCCTGCATCCTGGCTTCCTGAGCGCGGGGAGGCTGGTGGTCCCACGACAGAGCGGGGGGGGGGGGCCCGCTGGGCGCAGGCTTCAGCCCACCGTCACCGCGCATCTCTCGACTCGAGCGAGCTCCGCACTGTGCCCAGGGCTGGGCTCCGTCCTCGTCCGCGGGGGTGCGCCTGCCTGCCGGGCTGGCACCCTGAGGTCTGGGGCTGATGAGCAAGTGTCCTTACATCCTGGCCGGGAGGCCGTCTCAGGAGTGCTGTGTGGAGATTTTGACATGTCCATGTCCAGGCCCTTACTGGTTTTCACTCCTGTGCTAGAGAGTTAGTGAGGGGCTGCCCTTTGGGAGTTCCCAGCAGTGGGATCCCTCCCAAGGTGCCCAGGCGTGTGTGCTAGCAGAGTGCCCGCTGCCAGGCGGTCTCCCCCCGGCGGTGATGGCACAGGGTAGGCAGGGAGGTCGCGAACCTTTTCCCTGTCGAGGGCACGTTTCAGGCTCAGTTCTCAAAACGTCCGGTCAGCTCGGTGGGGGCAGCCCTGACAGGGGGGCAGGTGTGGGATGGCCTGCACAGCCGCTTGTGTCCCAGATGGGGGTCTGGGTCCCGGGTGGGCATGAGGACCCCCTGGGCCCCTGGTGGGCCCGTGTTGGAGGCCAGGGCAGAGCCCCCAGCCCCCGAGCCCAGCAGTGCTTGTTTCTGTTCATTCGACCGGTTGGCCTGACTCTGCCGGGCAAGGGTGGGGCATGGCGTTCTGTGCCCACTCCAGACTCATCAAGCTGTTTCTGCTCCTCCGTTCCAGGACAGGATTCTGGGAAGGTTGTAATCTGGAATATGTCTCCAGTCCTCCAGGAGGATGACGAGAAGGACGAGAATGTCCCCAAGATGCTTTGCCAGATGGACAATCACTTAGGTATTACAGGGTGGCCCTTTGCAGGCTTTGCGTGTTGGCACAGTGCCCAAGGTTAGCACGTGTGTTTATGATCAGAGAGATAAGGCCGTGCGGCGCTAGCTCCCGTGGCCTGCTGTCTGACGCGCAGATGTTGGCTGCACACCTGGGTGAGTTATTCAGCAGAAGACCCGGCCCGCCCACAGAACCACCTTTGGACAGTCTGCAGGTACCTCCGGTGATTTCCTGCTCACGAGTCATTCCTGCCTGATTCCACGGGGCTTTGGGACCAGCGGCCTGGAGGCAGTAGGGTTCCGGGGAAGGGTGCCCACGAGACAGCTAAGCAGATGCCGGGTCGGCTGCCGTGGCCCTCAGGGCCTCCGCCAGGCCCTCAGGGCTCCCCAGTGGGGTTGCAGTGTCCTCTCCCGTGGTCGCGCCGTACTTCCCTGCCCTGGAGCGCCCGGAGGCCGTACCTGGCTCTGGGGCCCGCCCAGCTGCCCCGGAGACCCTCCACTCCAAGTTACGCCCCCGTGTGCACTGCGCCCCTCCCGTGTCCACAAGAGGGCCACAGCCCGGACACCGTCCTGTGTCGTGGGGCTCCGGGGGCTCGGACCGGCAGGGCCTGGATCTCTGCCCGCTTAGTTGGTGCGTGCAGGGCTGTCTGCCTGCGGTTAGGAAAGAGCTGGTAGGTGGCTTGAAGCCAGTTTGATGCTGTACCGAGCCGCTTCCCCGGATGCTTTGGAGAGGGCGTCTCGGCCTTTCCTCACGAACCCTCCTGTGGAGGGTCGTCCCTAGTCAGAGACACATCTCAGCAGTCTGCACCCCTGCTGACGTGAGGGGTCTGAGTTCCCAGTTCCTGTACCACGTGCTCGGCACTGACCTCCCAGAGACGAGGCCCCCGCGGACCCTGATCTGGGGGGGCGCTTGTGCAGGCAGTCGGCGCCCTGCACGCCCTCCTGCCCCGACAGAGTGGCCTTCAAGAGCTGCACCTGCTGCCCGGCCCCGCGGACGTGTGACCACTCTGTTTCTCTCCCCAGCGTGTGTGAACTGTGTGCGATGGTCAAACGGTGGGATGTACTTAGCTTCCGGGGGAGACGACAAACTGATTATGGTGTGGAAGCGGGCTACGTAAGCATCATTTTCTTTTCTTCGTCTTGTATCTAGAAGCTTCTTTGCTGGTCTTTATCCCACCCTGGCACTGAGATCCCCAGAGCTCCAGCTTCAGGGGTGGCAGGAAGTACACGTGGAGGGGGGCAGCCACGTACGTGCCTGCAGGCCTGCTCAGCGCCCCCGGGGCTGGCACTGGTGGCCTCTCTGGTTTGTCCTTCGAGAGAGGCCTCCCCGCACACGGGGTCCTGCGGTGGGGTCCAGAGCCCGCGCTTCTTGGTGTTCACCTGCTCCCTCTTGCCCGGGACTCCACAGCCCTGCCCGCCCCGAGCGCCTGCACTGCACCCACAGTGCACTGTCTCCTGGGGTCTCCCAGGTTGGTCCTGGGCCTCTGGGCCAGGCAGGCTAGGGACCAGATGCCTCCAGCTCAGCCGGAGTGTCTCTGGGGCTGCGTTGAAAGAGCCTGCCTGTAGCCTGCACAGGTTCTTCCGGACGGAGGGTGTTAGCGGGTCACGCCTGCGGGGCCCGGGGACCACCCCAGCGCTGTCCCGGCCCCAGCGTCCCAGCAGGGAGTTCACGGCCCTGCAGGAGGGCCTCAGGGATTCCATGGCTTTAGCTAACGTAGAATAACATATGTGGTACCCAGTTTGGGAAACGGAAAGAAATCACAATCCCACCACTTAAGGGGAGCCACAGGCTGTGTTTGTGTGTTTCCACGTGTCCTGGGCTGTGCTCCAGCGTGGATGACGTCAGGGAGCTTGTTCTGAGTGACACCCGGGCCTGTGGCTGTCATGTCACTCTGTCTCGTGGACACATTGCCAAGGTCGGTCAGGCTGCGAGTGTCCGCCTGGTGCACAAATGCGGCCTCGCCCGCCCAGCCCCCACTGTGCAGCCGGCCGCTGTCTGTCTGTCTGTCTCCGTGGCGCCAGCCCGGCCCCCGCTGACTCCTCTCTTGCACAGGTACATCGGGCCCAGCACCGTGTTCGGCTCCAGTGGCAAGCTTGCCAACGTGGAGCAGTGGCGATGCGTCTCCATCCTGCGGAGTCACTCAGGCGGTGAGTGGGCTGCCCAGGGGGGCACCAAGCGGCCCCGTGGATCGCGGGGCCTCAGCGCAGCCCTGCATCTGGCCGTCCCGACCCCCCGCCTGCCTCTAGCGGCGTCAGTGTCCCCACTCCTGCCCTCATGGGCTGTGTGTTTATATCTTTAATGTAGAACTCCCCACGTCCCGCTGTTTATCCTGGGAACTGAGTCACTGCCTCATCAGTGGATCGCTAAGTCCGTAAGCGCACTTTCTTTATTCCACAGAAACCCGCACACGGGGGCCTACTGGAAAGCTTCTTCCTTGACTTTGAGTGTGTTTAGAGTGTTTTCAGTGGGCACTTTTCAGGTCTGGACCGAGGTGGACAGCACTCGGTCAGAGGCCAGGGACCCCAGAGTCAGTGCAGTTCAGTCTTCCTCCGAGAGCCTGCAGTCTAGCCAGGGGGCTGGGGGCCAGCCGTGAGCTGGCCGCATCTCACCCGCTGCATCTGCAGGGCAGCTCTTGGGGTGCTGGTTGTGCGTGCAGGGCCGGTCCTGGAGGGCTTGTGGCTCTGCTGATGGGGGCCCTTACAGCCCTGGGGCACTGTGCGACAGGAGGCAGACTCGGGCTCAGGCGGAAATGGCCAGGGCCCAGCCGGGCCTGTGTGCATTGAGAAGAGACAGACCGGGGAGCTTCCTAGGGCAGAGCAGGGGGGAGCAGGCCCCTCGTGGGTGCCCGCAAAACCAGCGGTGGGGGGGAGCCTGCAGCTGGGGAGGGCAGAGGGACACGCTGCATTTGATGCTGGAAGGGTGAGCGGGGGCTGAGGGAGGGCTGCTGGGTCACCTTGACAGGGTCAGCTGTGTAACTAACCACCTTGTTGGCAGTGCAGCCTTGTTGGGCTTCTCTGGAACCCGGGGAGCTGCCCGTGAGGTTACCCAGGTGGGGGGCTCAGAGAGGACTTCCATGGACCCACACCTGAGACTGGGTCTGGGCCCACTCCCCAGGGCTCCTCACAGGTAGGCAGGGCTGCCCACCTTCAGTGGGGGCACCTGCCCCCTCCGGCAGCAGGTGTGAGTAAAACCATTTAAGAAAAAGGAGAAAAGCAGAAATAGATGGGTAGAAAGCATTGGATCTTGAACAGCAACGTGTGAAAACCAGGTACTGGGCATGTTTAACCAGGATGGGGAGAAACACCTTGATAAAACTAGAAGTGAAAGGTCTAGGAGAGCATTTAACCTCGGTGGAAATCGTCAGAGTATAGTGTGATGTGTAGTGTTGAGCTAAAGACAAAACACAAGAAGAAATAGGGTTTGCTAGAAAGTTCTAGTTTACACAGTTGATACCACAGGGTTAGGAAAACCTGAGCAAATGGTAACCATGGTGGGGAGCTGGGAGTCACCTTCAGAAAATGACTCCTGAGCCCACATTATCTGTCGAGGCATGGTTTCTGACTATTAAGAATTTTTCTGAAACTTAGAAATATTTACTCCTCAAAGGAAGCTACAACCCTGCATTTCCAACAAATATGAACAAAGCTGGAAAAATCAGAAATACCAGAATACTTGTGAATTTAATAACATTTGAAAGCAGTGATTCATTTTAATTAAGTATGACTTATAACAGAAGAATTTTGTGTTGTGGTGCTCTGTTCACATATGTTAACATACTAGAAAGTTAGGTAAGAGAAGCCGGGGTTATCCTAGGGCGTTCTGAAATGAATATTAGGTTATTTGGCATCAATTCCTAATAAAAATCCTTTTTTTTTTTTAATGGCCATAGATAACTGTTCCCTTATTGCGATAAGGTCTCCCCTGGGTCTTTGGGAGCAAGGGCAAACACAGGTCACAGTTGAGCCTTGCCCCATTGGAACAGAGAGGAGACAGACGTGGATGTTGTCGCCACGGCGCTCCTGTGGAATTTCTACAGTTTAACAGAATCAGAAGGTGCACAGGGGGTGCCCTGGTGGTCCAGCGGGGAGGATGCAGCACTCTCCCTGCCAGGCGCCGGGCTCTGTCTCTGGTCGGGGGACAAAGACCCACCAGCCGTGTCAGTTGAGTCGCTCAGTCGGGTCCGACTCTGCGACCCCATGGACTGCAGCACACCAGGCCTCCCTGTCCATCACCAACTTGCAGAGTTCACTCAAGCTCATGTCCATCGTGTCAGTGATGCCATCCAGTCATCTCAAGCTGTGTTGTGTACCAAAAAAGAAAAAAGAAAAAGGAAGCACACAAACTGGAGAATGATATAAAATTGAGACAATGTGAGGAACGAAGCTCTTAGAAAGCATTAAAAAGCACTTCAGACTAATAAAGATAAGTTACTAAATTGGCCTCATGTAAGAAAACTTTCGGCTTTCTCTAGCAATAGCCAAAAGTTAGCAGTAGCCAAAGTAGCAATTGAAGTATCCAGTGATAAAAAGATCCGTGCAGTTTTACTCAGATTCCTAAGGAAGGTCTCAGAAGGTAGTTTCGGAGTGGAGAGCGGAGGGTGGGGAGGGGACAAGCACGTGGCCCGACCAGGCAGGGGCGCCCATGGAGCAGGAGCCCGGGGTGTGGCTGTGGGCTTGGGGCCGGGGCACTGGCTGAGCGAGGCAGAGCAGCCTGGGGGCCTGGGCCGTGGGGCGGGGGCTGCGGCCACACTGGGGGACCCGTGGCGGCATCGGGGAGGGCCTGTCGGGCTTCAGGGGTCATCACGGTGAACTCGGGGCGAGTAATCGGGCAGATCCAGGAAGCAGAGCAGCGGTGGTAGGTGGGGGCGGGCCTGCGATCTGGTCACAGTGGGTAACAGGCAGGGCTGGAGCCCAGGGCACGGCTGAGCAGCAGGACGGGGGCAGTGAAGATGCTGAGAGCTTCAGGGGCGAGCCCCACCCCCCACCCCCGCCCACAGCTGCCTGGGCACCAGGGGTCAGGGCAGCCGCAGGGCAGCACGTGGAAGCTGTGGCCTGGCCGGCGTGGTTCCTGCGGGTGTGGCCAGGTTCAGGCCCAGCTGGCGGGGCTTAGGAGAGACCTGGGTTTGGAGCTGGATGGAGCCTGGCTGGTCTCCTGCAGAGACAGGGCAAGAGCCGTCACAGGCAGGGGTGGGCGCCGGGCCCTCCAGGTGGACGGGGGCCCTCGAGGTGGACGGGCCAGGCTGTCATGGCTGGAAGAGCCATGGGAGCGTCTGGGGCAGCAGTGGGAGTGAGACCAGGGAGGGCTCCTGGGCGTGGCCATGGGGACAGTGGCCAAGGCCAGGAAGCCAAGGTTGTTGGTGCAGGTGGAGGACTTGAAGGATGTTAGAAAAGTCATTCTCTGGGAATCGCCCGGATGAAACGATGCCGGGGCGTTGGTGAGCGTGACAGCAGGGGCGGGGAGCGCCTCAGGTGCGTGGTCTGAAGGCAGGGGCTCCGAGCTGGTGTGCAGGGAGGTTGTGTCCCTTGTGGATATTGACCACAGACTCGGCAGTGGCTCCACAGGGCATCTGGTAAGGCAAGTCAGGGTGCGGGGGAAACTCACACAGAGTGACAGATGTCGAGGAGGCCGCAGGGCTGTAAGTTCAAGGCCCCGGAACCAGAGGAAAGTGTTGTTGTCCACGGGGGACGGGTCAGCAGCCACGCAGCAGCTGGCGGGCAGAGGAGGCCACGTGAACTCAGCTGAGGACAGCCTGATGTGCTCCAGCCGTGAGAGGAGCGTGTGACACAGAAGACAGAAGGAATGTTCACTCATCAGACTGCCAGCAGAGGGAATGTTTTTTCACAGTTAACAAGTGATGAAAGAAGTAATAATTTAAAAAAATACCACAAGGGAGAATAACAGACTTGACGACAGTAACCTCCTACAGGAAGGAAAACTGATGGAATTGGTGGTTAATGTCTATGTTTTCCTCAGTTCAGGAAATTGCTAAGAAACTTGCCTCTGTTTCGGAGCCCGACTTGAGCAGGCCTCTGCTCTATGCCTTGGGAGCACAGGGGTCTGGGGTGTGCGTGGAGCCCCCAGCACCCCAACAGGCTCCAGAAGGGGTTCCTGTGTGCCCCCCCCTCCCCCCGCGCAGACCTGCCTTTGCCTTAGAACCCCCGCAGCCTCCTCCCAGCACATGGATGCAGCAGGGGAGGCCACAGACTGCCTCAGGCTCCGACAGGCAGTCTTGCCGCGGCCAAGTAAACAAAAATAGACTCAGCGGATTGGAAGGGAAGCCATCCTGAAGCTAAGAAGAGTTTTGAATCAGACATTGTGCTCGTAGCACGTGAGGAGCCCCCCGCCCACCCCGGGGCTGGGAGAGGGGTGCATCCGTCTGGAAGAAGCGCCCCACACGCGAGGTGTGCAGAGTGCCCTGGGTGCCAGTGTGCGTGAGAAGCCAGAGCCTGGTCCTGGCCCGCGCCCGCAGCGAGAGACCCCCGAGGAGCTCACGGCCTCGAGGAGAGGGCCCGATGGCTCTTGAGTGGCGGCTCTTTTTGTCTTGGCCCCCCAGCCCTTCCTCCGCACACCCCGTGCCCAGCCAGGCTCTGCGCTCGGAGGAACCAGGGCGCACTCGGCCATCTTGCCTGCTCTGCTGGGGCCGCCGCACACGGGTGCAGAGCACAGGCGCCCAGCTCCAGCGGGCCCTCCACACTTCATCTGGGGAGGGATGGGGCAGGGCGGGGCCGCCGGGCGCTCCAAATCTCCTGGCCAGTTGCAGGACCTGAGTGGGAAGTGCTTCAGGGTGGTTTAGAAAGTCTAGTGATGGTGGTCTCGGGTCAAGCCTGCTCAGCCATGAGAAGCCTGGGGCCGCTGACCGACCGGCAGGCGGGCGGGGTGGAGCTGTGTGTGCGCCCGCACCGTGGTGAGGCTGAGCGCCCGCCCCTGTCTTACAGACGTGATGGACGTCGCGTGGTCCCCCCATGACGCCTGGCTGGCTTCGTGCAGTGTGGACAACACCGTAGTCATCTGGAACGCCGTCAAGTTCCCAGGTCCGCGCCTCTGCCTGGGCGGTCTGGCCGCAGCACCGCCTGCTGGTGGCTGCAGCGGGCGGGCTGGGTCCCCTCTGTTGGCCTCTCAGGCTCCTGCCCGTAACTCAGGCCTCTGCCAACCGTGTTTAAGGTTTAAAAGTTGACTTTAAAGAAAGCAGTAATCGAGTGCCCATGCAGGTGCATGCCCAGTGCTGGAACTGGCCAGCTGGTGCGCCTTCTCCCCGGACTCGGCCTCTGCCCCCGGCGTCTCTGTGACGCCCTTGGGCGTGAGCAGGCGCGCACGTCCCTCTCTGCAGAATGCCGATTTTCCCGCTGACGGGCTGGAATCCCTCCTGACAGCAGAGCCCCGGCCAGCACTGCGTTTGCAGCCCACGAGGTGCTTCCTGTCCCTGCTCTGTCAGGGCGGGTTCCGTCTCGCATACCCTCGTCCTCAGTGAGGACGAACAGGGACCCCGCGGTGCAGGGCCCGCCCCTGCACGGTCAGGGTGGCTCTGGCGGGTGGAATCCTGTCCAGAAGGGAGACCAGCGCTGGGGCGCAGCTCCCGGGTGAGAGCAGACTGCAGGCTCTTCTGCACGTGCCCAGGCGGGAAGCTGGCCCGACGGCTCCTAAAGCCCCCTTTCTTGGCCGGCCAGCCCACTGCCCATATTTCTAGATAAGAGTTTTCCCCTGGTGACGTCTTTCCAACTCCTCTTATTTGTGCCCCCAGAAATCCTAGCCACTCTGAGAGGCCATTCTGGCCTGGTGAAGGGCCTGACCTGGGATCCTGTTGGTAAATACATCGCCTCTCAAGCCGACGACCGCAGCCTGAAGGTGTGGAGGACACTGGATTGGCAGTTAGAGACCAGCATCACCAAGCCGTTCGACGAGGTGAGAACCCGCAGTCCCCTCTCCACCCGCACCCACACCGCCTCTGACGTGGGGCAGAACTGTGGAGTCAGAGCTGCCCCCTTCTCGGGAGCTGTTAAGTGTCCACCTTTGCAGTGGAGAGACCTGTGTGGCTCAGTGCTGAAGGTGGGAAGCATGCCACCCCCATGGGGCTGGAGGCAGGCCTGTTCCTGTGGGTGCGTGCCAGCCTCCGCCCTGGGGGCAGGCAGCCTCTGCGGGCCCTTAGCTGTCCCGTGCACAGCATCCAAAGCTGCGACTGCGGTGGCTCACGTGCTGTCTTGCCCCTCTCTCATTCAAGTTCTGCATGCACGTGGGGTCAGAGCTGGGGGTTGCGTGGTCCGGGAGACGCTTCCTCAGCACCTCCTGTGTGTACACACGCCTCCTCAGCACCTCCTGTGTGTACACACGCCTCCTCAGCAGCACCTGTGTGTACACACGCCTCCTCAGCAGCACCTGTGTGTACACACGCCTCCTCAGCACCTCCTGTGTGTACACACGCCTCCTCAGCACCTCCTGTGTGTACGCACGCCTCCTCAGCAGCACCTGTGTGTACGCACGCCTCCTCAGCAGCACCTGTGTGTACGCACGCCTCCTCAGCAGCACCTGTGTGTACGCACGCCTCCTCAGCACCTCCTGTGTGTACGCACGCCTCCTCAGCACCTCCTGTGTGTACGCACGCCTCCTCCGCACCTCCTGGGTGTACGCACGCCTCCTCAGCAGCACCTGTGTGTACACACGCCTCCTCAGCAGCACCTGTGTGTACACACGCCTCCTCAGCACCTCCTGTGTGTACACACGCCTCCTCAGCACCTCCTGTGTGTACCACGCCCCTCAGCAGCACCTGTGTGTACCACGCCTCCTCACAGCTGTGTGTACGCACGCCTCCTCAGCAGCCCTGTGTGACGCACGCCTCCTCACACCTTCCTGTGTGTACGCACGCCTCCTCAGCACCTCCTGTGTGTACGCACGCCTCCTCAGCACCTCCTGTGTGTACGCACGCCTCCTCAGCACCTCCTGTGTGTACGCACGCCTCCTCAGCACCTCCTGTGTGTACGCACGCCTCCTCAGCACCTCCTGTGTGTACGCACGCCTCCTCAGCACCTCCTGTGTGTACACATGCCTCCTCAGCACCTCCTGGGTGTACGCACTCCTGTGTCCAGCCGTCCTGGAGCAGGGGTGTCTCCACACTGCACTCGAGCTCTGCCTTGTGGGCCTTCCTCCATGCCTGCACAGCCTGGGTCCTAGCCCCCTTGGCCTTCGGGCTGCCCAGGGCTGACCCCGACCTTCAGCAGCTGCTTTTAGCAGCGTCACCTCTCCCTGCAGGAGACCTGGTGTCAGGGCTGCCTGGGTTGGGAAGCAGGGCCTCTCTGCTGTGCCCTTGGCGGTTTGTGGGGACTTTGCCAACCTCTCCTTGGGCGGCAACATCTCCAGGCTGCAGGGAGGAGAGGCTCAGGAGAACAGCTGGGCCCTCGTCCCTACTGCCGTGCCAGGACAGGCTCGTGGGCAGACCCCCAAGGGTCAGCAGGGCTCTGTGGCAGACGCAGCATGTGCTCTGCAGACCCCTGTGGGCTCCCTGGTGCTGGGCGGAGGAGGGTCTATGGTCAGAAGCCTGGGGCCCGTGCAGAGTCGCAGTGGACAGGGTCTGGCCAGCCCCTCAGAGCCTGTGCGCTGAGCAGTGGGGCAGCGGGACCGCAGCAGAGCCGCGCGGCACCACTCGGCCTGAGTCCTGGGACGGGTTCTGGTCACGAAGTTGGCCTTGGGCTCCTTTCAAGTACAGATGCTTCTTGCAGTGTGGAGGGACGACCCATGTGCTGCGGCTCAGCTGGTCCCCTGACGGGCACTACCTGGTATCCGCCCACGCCATGAATAACTCCGGCCCCACAGCCCAGATCATTGAGCGGGAGGGCTGGAAGACCAACATGGACTTTGTTGGGCATCGGAAAGCTGTGACCGTCGTGGTGAGTCCGCAGGGCCTCTGGTCGGCCAGGCATCAGTGCCACCCGAGCGGGACCCCCACAGCCTGGGTCAGGCCGTGCTCCCCAGGCCCGGGCCATGTGGGACTGAGGAGGTGGCCTCCAAGGGCCAGCACGCATTGTCGTCCAGTTCTTGTTCCGTTTAAACTAATTACAGAACACGTCCTGTGTATGTTATTGGCAGATGCACGTGATGAAGAATATCACCAGAGTCAGGCTTTGGTCAGGACTATTGTGGGCCCAGCCTGGCCCTTCCACATGTGTGGGCCTGCCCGAGGGCACTCAGGCTGGTGGCCCTGACAAGTTGCCCAGTCCCCAGGCTCCCTGAGACCCATCCGCAGCTGGCGTAGCTCCAAGGCCATGCTGTGAGTCAGCTGACCTGCCTGGTGGTGGCGATCAGCCTCCTGGGTAGCGTCTTCCCAGGCCTGAGGCAGGCTGTGGAGCAGCCCCTGTGAGCCTGACCTAGTCAGCTGTGGGCCGCCGAGCAGAGGAGGCAGAGGGTGTCTGAGGCTGACAGGGCAGGGGATTGTCCAGAACCCTGATCTCTCGGGTCTCTTCATCAGAACGGGCTCGTCCTTCCCACGCTTGATGATACACGTTAGCTATTTCGGCCTGAACTATATGTCTTAAACAAGTAAGAATAACTGCGTCGGTAACACCGGCTTCAGGTGGGGTTTCATTAGCGCCTGAGAGCTCGGGACCGGCTCCTCTGCAGGGCTCGCCACGTGGCTGGCCCGGTGCTCCCGCGGGACACTCGCCCCAAGGCCTCCCAGCTGCCAGGCCCAGGGCCCACACCTCTGCTGCAGCTCTCCCGTCTCCCCACAGCCGGCCATCTGCCTGCCTCTGGGACAAGAGCCCCCTGGGCCACCCACGTGCGTCTCAAATTTGGTGTAGCGCAGGCATCCCCAGCCCCCGGGGACCACTGTTTGGCAGGATAGGACGCGGGACGCAAGTGAGCGGAGCTTCGTCTGTGTTCAGAGGCGCTCCCTTTCCCCCGCACCCCACCTGCGCTCTGCCTCTGGCAGGTTCTCAGATGAGCACGAGCCACCCCACCCCACCCAGCGTGCAGAGACCGTCCTCCGCCAGACTGGTCCCTGGTGCCGGGAAGGCTGGGGGCCAGCACTGCAGGGCACCTGCTTGGTGCGCGGCTGGTTACTGATGAGCCTTTATCGTTTGGCTTCAGAAATTCAATCCGAAAATCTTCAAGAAGAAGCAGAAGAACGGCAGCTCCACAAAGCCCAGCTGCCCGTACTGCTGCTGCGCCGTCGGCAGCAAGGACCGCTCGCTGTCCGTCTGGGTGAGCCCACCCTGAGCTCGCTGCCGGGGGGCGGGGGGGCAGCAGGGAGAGGAGAGACCCCACTCTGGTGGCAGGAAGTGGGCTCTGCCCTGCGCAGGGCGTGGCCAGGCTGCAGTTGACACGTGGCGCTGGCCTTCCTTTCCTTTAAGGGACCTTTTGTATCGACAGGAAGCCCCCGTGGGCAGCCGCCTGCAGTGTGCAGATCGTCAGGCGTGTGGCTTCCGTGTAGCCCGGGCTGCTCCTGGCCCCCCGCCCGGGCACCTCGCCACAGCGTCTGCCATGTGCCTGGGCCTTCTTGTCTGGGGCTTCACACAAATGCAGTTGCCCAGGGTTCATTGTCTGTATCCTGTCAAGCTTTCACTTGGCATGCCGTGTTGAAATTTGTGTGTGTTGCTGCATTAACACTAGCTTATTCCTCACAGTTGACTCCTTGTAGACAGTGGGTCTGGAGTTGCAGATCTGGAGGTTATCCCCAGCTACATTCGGGACAGTTGTTGATGGCAGGGCAACCCCAGACCCTGTCCCAGGCCTGGGCCTGGTGCATCGTGGGCAGTCCAGTGCACGCGCCCACGGCTCCGTCCTGGTGCTCTGAGCAAAGCCTTGGTGCTGGAGCTCAGGTCGACAGGGCCCCCGCTTACGAGGGCCTGCAGGTGGGACTGTGGGTGGAGGGCCAGGCTGGGTCTCTCTGGAGAAAGGACTTGGAGGGCGAGGTTCCCGTGGGCTCCAGGCTCAGAGTCCAGCCCCATCCTCAGGACCGGGCTGGCCGCAGGGCCTCCTGCCCGTGAGGTGGGTTCCCGGGCCCTGGGGGCAGGCGGGCCGGCCCTGCATGTGGGAGCCCAACCTGCTGGACGTGGGGGCCTGCACTCGGCCATGTGGGGGCCCTGGGGCAGGAGCGCGTGGGACAGGCGGGAGCGCGGCCTCAGACGAATGCGTGCATGGAATGTTTGTGACACGCTGTGTCACACTCTCAGTGGGCAGCCCTGTGCCTGACTTTAAGAGAGTACGCTGTTTGTCCCAAGACAGAAGAAAGGGGGTTAGTAGTGGTGACCTGGGGCCTGGTCCAGGGCAGCGTGAGCCCGTGAGGTGCATGGCGCTGCCCCCGCAGAGCCTGGGTACATGCAGGGGGCTGGTCCTCCCTGAGGCTGTACTGTCCCAGGACCTGCCTTGGCGGCTGCCTCCTCCCCTGCAGCCCTGGCCCCATCCCTGCTCGAGAGGCCTTCCGGAACCCCCGGCATCGCTGGTCGTGTGGTGTGTGTGCAGCCATCTCCCTGGCCCCGCTGTGTGTGTCTCGTGGGCTTGGGCCCACCGCTGGGGTCCTGGTGGTGGGTGAGCAGAGCTGGATATGCCCTTTGTGTCAGCGCAGCTGAACTGGGGCTCTCTGTCTGGCGGCGGCTCTGAGCTGAGTGGGTGGGGAGGTCTCACGCGTCCATCTGCCTTCCAGCTCACCTGCCTGAAACGGCCGTTGGTGGTCATCCACGAGCTGTTCGACAAATCCATCATGGACATCTCCTGGTGAGCTGGCCTCGGCTCGAGGCACAGTCTGGGGAGGGGGAGGCACCCACTGGAGCCCGAGGCCTCGTGTGATCAGGGCCGAGTGGCCGGGCCCAGGGTCGCAGCCGGAGCAGACCCCCAGGTGTACGTGTGCGGATAACTGTAGGGCCTAGAGCCCTCTGGGATGGGACTGTCCCCCCGCCTCCCCCCAGGCATGGGGGCCTCTCCCCAGGGCTTGTGCCTGCCTGCTGACGGTCATCTCTTCTAGGACCCTGAATGGGCTGGGCATCCTGGTGTGCTCCATGGACGGCTCCGTGGCATTTCTGGATTTCTCCCAGGACGAGCTGGGAGACCCCCTGAGCGAGGAGGAGAAGGTAGGAGCTGCACGGCTCTGGGGCCCGTGCAGCCTGCACAGACTCACTGCTTCCTGAGGCGTCCCTGGGCTTAGCCTGTTACCGCCTGTCACCCTCACAGATGAAGTTCTGTTCATCCAGAATCCGTCTCAGTCACGAGCAGGCCTGGGTGTCTTTCCCTGAGCCGACAGCCGCCCTAGCAGTGCTCACGCCAGGAGCGCAGAGGGGCTGCCGGGCACCCATCCGCCCCGCGTCCTGTGCTGACACGGCCTTGGGTCAGCCATCGGGACAGGAAGGGCCCCCTCTCCTGGCACTTACGTCTCCCAGGCCCAGGGCCGTGCATGCCACACCTCTCCAGGCAGGACTGCTCCGTCTTACTAGCCCGTGAGCAAGCCCCTCCTTGGCTAGCCTGAGGTGTGGGGGCAGAAGCATGCTTGCCCAGGACGGGGCGCTGGTGCGGCTTTCCCTGCCGCAGCTTGGAGCTTGCTTCCCTCGAGCAGGCCCAAGCTAGCTCTCCTCTCTAGGGGGCCGCTGTTGCTGGGAGCCCCTCAGAGGCCTCTGTGGGGACCCCACTACGGCGTCACCCTTTTGGCATTGGGATCTGCCTGGCTCAGGGCCCTGGGCCGGCCTGGCACCCACGGTCCTGACCTGTGGGAGGCGAGTGAGTCCACCACCCCAGCTCTTCCCTCCCCCGGTCAGCATCTCCAGGTGACCTCCCTTCGCCCTCGAGAGCTGTGACCAGCCTGGGTGCAGGCAGGCCCCTGTGTTGGAAGCATGCTGAGGCTGAGCTCTGAATCCTAATCCGAGATTCCAGGGCCCAGGGAGGGGTTTGTGGCCCCAGGCCACCCTGCCCGGGGTCCTTCCTGCCGGACAGCTCTCCCGCTGGCCTCTGCTTTGGTCGTTAGCACACCCAGTGTGCATCTTCTGCTTGTGCCACCAGCCACACCCACGTGCTGAGGCCACCGCCCCCACTCCCATGGGTGTCTTACGGCCCAGGACTGCTGAGGTCTGGGAAGGTGGGCAGGCCCTGTTCGTGACGATGGGGACGTGTTGGGAGCTACGCAGGCAGAGAAAGTTTTCCCTGGCCCGCACGCCAGGCCTTCCCTTGCTCTCAGGTGGGGACCTCCAGCCTCGCAGGGCTTCTCTGGCTGTGGGAGGAGGTTCTGGGTCTGGGATCTGGTTCCCAAGAAGCCTTTGCGTCCTTGCAGTGGTTTAAGAGCCTCATGTTACAACCCGAGGATCTCAATTTTGGTTCAGCGAGAGTTTCTTGCTATTCGTTCTGCATCAGACCTGCCAAAGGGTCAGGTGTTCACTCGCATCCCCAGGTGTAGACGCCCTGAAGCCTGTGAGCACCCAGGGAGGGTGCAGGGCCGCTCCTGACACGTAGACAGTAGGAGGCAGATGACAGGAGGGCTCAGGGACCCTGCCCGGGGCCGGGTGGGCAGCATCACACCCCTCAATCGGCCTTCCCCAGAGCCGCATCCACCAGTCCACCTACGGCAAGAGCCTGGCCATCATGACCGAGGCCCAGCTGTCCACCGCGGTCATCGAGAACCCAGAGATGCTGCAGTACCAGCGCAGGCAGCAGCAGCTGGACCACAAGGGCCCCGTGGCCAGAGATGCTGGACCTGCAGCCAGGGACACAGGGTCCGCCACCTCGGTCGCCGGCGTCGTCAACGGGGAGAGTCTGGAGGACATCAGGAAGGTGAGGGCCAGGCCCGGTACCCCAAGGATACCGCCCGTAGCCTTTCCAGGGGGCTAGGCACAGGGCAGTGGGTCTCGGGCCCTGCCCTCCAGAGACTGTCGGCTCCACGTCTTTCTCTGGGGGCCGTGCTCCCCTGGGGATGCGGGGGAGGGGGAGAGCACAGACAGAGGTGGGGGCTAAAACCGTCCCCAGGCGCTAATGCAGGGCGCCCCCTGCCCCAGGCGGAGCGCACACAGGGCACGACTGGAGACCTGGGTTATGCGCCTCCGGTGGAAAGCGTTTACGAACCACTATTTAGAGAGAGGAGATCAGGGCTCGCCCAGTAGGTGACTCTGCATGGAGCCTGTGCTTGCGGGTGTGTGGCTGGCCCGGCACCTGTTCACTGTCTGGAGGCCCGGTCAGGTAGGCCGTGGAGGTGGAGGCGAGGGGCTGCTGGAGCCGCTGCCCCACACGTCCTGAACCAGAGGCTCTGTCTGGTTGCACCCGAAAAGCCGCAACATGGGGAGCTGAGCCTCGCTTCCTTGCAGGCCTTGCCTGCTCACAGGTACTGACGCGTCTCCTTTCGTCTGTCTCTTTCCTTTGCCAGAACCTTTTAAAGAAGCAGGTTGAGACGCGGACCGCAGATGGTCGGAGAAGAATCACGCCTCTCTGCATAGCACAGCTGGACACCGGGTACTCGCTTTCCCCATACCTTCTCTGGCCTTCTCTGGGCATTCTCCCTCTCTTCTTACACCAGGCAGCTCTGTGACAGCCCGGCCTTCCCAGGCTGGGCGGACGGGGGCAAGCTGAGCCCAGCTGCTCAGAGCCCTGCTCCCGGACGGTGCTGCAGGCAGGCTCGTGGAGGTGCCTCCGTGGCTCTGCCATGTTCACGCAGCTGGCACCGCTTCATTGAAAACGCCAGGGCGAGAAAAGTTAGGCCGACTTTCTTCTCTTTTTACGCTTTCGTAGCATCCTGTTTCTCAGTAGGAAAAGAATGTATATGTGATACTAAAAGCAGTAAGGCCCAAAGGACAGAAGTATTACCCACAGTCCAGTCTCAGATTCGATCACTGTTAACACTCTGCTGTCCGTGTCCCCTGTTTGTTCCTGGTTCTTGACCTTGTGTCCACTTTAATAACTGGTTCTCTGGAGCACTGGCCTGCAGAGGGTCTAGGTGCCCACCTGTGAATGCGCCGTGCCTTACCTGGCCAATCCCGTGGCTGTGGACGTGTGGCGTGTGCGGAGGACTGTGCTGGTCCATGAGTATGAGCACCACTCTGACTGCCCCCTTGGTGCACTTCCCAGAACCGGGCGTGCAGGGTGAGGCTGAGATGGGCAGTGGACTCGGTGGGCGTCCGCTGCTGTCGTGGCATCTGTAGTCGGGCTGGCTTTCATGTTGGTCATTCTCCCCGCAGTGAGGACTCAGGGCGAGTGTAAAGAACAGGCTGCGGGTGAAGGGGGCCCATCCCCTCCGCCGTCCGCACGGGCGCCACACACAGCTGCACTCTGCTCACCTTCCTCCCTGGACTGTTCTGAAACTCCCCTGAGGGCCACGGAGACCCTTAATCACTGACACCCGCACTGACACCCTCCAGGTGGTGCCGGAACCAGCCTCCAGACTCCTCGCCCAGGGTGGCTTCTCTTGAAGGAGCCTTTTCCCCTGCTCCGCCCCCACCCGCCTTTCTCAGGACCAGGTGAAACCCAGCTGTGCAGAGCTTGACCACCTCAGAGCCACTGGAGGGAGGGCTGTATAGGTGGGAGATGAGGGTGGGGCTTCTGTGTGAGTCCTGCTGAGGAGGCAGGGTTGGTGCAGGAGCCAGCTTTCTGCCCTGGGGCATGTGTTTCTTGCACCGGACTTAATGCTTTTGATCATAATGACTTTCTTCTCTTGATGTGCATGTCAAAACAAGTAACAATGGACTAGGTAGTTATTAGCTTAACTAATCAAGAGAAAAGAGAAACTGTGCAAATATTTAAAATGGAAAAAAGTGGGAAGCAATCACGGATAAAGAATAAACCAAAAAGGTGAAAGATACTTTTGTTGTACTCTGCAAATAAATCTAGAAATGAATTATTTTGAGGAAAACAAAAGTTACCAAAACTGAAGAAAATCTATACAGATGAAGTGTTACAGAAGAAATAAAGGACAACTGTCAAAGAGGTAACCTACCAAAAGCCAACAGACTAAGAACTTCATGGGAAAATTCTAACAAACTTTAAAGAACAAATCATTCTAATAGCAATTCAGTTCAGTTCAGTCACTCAGTCGTGTCCGACTCTGCGACCCCATGAACTGCAGCATGCCAGGCCTCCCTGTCCATCACCAACTCCCGGAGTCCACCCAAACCCATGTCCATCGAGTCGGTGACGCCATCCAACCATCTCATCCTCTGTCGTCCCCTTCTCCTCCTGCCCTCAATCTTTCCTAGCCTTGGGGTCTTTTCCAATGAGTCAACTCTTCGCATCAGGTGGCCAAAGTGTTGGAGTTTCAGCTTCAACATCAGTCCCTCCAATGAACACCTAGGACTGATGATCTTTACGATGGACTGGTTGGATCTTCTTGCAGTCCAAGGGACTCTCAAGAGTCTTCTCCAACACCACAGTTCAAAAGCATCAATTCTTCTGTGCTCAACTTTCTTTATAGTCCAACTCTCACATCCATACATGACTCCTGGAAAAACCATAGCCCTGACTAGACGAACTTTTGTTGGAAAAGTAATGTCTCTACTTTTTAATATGCACTTTCCTTACAAGGAGCAAGCGTCTTTTAATTTCATGGCTGCAATCACCATCCGCAGTGATTTTGGAGCCCAGAAAAATAAAGTCAGCCACTGTTTCCACTGTTTCCCGATCTATTTGCAATGAAGTGATTGGTGCAAATTTAATTACAGTTTTGGATTGTGAATTTTAAATCCTTATAATCAAAATAGGAACCATTACAATCAATAATTATATTTTTGCCGACAAGAGAGAAGTTTATTTATTCCTGTAGCATAAAAATCCATGCTTCGGGATCCAACAAGCTTGGAAAGCATTTTCTGCATCCTGCTGGTTATGGAAGTGTTTTTCCTGCAAAAGTGTTGTCAAGATGCTTGAAAAAGTGCCACTCACTTGGCAAGAGGTCAGGTGAATATGGTGGATGAGGCAGAACGTGGTAACATTGCTTGTGCTAACGTGCAGTCAGGCATTGTCGTAGAGAAGAGTTGGGCCTTTTCTGTTGACCAGTACCATTTGCAGGCATTGCAGTTTTCAGTGCATCTTGTCAATTTGCTGAGCATGTCTCAGATGTAATGGTTTTGCTGAAATTCAGAAGATTGTAGTGGATCAGACCAGCAGCAGGTCACCTAACAGTGGCCATGACCTTTTTTGGGTGCAAGTTTGGTTTTGTTTGGGAAGTGCTTTGGAGCTTCTCAGTCCACCGACTGAACTGGCCATTACCAGTTGTCATATACAGTCCACTTTTTGTCGCATGTCACAGTCCAGCCGAGAGATGGTTCATTGTTTTGTAGAATAAGTGAAAATGACACTTCGAAACAACCATTATTTGATTTCTGGTCTGCACATGAGGCACCCACTCATCAACCTTTTTCACTTTTCCAATTTGCTTCAAATGCTGAACAACTGTACAATGGTTGCAGTTGAGTTCTTGGACAACTTATCACGTGGTTCTAATGGGATCAGCTTCAGTGACGCTCGCAGTTTTCGTTGTCAGCTTCTGACAGCCGCCCCTTCACTCTTCTTCCAGGTGCTCGTCTCTTTACAAAACTTAGGCACTGTACATTTGTTTGCAGGTCCTGGGTCAAGTGTGTTGTTGTTGATGTGAGTTGTCTCCACTGCTTTTACCACCCATTTTGAACTCAGATAAGAAAATCTCAAATTTGCTTTGTGTCTAACATTGTTTCCATAGTCTAAAATAAATACAAAATGCACAGCAAATAATAAATCATTAGCAAAAAGATAAAGTGAGAAATTCACGTTAAAATGATATAGAACATAATCACATTTTATTTAGAATATATTCCAATATCAAAGCACAGATTTCAACAGTGCAAAATCGCAATTATTTTTGCACCAACCTAATACTATTGAAAATACCCCTACTGCTTAGAAAAAGAAGGAAAACTTGCCAAATCATTTTTTTTAATGAATACTATATTGAAATTTCACAATCAAAATGTGACAGATACAATAAATTTCTGATCAATCTCATTTCCAAATGTCTATGTATAATCCTAAATAAACTATAACAAACTGAGCCTTACCCTGTTAAAATGCTAACGCACTATAAATAAGTAAATTTTATTCAGGAAAGCGAGACGGTTCAGATGATTTGGGGGAACTTATTTTGCTCCTGCCTTTCGATAGATCAAAGTGAGTTATTTGGTCATCTCTGTAGATGCTTAAGAGGCGTTTTTATTAAGTCCAGTATCATTCTTAAAACTTAATCAAATAGGAATAGATAGGTGTTTATTAAACTTGATGAACTCATTTTAAATTAAATTTGAAAACTGAACAAATGTCTACTCTTGTGACGATCCTTTAACCTTGCTCTAGCAATGCCAGCTCATACAGTTAGACAGAAGAAAAATCAGAAAGGGGGTGGCAAGTGCGCTGTTAGTCAAGGGGGATGCGATCCCCAAGACAATCAACCGGAAGAGCTGCCACAGTCAGTAAAAGAAGACCAGGTGCCTGGGTGTGACCAGCCACGCCATCAAGTAGCACCAGTTACCTTTGGAAGGTGTGAAGAGAGAAGTCGTTTTCAGCAGGGCAGCACCTAGAATGTCACAAGCACAGGAGATCTTTATGAAGAAAAAGACTTTAAACTCTACTGCAAGACCTAAAAGAAAATTCACAGAAAGAGCTAGCAAGGCACACCCGCTTACTAGACAGGCTGACTCAGGATCGTAGAGATGGCAAGTCTCTCTCAGCCTGTAAGCATAGCATGAGACAGTGCAGATTACCACAGGGACTTTCAGCAAAAGACAAACTGATTCTGAAGTTACGTGGAAAAGTACACGGGAGCGGCTGAAGTATTCTGGAAAAGGTTAATCAGAAGAGACTAGCCCCACTAGAAATGAAAACTTAGAAGCTATAATTACAGTAGTGACGTACTTACACATAAATGGAACAGTGAAATACAATGAAAAACTCAGTGATACACTCAAATGTTACGAGAATTTTACAGCATGTTTTTGCACCTGTGATGAATCATAATCTAATTCAGTAAAAGGGTGTAATACTCCCTAGAAACAGTACAAGACTATATACAGTGGAGGAGAGACGTCTCTTCAGTAAGTGGTGCTGGGAAGTCTGGACAGCGCATGTAAATCAGTGAAGCCAGAGCACTCCCTCACACTGAGCACGTAAATTAATTCAAAATGGCTTAGAGACTTAAACAAAAGACACACGACCATGAAACTCCTGGAAGAGAACTGCATTCTCTGACGTGTGCTCTACCAGTGTTTTCTTAAGGCAATAGAAACAAAAATAAACAAATGACTCTTTTTTTTTTTTTTCCTGGTTTATCACGGTGTGAGGAACCATGAGCAGCAAAGTCTCCCGTGACACCCTCTATGAGGTGGTGCGGGAAGTCCTGCCCGGGAACCAGCCAGAAGTGTTTGGAGACGGTGGAGCTTCAGATCAGCCTGAAACTGTGACCCTCAGAAGGACAGACGCTTCCTGGGCACCGTCTTTTTAGGCTCAAGTCCACTCCCCGCCCCGGGGTCACCGTGCATCCTGGGGGATAGCAGCACTGCGATGCGACCATGGCTGTGGACATCCCCACATGGACATCGAGGCGCTGAAGAGACTCAGCAAGAATGAGAAGCTGGCCAAGAGATAAGAGGCCTTTGGGGGGTTTCCCTGGTGGCTCAGCTGGTAAAGAATCCACCAGCAATGTGGGAGACCTGGGTTTGATTCCTGAGTTGGGAAGTTCCCCTGGAGAAGGGAAAGGCTACCCACTCCAGTGTTCTGGCCTGGAGGATTCCATGGACTATAATATATGGAGTCGCAAAGAGTCGGGCATGACTGAGCAACTTTCATGTTCAGCGTTCAACATTTGGCTTCAGAGTCTCTGATCCAGCAGATCCCACGAATCCTGGGCCCAGGCCTGAAAAAGGCTGGCCAGTTCCCTTCCTTGCTGACCCACAATAAGAACGTGGTGGCCGAAGTCAATGAAGTGGAGTCCACGATCACGTTCCAGATGAAGAAGGTGCTGTGTCTGGCAGTGGCTGTCAGCCACATGAAGATGACAGATGTCGCGCTTGTGTACATCCACTTAGCTGTCTACTTCCTGGTGTCGTTGCTCAAGAAAAATTGACAGAATGTCAGGGCCTTGTACATTAAGAGCACTAAGGGCAAGCCCCAGTGTCTATACTAAGACCCAGCTTAATAAACCATACTCAACCATCAAAAAAAAAAAAACAAATGAGATCTAATCAAACTTACAAGCTTTTGCACAGCAAAGGAAACCGTACACAAATGAAAAGACAACCTGTGGACTGGGAGGAAACACGTGCAGACAATGCCGCCAACAAGGGCTCAATCTCCAAAAGACACAAACAGCTCAGACAACTCAGTTCTTAAAAAATCCAAACATGGGCGGAACAGCTGAATAGATATTTCTCAAAAGAAGACACAGATGGCCACCAGGCACGTGAAAAGATGCTCAACATCACTAATTGTTAGAGAAATGCAAATCTAAACCACAGTGAGTTATCATCTCACACTGGTCCAAATGGCATCATTAAAAAGTCTGCAAGTAACAAACGTCGGAGACGATGTGGAGAAAAGTGAACTCTTCTACACCGTTGGTGGGAAGGTGAATTGGTGCAGCCACTATGAAAAACAGTAGGGAGGTTCCTCAAAAAACTGAAAATGTGACCCAGCAAGCTCACTCTGGGCACATACCTGCAGAAAGCTGTTGTTCAAAAAGATAGTGCACCCCAGTGTTCACTGCAGCACTATTTACAATAGCCAAGCCGGGGAAAGAAACTAAATGTCCATCAATACATGAATGGATGAAGATGTATAGTATATTTATACAATGGAATACTACTCAGCCATATAAAAGGAGTAAAACAATGCCATTTACAGCAACATGGATTGACCTAGAGATTATCATGGTATGTGAAGTGAGTCACAGAAAGACAAATGCCAGATGATATGACTCGTGTGGAATCTAAAATATGACACAAGTGAATGTATCTACAAAACAGGAATTGCAGGCATCGAGAACAGAGGTGTGGTTGCTGAGCAGAGAGTTTGGGGAGGGATGTAGTCGGGGTTTGTGGGTTAGCAGATGCAACTGTTATGTATGGGACGGGTACACTGCACAGAAAGCTATACTCAATACCCAGTGATGAAGCAGAATGGAGAAGAATGTATGTACGTGTATAACTGAGTCACTTTCCTGTGCAGCAGAAATAAACACAACAGTGTAAATTGGCGATACTTCAACCTTACAACTCACAGTTTTGCACAGCTCAGAAATTTTTCAGAGAACAACATTCTGAACACTTCAGTTATTTTTGTTTGTTTGTTTAACCTCAGAGGTAAAAAAAATTCTTTCCTACAAATTACACAAAAGTTAGACCACACAAATACAACATGTTTTTGCAAGAAAAATTACATGGTAAGTAGTCAAAACACAACATCTTGGTGAAAATATTTCCTGTCCATATAGGAATTTTTTAAAATATGGTAAGTAGGTCTTAATAATACAGACCAGTAATCAGATAGAAAAAGGTCCTAATGTGGGTCAAGACTTGCTGTTAAATGTCTTAGCATGACTGATCTCAGAGCACTTATTACAATAGTAATGTTAAAATTACAGATGCAGTTGGCTGGCTGGCTATGAGATTTACACTCATGTGGGCAGAGACCATGGCCATCTTCACCATTGTATTCCCAGCATTGGGCACACAGTTGCTGCTCAATACATTTTGACGGGATGAAAAAAAAAAAAAAGAAAAATGGATGATAGAAATGAACAGACAGTTTGCAGAAAAAGAAAGTCAGGATATTTCTAGATGAAAAATTTTCAACCCTGCATGAAAATAATTGTAAATTAAACCCTAATGCTGGGGAAAATTGAAGGAGGAGAGGGGATGACAGGATAAGGTGGTTGGATGGTGTCACCGATTCAATGGACTTGAGTTTGAGCAAACTCTGGGAGATAGTGAAGGACAGGGAAGCCTGGTGTGCTGCAGTCCGTGGAGTTGTGAAGAGGTGGACAGGACTGAGCCGCTGAACAACAGCAAACCTGTAGTAACATGCCGCTTTGATCTCAGATAGTCAGAGGTGAAGAAATTGGTAAAACTGGTGGTGAGTGTGTGGAGAAAGGGGCAGCCACACCCAGCTTATGAGGTGGACCTCAAAGCAAGACCCCTAGAACGGTTTATCCAGAACCGTCTGTGGACGTTCCACTTGCTACTCCAGTTGCTTCTAGGAATTTATCCCCTGTAGCGCCTGAAGTCAAGGTGGGGCGACAGTCAAAGCGGCAGGCGTCTCTGTCCTCCACGTGCTGTCCTCGTCACATGCTTGGGGAGGGTGTGAGTCCAGGCGGTGGCCCCGTGGGGGGGCGGGCGAGGCGCCCCAGGACCCTTAGCAGAGCCCTGCAGTGTTACAGCAGCCCCAGGAAACCTTCGGCCGTTCCTCGGAAGAGGCTGGTTGGGTTACTCATGGCACATCCAGGCCGCCTGTAACGGCAGGGAGGCCCCTGCGTACTGTCTCCCCAGCCCCAAGACATGCTTGCCCAGTTAACGCTCAGGTCGGGGTGCATCCTAAAATCAGAGGCATCTGACAGCAACCACTCTTAGTGGCGCATAAAGTCCCAGTTTGTCTTAGGTCCAACTGAATGTAGTGTGGGAAATGGTTTTACTTTCTTTTTTACTTCTCTGTCACCTGCATGAAAACCACCCTGAAAGTGCCTTGTCTCTGGACCAGAAACTGGGGTGTTGAGGATGTGTAAGTACTTGGCGTGGCGCCCGCGGTCTGGGCTGACTCTCCCTTCTCGGTGACAGGGACTTCTCCACGGCCTTCTTCAACAGCATCCCGCTCTCAAGCTCCCTGGCGGGCACCATGCTCAGCTCCCACAGCGGCCCGCCACTGCTGCCGCTAGACCCCAGCACACCTGTCCCCTTCAGCTCCTCGAAGCCTTCCACCGAGCCGGTGGCCGGCACCCGGCCTGTGGGTGACGCTGCCAGTAAGGACGGGTGAGTCCATGGGGCCAGGGGCAGGTCCCGGGGACGCTTGGCGGCTGCAGGTGAAGGGAGGAACGGGCTGGGTTTCAGATGGGGACCTGCTCAGAAGCAGGGTCAGTGCTCAGGGCTCCGTGTCAGCAGCTGCATGGCCAGCCCTGCTTCAGCCAGTCTGCTTGTGTGCCCCGGCCCCAGCTCCCCCCACACTCAGAACATGTCTGCTGGGGGAGCCCATGGCCCACCGCCTGGACATCACGCTGGCCGTGGGAAAGGAGCAGAGGGGTGTGACTGAGGAGCTGCCCCCCTGAGGGCCTTGCCGGGCAGGTCTCCGGAAGTCTCTTAGGCTGAGCTAGGCCACAGGGTCACGGCCACGAGAGCAGAGCCCCAAACCCTGAGGAGGGGGGTGGGGGCGCAGGACAAAAGGCTGGCTTCTCCCTGGTGCAGACACAGGACACCCGGGAGGTGCTCGGGCTCAGCTGCTGCCCTGGCCTGTGCCCGACAGTCGCGGTGACTCGGGCCTGTGTTACCACAGCCTCTGCCATGGTCGTGGCCAGGAGGCCTGCACCAGGGGAGGAGGGTGCACAGGGTGGGTCCGCCAGGCCACTCAGGAAGCCGGACGTCAGGGCGAAGGGGTCTGGGGAAGGGCAGTGTCCCGGGCCTGCACAAGGTCCTGGGAGACCTGCAGGTCTGGCCCGGGTCAGCCCGGAGGAGGCCCCGTGGCTTCGGACTAGTGTGTGGGACGTGCCTGGATCTGGGGTGGTGGGGGGAGGCGCCTGACCGTCCCCCGGAGGCAAGCAGGGCTGCCCAAGTGCAGCGCTTGGCCAGGGAAGGCGGCAGGCGGTGGCTTCGGGACCCTGTGCACTTCGGTTAGACCTGTGGTCAGACTGGGCTGGGGTGGAGACGGGCCCGAGGTGAGGAAGGGCCTATGGAGCTGCTGTCCCAGCCTTGTACCCCCAGCAGCTCTCAGAACGTGCAGAGGGGAGTGCCAGGCATTTGCTCACAGCCTCGCAAATGCCAGGTGCTGAAAGTTCTGCCTTCCAGAAGGTAATATGTGGGGATGTTGAAGTCAGGGAAGTCGTTTATGGAAATCTGATGTTTGTGCCCAGCTCCTTGGGCTCCACGGCACACATAGCCCAGACTCTGGGCCCTGCTGGTTGTGTGACGTGGCCTTCCCCCCACTCACCCCAGCGTGAACACGGCCACTGCTCCCACCACCCCGTCCCCCTCCGTCCTGACAACCCCGTCCAAGATCGAACCTATGAAGGCGTTCGACTCCCGGTTCACGGAGCGCTCCAAAGCCACACCAGGGACTCCTGCCTTGGCCAACGTGACCCCGACAGCTGTGGAAAGGTAGGTGGCGGCTGCGTGCGCCCCGGAGATGAGCGTGGGAGCGTTCCAACCTCTAATGCCAGCTCCTTGCTCACATCAGCCAGGAGGTCGGGAGCTGAGGCAGAGGGACTGGAGGCCTCTGAGCCCCCACGGGCGCCAGCACCCTACTGAGCCGGCCGCCCGCCGTTCCAGCCCCTGTGGCTGGCCTGGAGCCTCTGCCCCCAGGGAGGCCTCGCAGCAAGCCCTCTGAGGCATAGAGCACACTGCCCAGTCCTGCGAGTCGACTGCTGGCGGGGTGTGAGCGGGCCGGGCCACCTGCCTTGGCACAGGCCAGGGGCGCCCGTCCCTTCCTGGAGCTGCGTCCCCATCAGCACGTCAGGGACCGGGGCCCAAGATCTACAGAGCCCCTCAGCCGGCCGGTGCCCAGAGGAGGCAGCAGCTGTGACAAGACCCGTCCTTGCCGTGGACGGCGTTGTGGAGCTGAAGCCACCTGTGCTGCCCCGGGGCTTCACCCAGTGTGGAAAGCGCGTGTCTGGGCAGTGTTCACTCTCAGGGAAGGGCGTGGGGCACTGTCATGCAGGCCAGTGTGGCCTCTGACCTTCGTGTGAGGTCAGCAGTGTGGCGGATCTGAAGCCTCCTGCTGCTGAACGCTCTGGAAAGCTGATGAGCTGAGACCCGTGTCCCTAAACAGGAAGTGAGGGGTGCTGAGGTGCCTCCCACCCCCAGACGCGGGAGGGAGACCTGGGTCCCGAGGCCGCCAGGCCGGCTCCTTCAGGAGCTGTCACCCCCATCCCTTACAGCCTTTCAGACCCTTACAGCTCCAGCAGGGCCTGTGGGGTGAGGCGTCACGTCCACCATCCTCATCCTTTCCCTTGACAGCGGCAAGGACCATGTGGACCTAAGAGTCCACAACCCAAAAAGCACGAGAGGAAGTGCCAGTGAGCATGCATGCCCGCGGGCAGGCGTCCAGGTCACACACAGCGGGGTCCCCTCCCAGAGCAGCCCTGGCCTTCTCACCGTGCCCGTAGCGTGCCGTTTCCAAAAGGTGTCATTGGGACCACACGGCTCAGTCTCCACATGGCCTTCTTTCTCTTAAGAATATGTTTAAGGTTCCTCCACACATTTTCATGGTTTGATAGCTTCCTTCTTTCTTTTTTTTTAATGCACGTGTTTATCTTGTGTAGTTTTGGTTGCACTGGGCCCTTGTTGCTCTGGCTGCGGCAGCCGGGGCTCCATGCGTTGCAGTGACCTCTTGTCGCAGAGCACATGCTCTGGGCTCAGGCTTAGCTGCCCCTCGGTGCGCGGGGTCCTCCTGGAGCAGGGGCTGAAGCCGTGCCCCCTGCGTTCCCAGGTGGACCCCCAGCCACTGGACCACCAGGGAAGCCCTCTTCTAACTTGTTTCATTTGTCAGCTTTGGGGGCTGAGCAGGGGTTTGATTGGCTACCCTGAAACGAGCGGTCCCGCGGCAATGCCGCGGGCGTGTGTCGTGCAGGTTGAAGGAGCAGAGCCTGGCGAAGGAGCTGCGGCCCCGCGATGTCCTGGAGAGCAGCAGCGACAGTGACGAGAAGGCGCCCGCAGCCAAGCCCCCCTCGCTGTCCAAGCGCAAGCTGGAGCTGGAGGTGGAGGCCGTGGAGAAGAAGAAGAAGGGGCGGCCGCGGAAGGACTCGCGGCTGCTGCCCGTGTCCCTGTCCGTTCAGGTGAGCCTGGCGCTGGGCGCCGCCGGGGCCTGAGCCGCCCCAACCCCTGGGGTCCTCGAGCCCCCAGGGCAGCCACCTCGTGCCCACAGCGGCCTGCGTCTGTGGCACGCATCTGCCCTGCGGTCCTCAGGAAGGGGAAGCCAGGGTTGCAGGCCCAGCCTCACTCAGGGGCTTGTCCTCACCGGTCGCTGCCCTCGGGTGCGGGGCTCAGGGACGCCTCTGCTCTTGCAGTCCCCCGCCGCCCTGACCGCCGAGAAGGACACTGTGTGTGTGTCTGTCCCAGCTCCTGCACTGAAGCTGCCGATGCCAGGCCCCCAGAGAGCCTTCACCCTCCAGGTGAGCTCCCCCTGAGCCGTGAGCCCTGAGCTGTCACAGGCTCGGGCTGCTTCCACGTGACCTCCGTCACCTTCGGGGGAGCTGTGGCTGATCCAAGCAGCCACCCAGTCTTACGGAGCGGCTAGTCTCTTTGGGGTTCCGAGGCCTGCTGCTCCTGCTGGGCATCCAGCTCCTTAAGACCCACCCCAGGGGTCCCTTCTCCCAGAAGCCTCCTCCATCTTGGCTCTGGACCTTGGGCTCAGTGCCTGGGGCTGACCCGCCTGCTGGCCCGTCCACGTCCCAGCACCCGGCACAGCTGGCCATGAGGGTGTGTGAGCTCTGTTCGCAGCGCGCACCTGGGGCTGGCAGTCCTCGGCCCAGAGGCCCCAGCCTCAGACGCCGTCCCCTCACCCTCAGGACCCCCGTGCCGGCGGGGCACACTGCCCTGGCCCAGGCTGGCCCTCGGGGTCTCCCGGTGGGGCACCAGGTTCTTTTCACGAGTCGCCGGTCCCCCACCCCAGGGCCTTCCCCGCAGCGCCGGGTGGGACTACTTGGTTTCTGGGGGCCTGGCCAACCCTCCGCCCAGCTCAGCTGCTGAGGCCTCCCAAGTGCCAGCCATTTTGTCTGCCCGTGTGGAGCCGACGCTAACCCACACCGACTCCCCGAACTCACCTGCAGGGACATGGGCTCTAGCAAGCATGCCAGGCACCTCGGTCCTCCCAGACCTCCTCCAGGAGCCGGGCAGCCTCGGTGCCTGCCACACCCCACAGCTGTTGAAGATCTCCAGTCGGGAGAGCCGTGTTCCCCAGCTCTGCACTCGAGCCAGGGTCCTTCCATACTGTATGCTCTTGGCAGGTCACCTGTGGCCTCTGCGTTCTCTCTCCTGAGCGGGGGTGGCAGGATCCGGAGGCTTCAGTCATAAGCTATGACCCAGCATGTCCACTCCACGGGTGGAGGACCGGTGGTCACC